>NW_024044237.1:2340279-2823224 GCF_014851395.1 Micropterus salmoides
GGCCACATTTAAACAATAATGTGAACAACAAAAAAGCATTAAGGCCTTCAGTGTGAACGTAGCCTAGAAATTTGGGGACTCCAGTGTAAACCATTGTCTTGTTTTCATTCCTCTGAAAAGACTCTTGGCTAAACTGTATGTCCATTGCTTTAGTCCTAAGGTCACCCAGCTCTGCTGTGGTTTGCGCCATCCTCTCTGTGTCATCCATAGTTAGTGCGTCCTATGTCGAACACAACTTCCATCTATAGTTTGCGCCAAAGCAGCGCAATGACATGACATCTGCAAACAAGCTAGTGCTGCCTGCAGCGTTGTTGAGATCTGCTCATCTGATCAACTTCACGCTCAACACTGCACTCCCGTGGGTCCCCAGAAATACACCTGCCAAGTGTGAAGTCAATCGGATAAACGGTTCTCGAGATATGAAAGCATTTGTGTAAATTAATCCACTGATGCACAGATGGATAATGATAATATATTTTATTAAAATAATATTAGAGTTTGCAAACTTTGAAGCCACTCTGACCTCAGATCACTGAGATAAATGTGCTGAAAGCAACAGAGTGCACCAATTGTTACTAATTTCAAATGTGTTATGTTTATCTATTTCAAAATCCTATAATCACATTAAAATTCTACTCATAGCAGCTTTCCGATGCCTTTCCACTTAATATAAATTGGTAAATTGGAACTGATTAAAGTGTATTTGGACTTCAAACAGTCTATTTGGCATTCACTATGTTGAGGCTGATATCACCAACCATATTTCAGCATTTGGCTCGGTCGCATATGTGTCGTGATGAGCCTTTCTTGAAGAAGTACACAAAGTACACTACTGGAGTCTTTAGGGGAAAGATGAATGAACGAGAGAAAGAAAAAACGGAGAGAGAGAAAGAGAGGAGGGAGGCCATCGTCAGCCAAACTAAGAGTCACCCTGAGGTAAAGAAAGGGAGAGGCACAAATAGAGAAAGAAGTAAGAAGACAGCAAGATGAAAGAGAAAGAGAGACATGAACGAACACACACACACACACACACAAGAGAGGAGCCGAGCTTTGAAGCTTGGATAGATTGCTTTGAGGTGAGGATTGAAGAGAAGATGGCTTTTAGCTGTGAGGGAGGCAGCCCAAGAGGTCTGCCCCAGAATCAGCCTGTCTGAACTCAACTGTCAGCCAGTGAGGGATTACAGCAGACCAGGTCAAGGAGAGCACACATCCTCACAAAGAAGGTGTCACTTAAAGCTATAGTAATCATATTATTATCAGTTACATTTGATCCCACACCTAGCTACTTGTCTGAAAATGCTTATACTGTGTGAACCAAAACGTCCCTTCAGGTCCTCTTTAGCTGGTCTGAACTGCAGGGCAGACGCCTCTGGTGAGGCAGCTTTTAACTTGGACCAACCTGCCAGGGGCCAAATTTGATCAATTTTGTTTTTTAGAACTGTAGTCTCAGACCTCTGTATATCTTCCTCTTTTCTTTTCATTTCTCTCTTTTTGTTGTTGCATATGAGCCTGCATTTTACCACAAATGTCTTATTAGTCTGTCAGACACATGTGGAGAACTTTGAAGTACACCAACTCCAACAACTTCAGACAATGAAAAGTCTTAACGATTGATTGGTTCCTCAAAGACTGCTGCTAGGAGTTTTTGTTGCAAGGATTCAGATTATGAAAACTTCCTAAAATGTTCTTGTGTGATGGCTCTAACAAATGAATCAATCCACACAACACCCTTAGGTAAGTGAAAAACAAAAAGGCAGTGTGTCCGCAATACCTCTAACATGTAAGAACTGAATGAAGAAAACAGAGCAATATAGCATATTTGACAACTAGTGTAGCCAGACAGGACAAAGCATAAGGGATGGATCAGGCTTAAAAACACATTTTGTAAATCAGCTTCTTAATATGGGTGACGCCAAGCCACATGAATACAAGCCAAAGTGAGAACCGTTTTGGTTCTTACACATGAGAGGCTTCTGCGTTTGAGTTTTTCTCTCTGGTCTTCCCCTTTTGAAGCGGACGAGGCACTGATGTTACAATATGTCAATTACACCAATCAGGATCACTGTCAACCAAATCTCATCAAACCACGTCCACAATTCTTTTTTTTTTTTTTGATTTTTCCATTCTTTAACTTTAAATACTTAATATCTAAGGATGTTTTTTTTTCCCCTCAAGACTTTGTTGTTGTTTTTTTTAATCCGTGTCTGGTATGTTCATCGTGACTATTTAATGCTTTCAAGAAAAACTTCAAAACATGAAGATTTAAAACCAGGTTTTCAGGGGCCAGTCCTGATCCTTTGGAGGAAAAATGATACTCTTGTCATTTTCCTTCCTCTCTAACCTGCCAGCTTTTGTGAAAACACCACAAGACCATACCGCCCACACTTTCATTTAATATACTTATTCATTTATTTTAGTTTCTGAAGTTTGTTTTTCAATGTCCATCTTTTGCAGGGGTTTCTCATTGCATGACAGGATAAGTAATGCATTTAAAATACTATATTTTCAACTGATGCTCTCAAATTCTTTAAGTATCTGGTTGGCAAAGGTGGGAGCATTTTGTAAACCCAAGACGTGCCAATTGTTATACTAAAAAATTAAGTAAAAATAAAGTTGCATTCGATCGAGGAATGTTTGAAGTGTGGCTTTCATTCTGCTGCACGTGGCTCCGCCTTCACTGTTGACTCTTCAGCCTTGCTACAGGCTTCTCAGCAACGAGCAAATCTTTCCACAAACCCAACCGCAGCATTAAACACCACCTGCATGCCTGCATTTGACTCCGTTTAGGTAAACTCCCAGCAGTACGTAGCTCTCCATCTTCCCATGTGAACCTCAACAGTCACTAGCAACCCCAAACAGAGGGTCTGCTGTGTAAAACCAGCTGAACCCACCCGACAACCTTTGAACGGAAGCTTCCCAGGGTGCCGCACAACAGCAAAACAACACTGTGCTGTACACACACAAGTGATCAGAGAGTGCCCCAAGACCTAACTATGCATTCCCCCCTCTTGTCTCTCGCTGAGCTGTCTGTAGTGATTGATGAAGTCACTTTGACCCTCCGTTGGTTTCTCAAAGCCCAACTTCCCCTCTAGCTGTGTGCAACTTTCCGTCTGCCTTTCTCTCTCTCTCTCAGCTACTTTCTTTGAGTCCCCTCTCTCTTCCTTAGGCTGTGGGGTGACATTTTTCTGTGTGTCACTTCAATTTTCCCTCTCGCTCTGCCTGGGGGCGATGCCTCTCCCTCGCTCCCTCTAATCTCCTCGCTCATTTCGGTCGAGGGTGACGTCTCCCTCCCTTTTTTATGCCCTTATCTCCCTCTCTGGTGTGACGGCGCTCTATGTCTTTTTGTTAATTTAACATCCCTAAGAAAATACTGTCATGCTTTTCAACCCACAAAATGCACCGCCATAAACAACAAGTCCATCTTCATATTTGCAACTTTTAATAGCAAAATGCCCACAGTCCAACACAAGCAAACATTTTAGTTCAGCTTAAAAATAGTGTTAAAGGCACAGCACTCTCCTCTTGAAGGGTAAGTACAAGAAACTGAATTGCTTTACAGCAAGTAGGCATTCCGGTATGTAACATTTTATCCATGTAATAACAAAACAATGAATAATATGTACGAAAACAAATGAATGTAACTTGACCCGGTGATGTCATAAACTCAGCTTCAGCACACTACACGCTCCCCCCACTAAAATACAAAATTGTTGGTAAAACATTTTTCTTTAGGTAGAGATGTTACTCACTGTGACATGACAGCGGTAAAAGGGGGTGGAGGGGCTTAAGTGTGGGCTGCGCTTGATGACTGCAGACCCTAGGTGGCAGCACAATACTTTCAACAGTAAGAAGAGACTATGTGAATCTGTGTATACCTGTGGGGACTTCCCAAGTTATATATTTTTAACCCCAGACTTGCTTTACAGCTAATAAACTATTAGATTATTACCATTTCTTATTAAAACAGTCCGATAGATAAGTCTAAACTGTGTTGATGGATGGCTGATTTAAATATCATAACACAAATGTCCATTATGAAATTAAGACTGCGTAACGTGTAAGCAGTGGGAGTCCGTTGTAAACCAGCAAAAAGCTAATTTAATGAACGTAGTTAGTTAACTGCTTGCTAGCATGGTCCCCATGATCAACCTGCAGTAGACAAAGAGAGAGACTGCATCTGAACTGTACACATGTGCCACCTGGTGGTTGTTGGTATGCACTGCAGCTACTGCTGGGTAATTAATGTCACCCCCTTCACTGCTGAGGTAATACCGAGGTAATCTCGCCAATACAAACGACTGATACAAACTGTATAAACATTAACTTCAAGGTTACACTTTGGAACGCCTTTGCATGAGTGCTAACCAGTCAACACGTCCTTATATAGAAACAGACTAGGTTGATAGTTCATGTCTGCAAAACGACAAATGAGTGTTAAAATAACTTAAGCATTGTGTTCTCCATTGCAACACAAAGAGGTTAACCCTATCCACTAGCAGTAGGGTAGGGTTAACACAGTTTATGCACACACCCCAGTGATGGTTAGGGTAAGGGACTTCGGGGGGTTGTTAATGCATTTAACAGTAACATAAAAAGAAAGGTCCTCTCACTTTCAACTGCTTTTATTGTCAGAAAGCTCAAAATGTGTATATATTTGTCTGAACATAAAAAGATTCAACACCTCAGACATAAACTGAATTAAGTTCACATGTGACTAACAGAAGTCAAGCATAGCTTGACATCAGCTCAGCTGATTCCTCTCTTAGCAGTCATTGGCAAATTCCATACGAGGTGCCTTATTTAACCTACTATAGCCTTCCTGCCCTTGCTGCTTCCTCTGCAAGCAGCTCATAAGCACCTGAGGGAGGCAGGGAATAGGATGTCTTCCCTGTAAATCACAGCACTGAGATTGCCTGCAATGACAGCAAGCTCAGTCCTATGATGCTGTGACACATTGCCCCAGACCATGACAGACCCTCCACCTCCAAATCAATCCCGCTCCAGAGTACAGGCCTCAATATAACACTTATTCTGAATTCCTCATTCAACGATAAACACTAGTCCGTATGAAGGTATTTTTTTACTGTGTCACAAAAAGTTTTAATTGCTATTATGTCATATTATTTGATTGTCAAAAGTTTTCCTTGTGAGTCATAACGTTTTGCAGGTTACACCGTTTTTCAAGTAAGACAGTTTTTCAAGTAGAAAAGTTTAGCGAGTCAAAAATGGTCAAAATAAGAGATTCTATTGGTGGGTTTGACTGACCAGTCATGGGTATGCATTTACTGCATGGCCACACCCACAATCCCCTAGCTCCAATGGCTCCAAGCAGCACTTGGAACTTGGAGTTTTAACGTGTACAGGCTAAATGGAAGTAAGTTGACGTTTTGTCGCTCATTTCAATAGAAATGCTTTTAAATGTAGTATGGCATGATTTAATGATTATTTACGGAGACTATCGCTGTCTGCTTTTATAGAATGACATGTATAACAGTTAGCTAACTGTTAGCCGTCTTAGGAGGAAGCTTGACTGGCTGTGCATTTGTGCACTCGGACATGACTAGCTAAGCTAAGGTTAGCTACTCATGTTTAAAACACATTGTGCATGATATCCACCAAAACTAGTTTTCTGTGACTCTGGTAACTGAAGTTTATGGTCACACAGCATAAACTAGACTTCAGACTGCTGATATTACATTGGAAATATAGAGGTCTATGTGATGACATAAAAACACTACCTCTGATTGGTGCCTACTCAGTAATTTGTCCAGACTTGTTATGACCTGGCTCAAAAGGCCACAGCAAAAGGGAGACACCCCATGGTAGAAGTTTAACAAAATGTTTATTAAACCAAAATTAACCAGATTAAGGCCAGTGCCAAAGTAAAAGTGAACAAGTATGGGGTATGAACATCACTGGTTTTAGTCAGGTCAGGATGATGGATGCATGGAAAATGTGTGTGAGGGTGTTGTAATGTGCAAGAAATAATAACTATCAACATAAACAACAGATCCAGAAACCAAGGCGAAGGTGGAAGCTGTGCAGGGAAACACATGGTAGCAAGTTAGCAGAGAGGGCCGCCCGTCCTCAGCCCAGCAGCGACCTCCTGCAGAATGAGAAGACAGAGTTACAAACAGCCTACAGGGCAATCAGCACAGGTGCCCAGAGTTCCTGCAATCAGCTCTTCCTCTACAAGGGAGAGAGAGAGAGGCCACACCCACACATGACTCCACAGGGCGTCACATTGTTGAGATGAGAACAGAAAATTGATCGGATGCCCGCTATCCACTGATTTTTAGCATAAATTGCTACAATTCTTGACACTTCCTGTTAAGTTAGGAAATGTGAATATATTATGTTAACTGGTTGCGTATGTCAGATTTATAGCAAGACTCATTAGGCAGAGAAAAGCTGTTGCTCTCAAACATTGTCCACTTAATCATCTGAGTCAGTGCACTGGTGAAGGGAAGTTGGCCAACAGATTTGCAAAGTGATTTCATGGAACCTTGGAAAAGTATTTTTAATCATTTTGAAATACAAAAATGCAGTAGTTTATTTTGATACATGATGTGGCTGCTTTTGCTTGGTGTCTCATTTTAAAAGACATTTTGATGTATCTTTGCCCATCCCTGCATGTAATACAGATTTTGTTTCCCACTGCTTTTTCTGTCGTATTGGAGCAGCCAACCACACAGTGACAGTTGCTCGTGCTGTGGTGGTGTTTTCAGTAATTGATGTTTTTAACAGCTTGATTTTTCATATTATGAGCAAAAAAAAGATGAGGCAACCTCTTTCCCTCAAAGACCCCCCCCCCCCCTCAAAAAAACCCCTCTTAACACTAAAGCATGAAGCATTGTGTGAGGATGCCTTTCTTCTTCCGATTCAAGGACACATATGGAGTCCAGCTGCTGCTTGCCACCTAAGCAAACATCTGTTTTTACAAACATACTTCTGGGTTGCTGTCAGACAGCAACCTGTTCTGAAAAAAGAGTACAAAACAACTTTATTTGGAGAGATCGTATTGCTCCATTACAAAAAGACAAACAGCTGACCTGGAGGGGACACTTCAAGCATAGCATAGTCTAAAACAGTTTGTCTTTCCACAGAATAAATTGGCAAGATGATTCCAAGTGACAGCTGCTTTTATGTATTCAACCCACTTATGATACTACTGATGAAGGTGAATAAAAATTAAGCAGCTCTTTTTTTTCTGTCAGGAAAGTGTGCTTACTGTAATATTTAGTATGCGAGCATATAGGCAGAAAACAAATCTTAAAGAATAAAAACAAATCACAAACTCATCCCTTAATTTAGGGATTAGAGGTATAGAGGATCTTGGCGAAGCATTGCAAATGTGTGTGTGTATTTAAGTAAAATATCTAATAGAGAAACCCAAAGCTTCCTCTAAATTGTTTTGACTTTCTTACGACAGGGATTGTCAGTTTATATAGGTTTGGGAGTGTACAGGCAGGGAGGAGTGGATTAAGACAGAAAAGGAGAAGATCTGATGGAAGGAGAAAGATGATGTGAGTGGATTAGGAACTCTGATTGACAAACAAAACAGATTACCCTGCCGCCACTGTCTCTGCAGCTCTTTCCCGGGAAAATTGCAAGATTGCACCTTTTTCCTTCACCAGTTTGACTTGTTACTTTCCTCTCACTTTATTCCCTTGTTTCTTACCCTTGACAGCTCTTCTTTACTGCATCCAAATTGTGGCTACCTTTACCATCTTGCCCTGCCATTTCTTTCAGGGATTTTGTGAACCCGAGCATCCTGCAGCTATTTCTATAAGTTAGCCTCACAGCTGCTATAGTAGGCTCGGCTTTAAAGTCTGGATGGATGGATGGATGGGAGAGCAGATTCTTTCTCTGGCTCACACCGAAGCCTCGGCTATTTTCTTCTTCTCCTCACTGCATCTCAGCAGGAAAGGAATGTAATGTTCTTTGATCTCTCCTCTTTCCACGTCTCTTCCTCTCTCTCTCCCCCTCTCAAAGCACAGATTACGTGGCTGTGTAGAAAAGGAAATACTCCCAGGGTTTGCCCTTCATCCTCCTCCCATCTCCTCTAACCCGGTCCCCTCATGTGATTTCTTCATCACCCATCCTTCTATTGTGCTTTTGCCTCCTTTTCTTCGTCGTTCCCTTCAGCACTGCAGACTCCCCCCCCCCCTACTTATTGATGGCTCTTTATCCCATTTCCTCTGCTAGCATTCCCTCTCTCTCCTCAGACTTCAACTACATAATGGTCCTAACCTTTGGGCTTGTGAAGGTCATCGTCCATAAAGCAAGTGCTTCTGCTAGTCATTAGCAGAGGACTCCTGGTGCGTAGGTGGATGTGCATCTACGTCTGTGAGAACTTCTACATCACATTTAATCCGTGATGTATTTTTGTTGCATCAAGCAGAGTTCTGCACGAGGCTCTGAAACTGATCAGACACAGTGCAGGGGAGGCTGCTGTACAACTCACATAGCAGTTATTTACAGTAACGTCGCCATCATCATCATCGTCGACACTTTAATGTCTTTTGTGTGAACTGTGACTTTCCACAGCATACAATAATGCATACAGTTGTGTTCCGCCTCAGAGGAACTAAATCAGAGACACAGTTAGTTATAACGGATGGGGTGTAATCAAACTGGGAAAATCTGAATATTGAGGAAAAACTCAGAAATTACCTGAAACGTCCACTGAGTCTGGCTACATCGCATTACTGCTGTGCCACGGTTTTGTTCCATCCTCTGCCCAACATCAGCATCCACTGGAAGCGTCTAAGGCAAGTTTCACCAGCGGAGCGTTGTTGACTTTGCGTTCAGTCCTGCACCTTTTGCCTCTGACTGGCTTCCCTAACCAACGAAGGCAACGAGTACTTACTATATATCTATTATAAGTATTATTAGCCATTACTTGCCATTATCACTGTTAATAATTCTTATTTGGTTATTTTTGTTAATCTTGTTTTTAATCTTGTTTTTTTTCCAATGGGACTAGTCTGTTGTGTGTCACATGATCGCCCTCTGCTGGGCCCTTATTTTTGGAAAACGTGTATTTTCTATACTTTATACAACAGGAAAAGCTTTTGTGATGATATTGGTGGTGTGTAGAGATGGGTGTCGCTATTCTATACCTTAATGGTAACGATCAAAACAGTCCAGTATCGAGTAGAATCGAAACATCTCCAGTTAAACCAATGCTTTAATCGATACTTTTTGTCACCAGATCGCGGCAAAAAATGACTATTTGTATGGTTTTGCTTGCAGCCAAACATGCAAGCAACACACCAAAAGAAAGAGAAGAGCACGCCTTTTTTTCCTTATGTGCCTGCACCACAAACTGTATAAAAATAGGCCTGCACGTGCTCAGTCCAATGTGATTTCAACAGCTCACCTTCCCGCATTCTCAGGCATGTTCGTCACTGTTGCCAGTTTATCACCACAAGCTTGTCTTTCTGTTGGTTTTATCTTCTGGTGTCATTTAACACTTCTCTGTACATTTTTATTTGCGGAGATCCTTCAATTCAGTTTATTGATGGAATGGAAATGGAAATTAAAAAACAAAAATTCTGTTGTATACTTTCAACACAATCATGAAATAAACTTAAATTAGTTTCCCACAACTTATTTGGTGACCAAACTATTTACACAACGAGTGTGGTTAGAACAACTTTATGAGGCGCTACTGAAACAGTGAAGGGCAGAAAGTGTGATGTGATCATTTTGAATAACTAATACAACTTGTGATTACAACAGTAACACTGCAGAATCTTGGGGTCTCATTTATAAACGGTGCGTACGTACAAATCAGGGCTGGAAACCTGCGTACGCCACTTTCCAAGCAAAGGTTGTGATCTATAAAAAACAAATTTGACGGGAGAATGTGCGTCCTGTGTCCCCCTCCAGCCAGCGACGTCACTACTCGGGAGGGATGCCCCTTCCTGCAGATCGTTTATAAAGGGGTGGAGCTCCGGTGCACAAGCGTTGGGTGAAAGTGCGTGTTTTTTTTTTTTTTTTACCCACCAAACAGCTTGAGCTTCACCAAAAGAAACGTCAATATCACACGAGTTAAATCTCGTTTTTTAGCTTTTCTGTCAGAATTTGCCTCCTTTGTGTTTCACTGACCATTTATAGGCAACTATGGGCGTTAGAAGGGTCGGACATGGAGCTCCCTCACATGCGCCATATTTCAAATTGATTGTGATTTATAAAGGGAACTTGCTTACAAGTCTGAATATTTTTTGGCGTACACCATTTTTGGCTTTTGGGCGTACGGACACTTTTAGTGAGGTTTCTACACACAGTTTTGTAAATGAGACCCCTCCTCCGGCCATGGGTTGGTCCAGCTGCATGTCCTGCCTCTTTTAAACGTCACAGCGGCTGAAAAGACTTCCGCAAAGGATACACCGATGTATCCTTGCTCATAGCTCCTCCAGCAAGCTTCCTCTATCCTCGCTCCTCCAGGTGCATTTAGGAACTGAGATGTCCTTCAAGATGGCGCATTCAGATCAGTTTCCTGGTCACAGGCTCGAGGATCGAGGAGGCGAGGAGGTACAAATTTGCAAAAATGAGAAACGTCCAGTATATACTGGACGAAGAGAGCAGTGAAGCCAGTTTTGGTCCTATGAAATACTACTACAGGGCTACTTCCTGTTGGCACCAGCTTCTACTGCGCATGATCGTGTAGCATAAGCGTGGTTTAATGACGTAGAGCAATGGCAGAAACGCCGTACTTCTGGTAGCTGCATGGCTGCACAAGCAAACGTCTTCTGGCTCAGTGTGTTTGTCTGACTCGGATCGTCACAGTTGAGTCCACCCACCTACAAGGCTCACCTGCTAAACACCAGCGCAGCATCACTGATGGCCGAATAGTTTTTTTTAGATTAGCCAAGTTTATAATCTAAATATATATATTAATATTTCCAATAACACAAAACACTGTGTTTTATGTGACAAAATGGTGTGTCTACAGAATAATTAGAGAAGATTACAGAGCATTTTGGGCCAGTCATTTCTGAGGCAGGTTTACCTGACAAAACAATACTAATGCTAATGACGATTCTTTACATGGTGTGATATCCAGAGGAGGAGAAAGTCTCCTTCTACAGGGTATACAGGTTTGAATAACACAAGACACACTGCAGACACACTCCCCTAAAACAAACAGAAAAATAACCATTAGCATTTCAAATACAGCTATGAATTATGTTTTAAAAAAACATGTCATATATAATTTTATGTGAGCTCAAGTCTAGCCTGGTTAGTGCATCTGGTTTTATCTTCTGTCCATGATTGATCTTGCCGTGTGCCTAGTGATTTTAGGCATCGTGGTTCAGGGGCTGCTTTGTTTTATACATCTATAGTTATTTTGTATGAATATGGTGTCAGATCATGGGATTCTCAACAGCTGGATACTGGAGTGCTCCTCTTACCAAGAGTTTTCAAATTTCTTTATTTTATGAAAGATGCATTGTCCCTGATCTGACCATGGAATGAGCTAACCTTTGAACTTTATGCTATGCCTAAACAAAGTCCACTTAAAACTGAAACTAACACAAAGTAGCTTCTGGAACTGATTATTTGACACATTTGGACTGTAAGGAAAAGCTGCGCTCTCATCATTAATCATAATTAATTTGCTTGAAACAGTTTCTGGAGCATTTCAAAGTTACTGTCTGGATGGACTTTTGAAGAAATCATAGGTGTAAAAATAATGTGATTCTCCTTCACTTGGTTTTGCATTTTGTATTACAAAACATTGCAAACAAGAAAGCAAGATAAATGTGCTATGCTGTTTGTTTGCCATTATCATTTTTAACAGTCTTTGCGTGCAGCCTTTTCTCAGTTCCTTTCAGTGGGGCTTATTGGCACGGGAAGTGTGAAATAAAAACATGTCTGTCACTCGTCGAAATGGTGGTTCAATTAACACAAACAAAACCACTTAGAGAATGAATGTGCTCATTGTAAATAGTAAACATACGCTAGTCTGAGACGACGTCACCATATTGGATATCAGGCCAGCGAACTACGTTGACACTCGTGTCTCCCCTTCTCAGATTGTAGAACCTGTTTTCCCCAGAGCATAGCTGACATAATATCATCATTGCAAAAAAAACATTACAACAAAAGCCAAAGGGTGTCATCTATAAAAGAAAATGACGTGCAGCAATCTGCTCTTTGCTGTAATGAGAAATGGATAATTTCACTGTGTCTACTGTACTGTTATTTAAATTCAATACAGATGGAATATAGCTGGGATTGGCTCCAGCCCCCCCGCGACCCTGTATGCAGGATAAGCGGTTGACGATGGACAGATGGACAGATGGACAGATGGAATATAGGAACAATGTTAATCAGGTGTGATGAAGCCTCAGTTTTGCCTGTCCTTCACATGGTTACATGGTGCACAGTAAACTCTCATATTATCACTAATATATACAAAGTAATATCAACATTATTAGACTTATTCTGATATTTACATTTGATTTTTATTTAAAATTTATTAAAATTTACTCATTGAAAAGAGAGAGGGGCATGATGAAAGAGAGAGTGGTGGCAGACTGAAAAATAACTCACAAAAGTGAACAAAACCTTAACAAATGCTCCTACTTTTCTTTAACTGCCATCTTCATAATGTCCTTCATGAAGAAAATAGGTTTTCAAAAGGAGAAAAAAAGAAAGGCTTATTGGGACACATCCATCAATGCAGATTTGCCAGGCTGTGTCAACAATCTCCAAAAATGATACAGCTCATAAAGTAAAGAGTGGGAAAAGTCCATTATCATTCTTATGGCACATTGGAAGAGTTTCAACCCCTGCTATGGCCAATCAGAGGGGAGAGCTTATCAAAACTGAAACTCTGCGGGGAGCCACAGCTCCCTGAAAGGCTCTTTAGGGGAAACTATTCAACAAAGCAGAGAATTGAAAACAACAACACCAGAAATCATCCTTTCTTTATGGAAATAAAAGACAAAGGTATTCATTAAAATGTGATTCACAGCTCTGAAGTCCTCAAGAGAGAAATAGTACTCTGAAATACAACTCACCTGTGGTTCATATAATCCAAATTTGACAGATTACTGTATTGTACTAAGTATTGCCTTTATATAGAAAAAAAGACAGAAGACTAAGACAACATAAGTGAACATTTGCTCAGCTCATCCTTCCTGCCCCATCCAGTACTATAAATACCTTGAACATCACCAACAACAGGGCTTCAGCTAGGTGTATGTATGTTTTTGTGCAATATGTAATGCTTTTGATGTTTTAAAGGTTACTTTATGTTTTTTTGTCAATGTCTGGAACATACATGATGCAAGTCTGTTGGACTCACATTCAACCCACATTGGACCCGCTCATGAGTCACATGTTAATCCATAGAAATATCCAGAATTACATAACCAAATAAAAATCACCTTTCACTTTGCTCCTTCTGCTCATGTCTGCACGCTCCCTGGTGCACGCCTTGTCTCTCTCTCGCTTTCTCTCTCTGCCCTTCTCTCTCTCTCTCTTTCCAAAGTGTCGATTAAATGACATTTAAATGGTCTGTGTCATTAAATGGATTACTAGCACTAATATTTGTAGTACGTTGCGACTACGCCGTATTAATGCGCCTTGTTATGGCTTGTGTGGGTGACCCAAGCGTGGACACAGGAGACAGATAAACATTTACAGGCTTTATTACTCAACAAAAGGTGCAAAGATGATGAAGGCTGGTGAGGCTTGGCTAGAGCAAGGGGCAGATTGGATCTGAAGAGATCCGGCTTCCAAAGTAGCATATGGCGATCCAGGCAATGTGAAAACTCCAACACGAGACTCTTGATAAAAGTTACTAGCAAGACGAGCAAATGACAAAACCAGATATGGCCTGATGTACTCTACCATGGTTAGGAACTGAATAATCTGGCACCGATCACAGAAAACCTGGAATCTTATATACCCTGGGTTCACGAGAAGATAGGGAACCAGTGTTCAGCTCCATCCGCTGTCCTGATCACCACCCCGCCCCAAAACACGCCCACAGCATCAGACAAGAGGCGAAACAAGAGAAAAACAACAAAGAATTTGCCACAGTACAAGCCATGACAGGCCTCACATTACAACCAGTAAGGTTCCCGGATGGCA
Source organism: Micropterus salmoides (assembly GCF_014851395.1). NCBI lineage: Eukaryota > Metazoa > Chordata > Actinopteri > Centrarchiformes > Centrarchidae > Micropterus > Micropterus salmoides. Next base: position 2,354,395 of record NW_024044237.1, read on the forward strand.
GTCCACGTCGAGGAACCTCTTCATGCAAAAGTCAACCAGCATCAGACCCAAGTCAAAATCCTACGTGAGAGAAAGGCCGAGACATTACCTTCATGCTCCTGTGACAAAGCCTTCTAACAACCGTGGTATTTATGACTGGAGCAAAAGAAGAAGTCAGGTGACGTTGATTTACAGCGTTAAAGTCAAAGGGTTGGATGGACGGAACGACAAAACATCAGACCTAAACATGGGAGACAGCTGCTGTCTGTTTCAAGCTGACAGTCAAAAGTGGTTGCCCAACAACAATTTTAACCAAACCATAATGTTTCCCTAACATTAAGTACTTATTTAGCCCAAACCATAAGCTATGTAACTAATTTACGTAACCAACATACTTATTTTAATCCAAACCACGATCTTTTTCTAATCCTAACCAAGTGGTTTTGGTGCTAAACCTGACAGAACTGAAGTGTTGCACACCATTATTCATGTGTTTTAATTAGCCGGACGTTGCCTGATATTGCTAACTTGACCAGACGCAGCATAGTTATTGTTGTTAACTTGATCACAGAGCCCTGCACGTGCAGAAATGACACTTAAGCGGTACCCAGTGTGTTAAAAAGTGACGCCAAGGGGTCCCGACCAAGCGTCCATATGAGATGACTTGGGAGTGAGAACGAGTTGCAACGACCCATTCACAGAAAAAACAACTAAACTGCGAATGTTGAACCTCAGACGGACACAGTGGGATATAGATCTGTTGACAGCAGACATTTTGACATGTCAGAGCAGGAAAAGCACAGGTGTAATTAGAAACATTAATAGTGGCTGTATTCCAGGGCTTCTCTTGCTCTGAAAAGTCAAAATGTCAGCACAGTAAAAAGGTCTATTTGTGCAGGTAATTCTAATTAGATGGGGATATGAACCTGCTGTCGCTTGATGCCAAAATAGCCAAACACACAATCAAGGTATTGTCAATGAGCTGGTTATATTTTGATGCTGTAAGAATGCTGCATTTGATGCATCAGTTGTCTCCTTTGAGCAGATGTGCCTGCATTGGTCTAAAGGTAGTCCTTATGAGCCATGATTAAATCCTTATTTTACACGGCAGTTTGGAGGTAGGTGATATGTCTAAGAAGAGAAGGAGGAAGAAGAGATTTTACAGTTTTCAACTTTGAAAACATGACCTGAAAATTAGTTTCAATGGAAGTTGTTTTAACATATGAACATCACTTTCATAAATTACCATAGAAATCCTCTGCAGGGTTGACCTAGGCCTTAAAGTTGCATGCTGCAATGTGTGTGTTTGTGTGCTGAAGGTTGATTTATCAATCTCACCTTAGAGCCCCACATAGACTTTGGCTGGCCCTGTTTATACTTCTTTTACATGTTTTGACCTTTAGAGACGTTTTCATTTGCCCTGGTCCTTTCTTATTTGTGAACCTTTTTTTAGTTAGGAAACATTATTCATTTTGCTGCCATGCACATGCAATGTAAGAAAAAACCCTCCTCAGGTTAAGTGAACTCATCCGCTATTCATAACCCATTCACTCCCTCTCCTGTCAGCTGCTACAAGTTGGAGTCTTTCTAAAGCCACTGGCATTTCGCTGCGTCGTGTAAGAAAAACAGGAAGATGTAACCGTTCTCACATGCTGATATGTTCCATTGATTTGACTGCTCTTGTAAATAGCCACAGCTGCAGCAGGCTGATTTTAGCCACTATTTATCACTTTGCATTTTACAAAAGTGTTTGTTTGGGCCTAACAATCAGATTTATCAAAGGTATATTCTGCATTCATATGCAAAATGGATTCTACTGCTTCGGTGTGTCTTGTGGGAGCTGGTTAGTCTTTTTGTTTTGTTTTGCTCTCTTATACAGTATATTGCTTTAACTCAGACAACTGGCGGAAACTTTTGGAACTGTACACACGTATAGTTGCAGGTATAAATCTTCAAAACAGATTTAGGTTTTTGAGTAGACACACACAAACGCATATCTACACCACCAGACTGCAGAGCAGCTTTTCCCCCCAAGTTATGAGACGTTTAAACTCAAATTCATCCTCAGCACTGCTCCACTGAATATAGTTTATCTCTGTTTACCATTTTATGATTGCTTTTGTAGTACTGCAAATTGTCTGCTACATAGCAGTTGGGAGTTACAAACTTAAAAAATAAGGAACTCAAGTTTGATTGGCTGGATACTCACTTTGTACTGTAGTTGGCCTTGGGGTGCCATTATCTTGCATATTTATGTAGTTACCTTAAAGCAGCAGGAGGGAACTCATTAAAAAATAATTGCTGAACCTGTCACAATATCCTGACAGTTGTACATGAGACAGATAATCTGTCAAAAAAACAACAAAACGGTTTCCTCTGGCTCCTCCTACTGCTCCTAATGCCACTTTTAAGAATTCCCCGCTCCGTGGTCAAAACAACCAATCAGAGCCAGGAGCAGTGTCAGTCCCTGCTTGTGTACACGCTGTGCAGCCAGCCTCCTCGCGCATGCTCTCACTCAATCAAACACTATCTGCAGCAAGACTCCGGCTGGATGAACCCACAGTTAGATAGATAATCAATCTATCTATCTATATCTATAAATACAGTGGGTACGGAAAGTATTCAGACCCCTTTAAATTTTTCACTCTTTGTTTCATTGCAGCCATTTTCCAAAAATCAAAAAAGTTCATTTTATTTCTCAGTAATGTACACTCAGCACCCCATCTTGACAGAAAAAAACAGAAATGTAGAAATTTTTGCAAATTTATTAAAAAAGAAAAACTGAAATATCACATGGTCATAAGTATTCAGACCCTTTGCCGTGACACTCATATTTAACTCAGGTGCTGTCTATTTCTTCTGATCATCCTTGAGATGGTTCTACACCTTCATTTGAGTCCTGCTGTGTTTGATTATACTGATTGGACTTGATTAGGAAAGCCACACACCTGTCTATATAAGACCTTACAGCTCACAGTGCATGTCAGAGCAAATGAGAATCATGAGGTCAAAGGAACTGCCTGAAGAGCTCAGAGACAGAATTGTGGCAAGGCACAGATCTGGCCAAGGTTACAAAAAAATTTCTGCTGCACTTAAGGTTCCTAAGAGCACAGTGGCCTCCATAATCCTCAAATGGAAGACGTTTGGGACGACCAGAACCCTTCCTAGAGCTGGCCGTCCAGCCAAACTGAGCTATCGGGGGAGAAGAGCCTTGGTGAGAGAGGTAAAGAAGTACCCAAAGGTCACTGTGGCTGAGCTCCAGAGATGCAGTCGGGAGATGGGAGAAAGTTGTAGTAAGTCAACCATCACTGCAGCAATCCACCAGTCGGGGCTTTATGGCAGAGTGGCCCGACGGAAGCCTCTCCTCAGTGCAAGACACATGAAAGCCCGCATGGAGTTTGCTAAAAAACAAGGACTCCAAGATGGTGATAAATAAGATCCTCTGGTCTGATGAGACCAAGATAGAACTTTTTGGCCTTAATTCTAAGCGGTATGTGTGGAGAAAACCAGGCACTGCTCATCACCTGTCCAATACAGTCTCAACAGTGAAGCATGGTGGTGGCAGCATCATGCTGTGGGGGTGTTTTTCAGCTGCAGGGACAGGACGACCGGTTGCAATCGAGGGAAAGATGAATGCGGCCAAGTACAGGGATATCCTGGACGAAAACCTTTTCCAGAGTGCTCTGGACCTCAGACTGGGCCGAAGGTTTACCTTCCAACAAGACAATGACCCTAAGCACACCGCTAAAATAACGAAGGAGTGGCTTCACAACAACTCCGTGGCTGTTCTTGAATGGCCCAGCCAGAGCCCTGACTTAAACCCAATTGAGCATCTCTGGAGAGACCTGAAAATGGCTGTCCACCAACGTTTACCATCCAACCTGACAGAACTGGAGAGGATCTGCAAGGAGGAATGGCAGAGGATACCCAAATCCAGATGTGAAAAACTTGTTGCATCTTTCCCAAAACGACTCATGGCTGTATTAGATCAAAAAGGTGCTTCTACTAAATACTGAGCAAAGGGTCTGAATACTTATGACCATGTGATATTTCAGTTTTTCTTTTTTAATAAATTTGCAAAAATTTCTACATTTGTTTTTTTTCTGTCAAGATGGGGTGCTGAGTGTACATTACTGAGAAATAAAATGAACTTTTTTGATTTTTGGAAAATGGCTGCAATGAAACAAAGAGTGAAAAATTTAAAGGGGTCTGAACACTTTCCGTACCCACTGTATATATATACACACTCACACACACGTTAAGTCCTGTGTGTGCTGCATGAAACTTTCATTTCGTTATACAACCTTGTGTTGTATAATGATAAGACCAGGACCTTGACCTTGTATTGATTCTGGTCCCAGTCTATAGGGTCATTAAAACACTGCTTCCTTGCCTTGAGTAATTGAGTAAGGATGTCTTCTTGACCTGTGATTCGCAATGACCAGGCCAGGAAGTGTTGGCTTAAAGTTTGCAAAGACTATGTACATGACAAGAACAGACATAATTGTGAGCAATTAGCATGAGGCCAGATGATTTAGGATTTTAGTAATGACGACGTGTTTAAATGCACATTAACTTCAGCGGGCTCTCTATCATAATTTCTGCTGGGCATAAAAGCTGAGTATGTCTATCAGCTCAGTCTAGCAGTAAGAACTTTATTATCCTTCCTAACCACATTCCAATGCGAAGATGGTTTCTGTTCTGTGTCATTCACAAGAAACTAAATTAGACTCAATTAGGACTGGAAATAAGAAGAAAATGGCACGTCCTCCAGACTTAAATGAAGTAAATTCTGTACTTCTTGGTGGTGACTTATTATTCATTCATTCTTCCTGCACAACTAATGGTGGAAACCTAGTTATTACATATCATCTTTGATAGTTCACAATTCATAGAACTGCAGTTAGAGTTCTAGTACTTTTAAAAAGGGATTTTTTTTGCTCATATGTGACTCAGACTTCTGTGAACAGCCCAGGTCACATGTAATCTGATGTTTTCCAGTTTGGATTTGAGACACTTTTATATGTGGTCCAAAATTCTTTTTGAAATGTGACCTCAGTCTGGACATTCAGATCAGAATTCTGTGACTCTGACATCACTCTAGAGTGGCCGTCACAATTCTGTGCTCGACGGAGCCGTTGTGAACAAAAAAGATCCACAAGGGCCATTATTAAACATTGCATTACATTTATTCATTTAGCTGATGCTTTATCCAAAGCGACTTACAATTGCTATACATGTCAGAGGTCGCACGCCTCTGGAGCAACGAGGGGTTAAGTGTCTTGCTCAGGGACACAGTGGTGGAAACATGTTGCTCTCTTTCTCCCCGTCCTCGCTATCATCTGCTCACAAATTTTCTTTCTTCCACCTGAAATCCACAGGGACTTGAGCTCTCTCCTGAGTCACATGCATGCTACTTGTCTGAGAGGAAACTGTAGAGTGAGAGAGAGAGAGAGAGAGCTGTGGGGATTGTGCATTGTACACTGCCAGAAACAGTAATGAATGTAATGAAAAGGACAGAAAGTTTGCCAGAAATCAGGAGAAATGTGACCCTGGAAGGAAAACGTGATAGGGCAATGAAATACAGGAGTCTCCCATGAAAATCAGGAGAGTTAGCAAGTATGAGCTCACCGCAGCTATCCTTAGTAGTACTTGTTCACTTCCTTACGACAGTGTGTGACTGGGTTTTATTCCTCTTCGCATGCAGGTCACTTTCAGGCTGTGGACTTGTGGGCTGTTCTTCAGTCTGATATGGGTCACATAGACCCTCCCCCATCATCATGTGACTCCCCAGTCACCACTGTGGACTCCTTCCACTTCCTGGGCACCATCATCTCCAAGGACCTCAAGTTGGGAGCTGAACATCACCTCCCTCACCAAGAAGGCCCAGCAGAGGATGTACTTCCAGCGGCAGCTGAAGAAGTTCAGCCTGCCAAAGACAATGATGGTGCACTTCTACACCGCCTCACCTCCTCCATCACCATCTGGTACGCTGCTGCCACTGACAGGGACAAGGGCAGGCTGCAGCGCATCATTCGCTCTGCAGAGAAGGTGATTGGCTGCAATCTTCCTTCTCTTCTGGACCTGTACGCCTCCAGGACTCTGAGGCGAGCAGGAAAGATTGCAGCTGACCCCTCCCACCCCAGACACAAACCTTTTCAGACTCTCCCTTCTGGCAGGACCAAAAACTCTCGTCACAAAAAAAGGCTATCGGCTTGCCAGGCCATCGTGAAAACTGCGAGAAAACTTGGTCAGGTTCTGGTCACGGATACGCTTTACGTGTAAAACGTGAGCTGTTATGTGTCCAGAGTAACACCTGTTCAGATTAAACTGAAATGGACAGCAGACGTACAACACAGAGGCGTTGCTTGACATAAAGCTCTACTGGGGCACAGGCCCCCTCTTCCCCCATGTAAATTTTTGATTAATTGATTAATTGAAGTGTATGAAATGTGTTAGTATGTGCCTTACCAGCTTCCTTTGCTTAGCCCACTAAGATTGGCACTCATGCCAGAAAAGGCTTTGACCAGAGCATAAGCACACACCCCTAAGAAAACTTCTGCTATGGGGCCCTCCTATCTGACTTGTGAGCCAAGTAAACAATTTGCCATTGCTGCACAGTCACACATGACACAGCAGTGCTCTCTCTACAATCATCCTTCTTTTAAAACTGACTCTGTAATAAACCTGAATGGAAACCTCTTCTAGAAAAATCCACTGCTGATTTAAATGGACCTCTGCGCACTAACTCAATCCTCATAAAGTCTGATAAGACAGATGCTGTCTGACCGAGGCTGCCTGTATTTCACCTGGGTCTGTGTGGCCTGCTAAAGACGTCTGGACTGGGTCTGTGCCAGTACTGGCTGATGATCCAGCATCTACTGTACTGACAAATTTAAGCATAGGCCCTGTAAAGTATATCAATACTGACTCAGGCCCATTCACACTGGCTCCCCCAGTTTCCTTTAATACATTTTCAAAGGTAAAATAGTATTTATACTATAACTTGGCTTAATATGTTATGTTTATAATTTACTGAGAGATGTACGTCCATATTGCCCAGTCCGCCTCGCTAATCCACATTGGAATTCATGAGTTTCATTTTGTGCCAGCGCGTATGAACGCATGTTCCCACGTGACGTGGTTATCTTTTTCATACTGCAGCTTACAGACACCGATGTCTGTCGCCGTTTTCTCACACGTAATATATTGTTGTATTTCACTCTAATATAGTTCAGACAGTCTGGCAAGACAAAAACAGACAGAGCAGCGCCGCCCAGCTGGGTTAGCAGGACAGACAGATTAGAGAGATTCACTGCAGCTACACATGGACCTGCTGACATCAGACTTTGATAGGAGAGAACCAGTAGTTTTATATTGAAATTGTAACCGACGTTGCATATATATTATTGTTGTTAACTTGACCAGACGCTTGGTATGAACTAGTTAGTTTGACGTAGGCTATTCTGAACACTTTAAGTTGCTCTTGTTGAAGATATTTTATTTAGCATTTAGCCATGATGTTTCAATATTCCATATTCTTAGCTTGATAACTACTAAATACTAGGGTAATGTTTAACATGGATAATGTTTAAGGTGTTTATTGAAAGATACACTGTAACATTGAGGTGCAGTTTTCTCTCACAGCCTGTTGCTTTCAGGCTATGGTACATTTTTCACATTTTTGTTAAGAACACACACACACACACACCCGGCCAGTTGAACAGTGTTGCTAGCAGGCCCTTTCAGAGGCTCAGGCTATAATTTAGAATTAATTGCATATCTGACTGATATGGGTCCTTGGGGCCTTGATGGAATTTAACAAATTGTTGCTTGCACCTGCACTCAGACCTGATAAAATACAAGACTATACACATGAATACAATGGGCCTTTGCATGTGGACTCTGAAGGATGTGAAGGTCATCCTGTGGCACAGCACATGAACTTGAAATGCATGTGTTGATGTGTTGTAGTTTAGAATACACTATTGCTTTAATATTGAATAAGTGTGGAGATGAAGGTGGAGGTGGGTCTGACCCACAAGTGGAGGAGGGAAATATCAATCAATGTAATGCCAGCTTGAATACACATGTATCTGTATTTGTTTGAAATGATTACTAAACTTGTTAGTTAATTTGAACTCATCTCATTGAAAAGAATAACATTTACTCTGAAATAACTACAATTCGTCTAAGTTACAGTTACATTCAAGAGAACTGAGTGTGTGAGAGTGAAGGCCCATAAGGCCTCTGGCCGGGTCTGTGGGTTTTTATCTCCCGCACTCTTAAACTCTTTCCAAAGTTAAGACTGTCCTAATAAAGTACAAACTTCCTCTGAAATTGTCACCATCAAAGCTCCAAAATTCCAGCCCTCACAGGTCAGGTAAGATCAGCACACAACTAACAATAAATCACAGCCAAACAATAATTACCACTCCCTCAAAAATCATCATGGATAGATAACCTTAAATCTCAGCTCATTACTCTTTATCTCACCTGCCAACCTCCTGGATTAGCAGCAAACACTTTGAAGTGCATTTGCGTAGAAAATCATTAGTTTTACAATTAGTTTTATTGATGCTAACAGGTCTGTGTGCCTACAGGCCGGTCATGTCCACTCCCCACCTTTCTTACGTTCACGTTCTACCAAATTGGGTGGCAATAGGGGGGGAGATAAAAGCAGTGTGTGTGTGTGTGTGTGTGTTTGTGCGTGTGAGTATTTTCAGTTATATAACAAAGTAAATGCTGCTGAATAGAAAACAGGCTAGAGAGTAACAGAGCAGTGTTTGCTTTTGTGTGTTTAAAATACCTAGTCATTAAATGCCATTATGAAAGTAGCTTTTGAGAGTGAGTGGCCCCTCGGTGACTCAACCATGAACTTATCCCTGTGTCTTGGCTTACCCATGAATTAAAAAACATACACAACACTTTTCTTTGCCCGTGTTAGGTGTGAAAACACGGCCTACTTTGGAATAAAATGTCAAGCTTAATTCCAGCTTCTCGTTTGAAAAGTGCAGCGTTTTGCATTAAACTCAAGCTTGGGCGTGTTCGTTGAAAATGGAAATGTCATAGTGTTTCTGTGATCGCTCATTTATATACAAAAGGCAGGAACAAGTGTGGCTATTGAGTTGTCACAGTGTTTATCACTGCAGGATGAAGAAAATTACAGCAATGCACAAACAAGTCCAGGAATATAATGCTGTCCAAAACAGTAAACAATAGCCTCATTTGGAGAGGTAACACAATGAACATCACCGTGCTTATTGTTAGCGCCTCAGTGTGACTGTTGTCTCTTCTCAGCTGCAATATAATAATTAAATGCAGCCAGGCAGCTGTGACTCTGCATATACCTGCCAAGTCTTTATGAGGTTCATGTAGAAGATTAATTTTCCTCCCAATGCTATTTTGTCCCAATACACTGAGCAGTCCGTTTTTTGGCCAGCAACCGCAGCGAAAATCAAAAGAGAGATGAAAAAAAAATGTTCAATATTAAGTCAGAGCAAGTATGTCGCTGGTAATTCACTGGTGTCAAATTGAAATCCGTTATTGACCCTACTGATCATTCACCACCATTCACCTACAAACTTAAAACAATTTGCTTTCAATTCAAACACAAAATCCCAACCCTGGGTAGCCTCTGCCAGTAGCTGCAGCACTGACTGTATAAATGATGAATGGCCCCAGAAAAGCAAGAACTTTTTTATTCTGTGTGCCTCGGGGGATAAAGTTGGTAATTGCATTGGTAAGCACTCCAGCAAATTCACCAGTATCGCCTCATCTTTTCTCTAAAAACAAGAGAAGCATCTTCAGCCAAAGACTACCCACACAGTTTCACCGGGCGGGGGGCACAACCTGGCGTGCGTACCGACTGAAAGTGGCCCTGTAGTGAAACAACCCAAGGGCCATGCATTGGTGGGGGGCATGTTGCTTCAGATTTCGGCTAGATGGGAGATATGAGCCAGGCAGTCCAGTTTGAGAACTAAATCTGTCAATTTGAAGGCTTCTCAGATGACAGATTACTGCACAGCAGTTTTTAACAGTCTGAGCCACGATTCTATAACTCTGGAATTTTATCTATAAAGGAACAATGTGCCTTTCGAATTCATACTCCAAAAGTACAGGGGGGAGGATATCCCATATCAGGTCATAACTGCTGCTAACTAGTTAGCTCAGTTAACTGTGCCGCTAACTTTGTGGTCCTAGTAGCTGACTGAGTCTGGAATGAGCACCAGAACAAGGGCTGGGCGGGCAGTGAACATGGCCAGGCCAGAACCGAACAAAGCCTCAGAGAACCCGGTGGATGCCAGTCTGATAACACCGAGGGGATTTACAGCAGAAACGATGTGGACAGGAGAGAAGCGAGAGGAAGGTCGGGCATCACCTCCAACTCAATGGAACAATGAAAATACTAACTGCGACTGTCTTGGTGAGTTTTATTTTATTTAGTATTTGTTTGAATGAAGTGTGTACAGTTGTAGTTTTTCGGTTTGGTGTAAGAACATCCTTTCTTGGCATTTTGTGAGTTTAGTTTGTTTATTTCTTAGACTAAAAAAGCTAAGAGAAGTCGTGTAATGCAGCAAACCCGCATACATGAGCAGCATCTGAGCAGCACACAGGACACGGTATAAATACAGAATGCAGGTTTTTCATGTGCAGGTGTTTGTCGAACAGGTAACAGCTACAGAGAGGAAAGCACTGCTCTGACACTGATAACTGTGCCTTTATTAGAATCAGCACAGTGCACATGTGTGCAGACACCATCAAACGTCCCTACAGCTGTTAAAGCCGACTGACAGCTGTGGAGTTTCTCTAAAAAAAAAAACCTATTTCCTCGTTTCTTCCCTCCTCACATGGTTTCTCTTCATGCATTCCTGGTGGGAGAGACTAAGATGCGAGGTAAAGACGCAAGTGAGGGAAGCCTGGATGAAATTAAGAGACTTGGCATACACTCTGGGAGAACATGCAAAACACCACAGACAGGTCCAGAAAGCCTGTGGAGTTGAACAGTTATGTTGTGACTGCAGCATGTGACGGTGCAAGTAGGTCTACACAACAACATGGACCCTGTCCAGTACAGAAAATGAATGGATGATTGTAACCACGTGTGTTTTATGACTGCCTTTTGGGGTGTGTATACAGAACATGCAGCAATAATATATATTTTTATAATCACAATGGATCAAATGACCATGTGAAAATGATGCGACAGTGTGGAAGGGTTGTAGTGTTCGTACAGGGAATTATCACCTGAATCTGCAGCCGCCCTGGCTACAACCTTGCTGTTTTTGTTGTTCACTGAAGAGATTTGGGTTTAAGATCAAAAGATGAGTCTGAGACAATAGTTCAGAATTTCAGCTGCAGCTGTAAATGCAGCTCTATTGGGTTAAGGTCAGGTGATTGACTTGGCCAGTCTAAAATCTTCCACTTTTCCCCCTGATGAAGTCCTTTGTTTTGTTGGCAGTGTGCTTTGGGTCATTGTCCTGCTGCATGATAAACTTCCTCCCCATTAGTTTCAATGCATTTCTCCATAAATTGGCAGACAAAATGTTTCTGTCCACTTCTGAATTCATTCTGCTGCTAACATCATCAGTTCCATCATCAATAAATATTAATGAGCCTGTTCCAGAAGCAGCCATGCATGTCCAAGCCATGACATCACCTCCACCAGGCTTCACAGATGAGCTTGTACGCTTCGGATCATAAGCAGTTCCTTTCTTTCACCACACTTTGGTCTTTCCATCACTTTGCTAGAGATTAATCTTGGTCTCATCAGTCCATCAGATTGGGTTCCAGGACTTTTGTGGCTCATCTCTGTTCTTCTTTGCAAATTTAAATCTGGCCTTCCGATTCTTGCTGCTGACGAGTGGTTTGCATCTTGTGGTGAGGCCTCTATATTTCTGCTCTCTGAGTCTTCTTCCAACAGTGGATTGTGATACCTTCACCCTGCTCTGTGGAGGTCGTTGGTGATGTCACTTACTGATGTTTTGGGTTTTTTTTCCACAGCTCTCACCATATTTCTGTCATCAACTACTGTTGTTTTCCTTGGCCGACCTGTTGGACGTCTGTTGCTCAGTAAACCATTAGTTTCTTTCTTTTTCCAGCACATTCCAAATTGTTGTGCTTGCTATGCCCAATGTTTGTCCAATGGCTCTGCTCGATTTTTCTTGCTTTTGATTTTCTTGATTTTGACTTGCTTTTCTCCCATGGACAGCTCTCTGGTCTCTTTAACAGGAAATGCAGTGTAGATTTGAACCAAGGATGAAAACTTAGACTAGTCATGCAGAGCTATTTAATGTTTGGACAATCAACCTAAAAGGCAACACCGGGGCAACAAGAAACATCTGTCAGTCACATGTTCCAATAGTTTTGCTCACTTGAAAAATGGGTGGGTTCAAATAAACAGTGATATGCCCGGATTTGTTTAACACAGGAAATGAGAGCTGAAATTCTGAACTCTTGCCTCATACTCATCTTTTGATCTTAAACCCGAATGTCTTCAGAGAACAACAAAAACAAAGGAATTTGCCTTACCGTTCCAAAACTTTTGGAGGGGACTGTACATTCATCAGGTGGTTACAAACACAACTCTAACTGCTCTCTGTTGCCCACAAGTAGCTATGAAGCTTGAGCTGATTGTGATGTTATTTTTCGATGTCTGTACAGCGCAAAGTGAATTACTAGACTGACAAGAAGATGCGTGACTTTTCAATCAGTGAGTTTGTAGGGTTTAAAGGACTAAACAGCCTTTAATCAGTGTCTCAAAGAAGGTTATTGCAGTCAGTATTTCACCTAAATAACATGAGAACAATGTTTTAGATAGGCGAGCTATATAAATACACAATACCCCTTTTCACCAGCCAGCTAACAGATAATATGAACAGTGAGACAAAGGCACCTTCAAAATGTGTTTTATAGAGAATGAGACAAGAACTCCTGTTACTTGTCCACATTGTCGCTTTGATATCTTTTATCATTCATATCCTAATGACACAGCTGCATCTCTGTTCTCTTTGTCTTCAATCTGTAAAGCACTTTTAAAACTTCTGTTTTGACAATGCTATACAATAATGCCTTTTTGCTTCTTGCTTGCCAACTAAAGTGCATATTTTACATACAGATGCCCACTTGCTGTTGGGGTCTCAGGGAAATTGCTGATATGGTGTCTTCAGAAATAACTTTTCAGCAAATTTTTTTTCAGTGAAAGGAAACTCCACCACCTTTGGTTTTGACCACAGTCTAGCTGAAGCTTTACATATAAACAACATTTTTGATGAGGCCTAGTATATTGAAAGGTATTCTGGTGCCAGTTAATCCCAATATAAAAGCATGTGGGTACATGGGATCAGTTTATTCAACAGATCTTTGTCTCAATCCAGATTTGAGTTTGCAGTGTGATTTACCGATAGCCTTGGAAGTTCCGTAATATACATAGAGCTAAAAGCTTAATGCATGTCTGTGTCAACCTTTCAGACCCCAGAATCATGCTTTGAAGATAAACACAAGGTATAATGGTACTGAATGAATATTAAACACGTTTATTGAAATTATTCAAAAGAGAAGAGGCTACCGAGAAAGTGGGCCCCTGTGGATTTTTAGTTCTTCTAGTCGTTGGCTCGGCTCGTTTGCCAACTCCACTTTCATCCAAAGCTTCTAAAATTCTCTCACTCCCTCTCTCTCTCACACACACACACACACACACACACACACACACACACACACACACACACACACACACACACACACACACACACTGGTGTGATTTACATTTCAAAGGCTCTTGTGTTGCAGAACTACCTGACTACATGGTGCACAGCTGGGGACAGTGAAACGGAGACACAAAGAGCAAAGACTTTAAACACCAGATCAAAGAGAAGGACACAGCAAACAACAAACCTGAACGCCATGATGGAAACCCTGCTGCCTGCACAGAGACTCAATCTGACACATGGGACAAATACCTCCGATGATTTAAAATGCACTTCTGTCTTCTTGTTTTAATTGCATAAGCCAATATATTTTCACATACATATTTTGACACAGTGACAGAAGAGAAGGACGTGAACGGAAGGACTGAACCCTGGCGGCTGCGGTGTCCACATGTCAATTTGTCTGTTAAGTATAGCTTTTTTCATGTTCGACTGAAATCCACTCATGAAGCATTGTGTGTGTGTGTACAGTATTTTTTATGACCTTAAAAGACAATTATTTCAAAATGAAGGATGACATTATCAATTTCATGTGTTTGTGTTAAATATGGAGCTTGGTCTAGTTTGGCATACAAATTTGGAAACAGGAGTAAATATCTAACCTGGCTCTGTCCAGATCTCAAAAATATATCTTCTAACATCAAAACTCACTAAATTCATCTAAGGAGGAGTTACTAAAACTCTGGAATTATATTTTAACAGTTCAGTTTATGCATCTGCCTGGCACTTTCATTCAGGATCTCCAGCTATTACACAGGTTGCCAGATATGGCCAATTTGGTATAGGTCTCTGTAGAGGAAGATGATGGAGCCAAACTTGGCAACCTCGCTGTGATAAAAAGACTCCCGCTGCTTCCAGTCTATGCTAAGCTATGTTATACATGACCTACATCATATGTTTATGTAGATGTTATTTTATTTAAATGTTTTCTCACTCTGCAGTCTGTTATTCATTACAAAATAGAACAAACAAAAAAATGTCCATAACTATATGTCTATATATTTGACAGAACCTATAGTACAATCGGTATATCCACAAAAGGGAGTAAATGCATTGAAGGAGTTGGTCTCTCAAAATTACTTTCACAATGATATATACAATAAACATTGTCCATCTAAAGCTGTTATATAATTAAAGTCAGCTTTTATCGCGCATTGTCATTCTAATCAATTTCCAGAGTTATCCTATATGAATAATGCAATACATTTGAGTTAATAACAGCTTACCCCACCATGTTGACACAGCCACTGGAGGAAAATCAGAAATGACAGCAGACTCTTATTCACGACAATTTGGTTTCAGTTTTCTGAACAAAAAGACAGAGAGGGGAATGAGAGAGCTAAAGGGAAAGAGCCAAAGCCGATTGCACTAATGAAATATATTTTAAATGCCCTTGTTAATCTCCCAGTGGAGATCAAGAAAGGACGCAACCCTTATTGGGTGGCAGAGTTAGGGCCATGAGAGAAAGTGGAAGAGATAAAGGGATATCACATAAAAAGGCTAAAAGAGTCTGATTCCTACAGAAATGACACTTAATATGCCAAATACAGAGTGGATTAATGACCAGAGCACGGGCAGAACAAAACCAGATTTAGACTGATTTAAAACCTTCGCTCTGGTGACTGTGATATCAGACTGTGAGACCATACTATGTCACAAATTCAAACTCACAAGCGATGACACTGGAAAATGGATCCCATGGATAAAGACTGTAAAAATTGAAACGTGAATTTAGTGCCTCAATGTGCTGTCCAGTGTTGGATGTTGGCGCCACACTTCAAAAGAGATTTAAAGGAAGACTGCCTTTTTGGAAAATGTGCTTATCCGCCTTCTTTCCGAAGATTAGATGAGGAGATGGATACCAGTCTCATATTTGTTTAGTAAAATATGTACCTGGAGCCAGCAGCGGGTTAGCCTAGCTTAGCATAATGACTGGAAATAGCTAGCTTGGCTCTGTTTCAAGGTAACAAAATCCCCATAGAACAAAACTTTTTTTAGTTTTTTGTGGGGGTTTATGTGCTGGACTATTTTTTGATTGGGACCAGTAACTTCCTGGAGTCTTCACTGTTTGACTGGCAACTGATCTTGGTTAGGAAAACGTCATTTTTAAACATTGGTGGATTAAACAAACGAGAATGAACCAGACTGGCTGGTTCCCCTATTTTCAATCATCTAAACTAATCTAACCAGCTGCTGGCTCCAGATACCATTATTATTATTACTTATTTACCATATATATCTTCTCATTTAACGCTTAGAAAGAAAGCAAATGAGCAGATTTGCCAAATTGTGCTTTAAAGAATCTTATTGCTGCTATGTGAAGAATGTTCAAGTCTTTGGAACTATATCAACATAAACTAAAACAAATGGCTACCTTAAGGGTACAAAAATCACTATCAATCAAAACCCTGAGATATGTGTTGATAAATAGCTGAAACTAATGTATGCATATTTTGTTGTAAATGCATTTAAAACACTTTAACACTAATATGGCCTGTTAATTGCATTAAGTAAAGGCATGTGAAGGCGGTAACATCACTAAAGTGGAAGCTATGCTAGCTGACTCAAACACTTTAAAATAATAGAACAAGACATGACCATATCAAGGTTAAGTTTTCTGTTCCCATTCACTCTTAACTTTTGAATCATACTGTGTTTGTGGCAATCCAACCAACCTGCACATTCTCAGCAAGTGTCACAGTTCATTGGTGTGTGAAAAAGCAGCTCTATCAATCATGTGTTCGGTCTACAACAACAAATAATATACCCAACTAAAAATGTGGCGTCTCGTTAGCAATGACTATATACTTAAAAGACAAAGATATTATCATTGAACAGATCTGTCACCGTGCTCAGGCACTACCTGGACCACCGTTGGAATGCTGTGTCTAGCAATGAGGGTGCAAATAATGGGTTATTGGTCAGTGGCATGCAGGCAAAGGCTTGCCTTAGCGTCCAGTGGGTTCTACACTGCACCCAAATTTTCAATGTACCTCTAATGACAGGGTTTCCCACATATTTAAAAATGAATGAATGCACACTAAGGAGTCCAAGTTTGTTAGTAAAGGCTCTTCTCCATGTCCACCCACTCCAGACCGCTCAGGTCCTCTGGCACAGAATTCAATAAGCTATTTTATGTACATTAGCTGCCCAGTAGTAAAAGATAACATTTTGGAGACTGAAACCCCCTTCTCCCTTGTGGCGCTTAAGAAAGATCCGTTTTACTCTGGGGGTAGTTTTATTCCACAGAAAAGTATAAATATTCTTATCCAACTCCTTAAAAAAGCCTAGGATATGAAAATTGGGATCGTTTGGAATAGGAATAGGAATCTAGGCACAACTGACATCTTAATTGAGTTTATTCTCCCTGCCAGACATATAGAAGGGAAACACCATTGTTGGAGATCTAATTTAGCTGTATGAAAGGCAGGTTTGAAATTGTATTTGAAGATGTCTCTGGGCCTCTTTCTCTCATGCGAGGTGAAAAAATGCTCCTTCTGACCGTCACAGAGCTACACACACACACACACACACACGCAGACAACCCTTCTTATCTCAGCCAAGCAAAGACACACAGAAGACAAACACAGCCTACAACTAAACAGAACAACTCTGATAGTGCTAAATGAAACCTAAGAAAGTGTTGTGAGAGTGAAAAATCTAAACCAGAGGGAAGACGTACACACTGCTACAAATGTGGTAGCAGTGAACTTTGGACAATTGGCTGTCGAAAACAAAAAAGAAAGATACCACTGCCAGCAACTGCAAAATAGAAGTTTCCAATGATACGTTGTACCATGCTGCTATGCTACATGGTCACAAAGTTAGCGGGACCCACAAGCCTTGTCCAGTGTAACGTCGGAGAAGTTCCATCTACAGTGTACAAGTGTCTATTTTTGATATGGTTTGTAAAGACACACTAGATGTGGAGATTCAAACAGTGAAAGAGCTCCTAGATGAAGGTATATTGGATCATTCCACCGCAAATAGAACAGAGATACCTTTTAAGAGTTGGATGAAGTAGAGTTCCGCTTGCCACCAAACAGGGATTGTGAACTATGTTGGTGAGCTCGCAACTACTTGCAAAACCAATAATAGGGTTCATTGTTAGTGAAGAGTTAGCACAGGCCAACATGCCAACTGATGAAGCAGCAAGCAAATTTGTGCCCGGTATTGGATCAGTACTGGATGTTGGACCCAAAAATAATAAAGTGAGAAAGCCACCATTTCAGCTGCAGTTGAAAACAACGCAGATTATGACATCAGACTACAGACCAGAACTTTACTTTCATGGTATATATATGATAAAGGCTGTAGATGCTGTAAAAATGTTGAGAATAAATACCTGTAGTATCTGAGCCACAAAATGAAAATGGAGATTTGAGCAAAAATGACCAAGTGAAACCATGTAATGAAACAACAGTGGAAGAGTGTAAACCTGAACCATACCAGGGGTGTATTCCAGTATAAAGGGTTTAGTGAAAAATTCAAGTCTGTCAACCCTGTGAGGGTGAGGGAACCCCTGAGTTTCTCTGTCCCCTCCTTACAGAGCCGGACACACGTTTCATGTATTTCATTTAGTCGGTATCAAAGCGTGTATCAAAGTGCATTAGTTAGAGGAGGTTTACTGTCACAATCTAAATCCTGGTTGGATATCAGTTAGTAAGATTGGACTATGTAAAGTTACCATTTATGAGCGGTCAGTCATTTCTTTGAACAGCTGTTGCCCTCACATTCAAATATTACACAGCATCAAGTGACCTCAGCTTAGAATAAAACCTCTGTATGTGCTCACACTGTGCTCTCAAGAGAGCTGTCAGTTTGTTAGAGCAGCTCCACTAAAATGTTTATGGCACAAAATGTGTAATCTTAATCTTTAAATTGTAAAAATCGGTGTGAAGCTTATGATAGATTTCTCTCTTTGACTCATGATGTGATATGTCACTTTAATGGGACATTTCCTATATTATGATATTGGTTTTGTTCCGATTCTTCTTCTTCTTCCTTTTCTCCACTAAAAGTGTTTGGGCAGCAAAAACTGCTGGATGAAAACTGAACAAAATTGGCACGTAGGTTGCAAATTCCAGCCACTATTCAGGCAAAAAAAATTGGCCCTCATAGACCTCATGGTGGCGCTATAACAATCAACTTTGCGTTTTTGCAATTATCTCAAAAACTGCTTCGTTTAGAGTCGAACTTCTTTCATTATTTTAATCTCTGGATTCATCTGCATCTTTGCTCCAATGGTCTTCTGCTCTAAAAATGTCAGATTATGACTTTATCTCTTTTCTCTAAAACCTATTTTTGCGAACTCGTCCCAGATGGTTTCGCCAATCGACCTGAAACTTTGGCAGGATCATCTACGGACATTTTTAATCAAAAGTTATCAAAAGAATTTTGATATGTCAATCTGTTTTTTTTCTTCATAACAATTCCTCCACTAGGTGGCGCTACACTCAAAATATTTACTATACCTTGTAATTTGCTGGATGTATTCATATGAAATTCGGTTTGTATGATCTCGGGTACTCAGATGTAAAAAATTTGGTAATGATTGCGCAAAGTGGGCGTGGCTTATTACAAGAAATGTACATTTCGAGACATTTCTCATTCCTAACTTCAAAAAATCTAAGAAAATCATCTTTACGTCCTAGAGAGAAGTTTTCAGATTGATCAAATGGTGAGTCTGCAATGATATTCAGTATTTTGCTATAACTTGTACAGTATGCTCAACATTTTTCTCACTTTTGGATCAAATGCCACCAAAATAATTCACAACACATCCAAAACCAGCAGAATGATGTGATATTTTTCAGAATTATTTCAACCTACATCTTGACTGTTGTAAGCGTTTTAAGTTTAAACTGACAAACTATCTGGCTCTTGCACACGTGATATCACCACCTCAACTTGTGAGAAGGTGGAGGAAAACAGCCTCTCACCAGTAGTTCAGTCAGTAAGTCACCTGCTCTGGAGATCCAGGGTTCAAATCCCCAGTTGACTGAGTCAGACTTGCTGACAATGGTGGTGTTCTGATCCCAGGAGTTGTTGATTTATTTTTTTGGATCCCGTGACACTTTCTTCTTATTTTTCTCTGCTAAAAAGTGTTTGTCCAGCTTAAACTTTAAATCTTGGAAACACAAAATGTCGCAGGTGGGGTGAACATTTCACCCAGTAGTCAGGTACATTTAATAACATTCTCTGATCTCAAGGCGATGCTGTAAAAATCAAGTTTGTGTTTCCGCAATTATATCAAAGTCCAAATTCTTTCATTTCCTTAATCTCTTAAGTCATCTGCATCTGTTCTTCTCCTCTGAAAATGTCAAATGTTGTGTTTTTCGCAACTGGCTTGCATCCTGATTTCAATTCTGCTCGCGGCTATTTTTATAATATTAGAGATTATATGGTATTATAACAGTTTGCAACTGCAAATGTTTGTTTCAACAGCATTTCCTTATGATTTCCTACATTTGTTGAAGTAGCTGGAATAACCCACTGAATTCTGTTGAGCCAATATCCAAAGAGAAGTCGAAAAGGCATCAAGGTTAAAATATAGTAGCTTTTTAAAGTGCAAGTCACCAACCACATTACAGGATCAGATTATGAGCTTGCAGTCATATCTCCACCCCTGTGTTTTGTCTCTAAAACAAATTGAACAAATACATTTGAAATGTAATTCAGGCTACAGCCTGATCTACAAGTAGATTCCACCACTTAGCATCCATTAGGGAAATGTAAGTCTGGTAAATGATGAATTAATGGTTGAATAAAACTTTGTAATAACTTGTTAACACTTTTGCCCGCTCTCACTCTGACTCATGCGCTACCTTTAAAGATAAGAGTGATGATACATGCATTGAGGCCCAAGTTGATCTCTTCCACTCCTGATCTGCAGATGCCTTAAAGGATTACATCCCATTCACAAAGACATATCAAGAAGTGGAAAAACACATGCAGCACCACCTCCTTATGGGGTGGTAATGGCACCGGGGGTGGTGATGGTACAGTGGATAAGCCACATGCCTTTGGTTTGAAAGACCGGGTTCAAACTCCCAACGCAACACATCCACCATTGTGTCCCTGAGCAAGACACTTAACCTCTAGTTGCTCCAGAGGCGTGTGACCTCTGACATGTATAGCAATTGTAAGTCGCTTTGGATAAACTAATGAATCAATGTAGCACTTACTCAGCCGAGGATAGATCCATAAATAAACCTCTTCCTACTCATCACCAATAGTGATTTTAATGAAAAGAGACTCTTCTTTTTCACTCTGTGTAGACTTAACAGTTAAATTAAGACACATCTTGATCAATGCCCCATTCTAAGAAATTTGGAGGAAACGCATGGTTCACAGTGCTTGATAAACCAAGGTAGCATATTATCAGGCTTTGTCAGTGAAGAGAGCCGAGAATATACACCATTCATCATGCCGTGGGGATTATACAAGTGGCTTACGATCCCCTTTGGACTGACAAATGCTCTGGCTGCTTTCCAGCTGTATATGAAAGGCTGCGACCTGAGAAACTTGCCTTAGCTTGATGACATTTTAGTTTTTAGTGAGGAATTTGACCTGGAAGGTGCTGCAGAGGCAAAAAGCCAGTGGAATCAAACTCAGACCTCAAGAATTAATTTGAAAGACACTGGCTGGGTCATCTCAGAGGAAGGATATTGGATGAATCCGACAAAGGTAGAGGCCGTTTAAGTAACTGTAAAAGGTGACTTAGTTGACTTCCATGGCTCCTACAGGTCATTCATCGCTGATTTTTCAAGGATTACTAAGCGTCTTTATGAGTTACTGTTCCGCCCAAAGACTGAGAAGAATGTCAACAGTTTTAGAAGGACTGCAAGCTGAGAGCAGAGATAACAGTGACTTGATTTTAGTCATTACACCTAATGTAAATCCACCACCCTGTCCATCTGGCAGAACACTATTTAACACATACTACAAAACATACCTGCTAAATACTTTACAGATGATATTTGCCTCAAACAACGCAGTAAATAGTCAACCCAGCTATGACTCCACCTCATTTACGGATTGGATGTTTAATATAATGTAAATCATGTTATCAAAGGCCACCTATAAACACACAAACTGGTAAACTTGCTTAGCTCTACTAGATAGCATTTTTACCTCAGGGTTATCATTTACATTTATTCATTTTAGCTGACGCTTTTATCCAAAGCGACTTACAATTGCTATTTATGTCAGAGATTGCACACCTCTGGTACAACTAGGGGTTAAGGGTCTTGCTCAGGGACACAATAGTTTACAGTGGGAATTGAACCCTGGTCTCCCACATCATAGGCAAGCATCTTATCTATGCACCATCACCACCCCCACCAACCTTTCTGGTGTGAACTTTAGCAGGCTATGTAGCCTACAGGGTCTGGACAACATGTGGCTTAAAATGCCTGTGATGATGAACAAATTAAAACACGTTCACAAAAGTTAAAACATTGTCAGCCTTTACGCATTACGAAGACCTATCTGCTCCCTAAACCCACTGGAACACAGTGGCTCCAGAGAGATCCCGAATGCTCCCTGTAAATCACCTCTTAAAGAGCCACAGGTGAGTGCCTGTTACTGGAGAGACAGAGGGTGGAGCTTCCCTGAGAGGTTGCAGCTGACTGTGGCATTACTAGGCCAAAAGCCTGCCTGTCATGCAACATCCCTTTTTCATTGTACCAAGATCTTTTACAGTAACCGGATGGAAATCATTTCAATATAAAGCACCATGCAACTGGAATAATCTTCTCTCTCTAAGATATTTCACCACTTTTTGATGCTTCCTGCCGTCTTTCTTTCTCTCTCTTAAAACAGTGTGTTCATGCAAGATTTAATTACTTTGGTCTTTTTAACAACTGAGGGTGTAAGGTTGGGTTAGAGTGGGTGTGAAAGTCATCTGTATATGTGTATTGTATGTAATAATGTAATGTTCTGTGTATGTATTTGTTTATTATGTATTTGTGTAATAGGACTCCCTTGAATATGAGATGCTGCATCTCAAGGGGCCATCTGTCCAGTTTGGATAAGAATGGAATCATGAGAGAGGAAATAGAACTTTCTGTGACAAAAGTATGCTGCTGTCTGAAACGAAAAAGCAAACAAAAGGAAGGACACCACTGCAAAGCAAAACAACACCAGCCCCTTCTGAAATGATCTCCACAGATTATCAGCATCTGGAGAGAAGCACGGGCAACGTGGAATACATTCAGCAAACCATTTATGCAACACCAGACGAGTCTGGCACAACAGCTGCATTCAAGATATTTGGAGAACTTTTTTCATTCATTCTGAGGTTCAGCTTCCCAGCCAAAGTTCCTCATGACCATCATTAGGGAAATTTGAGAATGAGTTGTTTAAGAAACTACAAAGTTACAGAGGGACACAGGATTTGAGAACAAAACCATAAAATTCCCTGTCCAACCCAGCAGAGCATTTTAACACAACCTAACTGGCCTTTTCCAATACTGTTTGGGGGAGATCCAAAGCAGGACACTTTTGCAGCATTGTTTAGGTAAATAAAGCTTGTGAACGAGGACAAAAACACTACAATAAGTTCTGCTCTTGAACCTGGAGGCCGTGTACTGATCCATAACTGATCAGAAAGGGGAGGACCAGGAAAGATATGCACTCACAGGGATAACAAAGTGCATGTAGTCAAAGAAAGAGGAGGAACAAACACTCTAGTGTATGTTGTGAAACCTCTGGATGGAGAAGGTACAGAGTTGCTGTCCTTACCTTGTTGATGGACAGAGCCCCAAACATCTGAAATAAATAAATAAAAAAGAATGAACACACACAAAAACCAAGAGCATAAGCTCAAGTCTCCCTCGGAGACTCTGAGAGGTCAAGCGAGGAAGAATATGCTGTGTGGATGACTGAACAGAGTCAAAACACTCACCTAACCATTCTTAGATCTCACAACAAAATGAAATTCCAGAGTAAGACTACGGGAGGAGGACATACAGGAACAGGAAATGAGGCCGAGGCAAGATTATGAAGTCCAAGAACGGGAACGGCAGGTGTATGAAGATGATGCAGTGTCTTCAGAGGACAACCATGAATCTGAGAGAGCCAGACATTCTACAAGGACACATCACACAAGATGTATCTCTACATATGATGACTTGGGGAAAGCCAGTACTACACTTTTAAGGAAGTGGAGATTTAGAGTTCAAAGTCAGTTATTTACAGAAAACAGTTTGAAGTATGGAAATTACCTACCAATGTACCGATGAATTAAGACAATACAACAAGAAAGGGAAAGAAATAGTTTGATCCTGTAGTCATGCTGTGGAAGTCACCAGATCATTCTTAATAATTCTTGACATTTGTGTGATTATGTAACTTGATCCACAAAGGAAGCTTAACATTTATTAATGGGCCTTTTGTCACTGCAGATGTTATGACTTGTTATAATGGAAAAGCACAGGTGTAACTACCACTAATGATGTCTCCATTTCTAAGTGTCCCTGTCATGGGGCTACCCCATGCCTTCATTTAAGCCAGCAGTAGTATTGGTCTTAGCATGCTAAGCCAACCTTAGCTGAGCATTAGCATAGGACGGTTACCTTTAGCATATGAGCTAGCATCAATGGACACATGGCTTGTCATTTCATGTCAGTTCATTTAAGTACTAGTCAGAAGAGTTGAAATCATGATTAGATAAATACAAAACATACAAAGTTCATTTCAAGTCATTTATTTTAGCTTATGGGATTTACCTAAGGTCATCCAAATGTTTGTATGTTTTATTCACCTGTTCTCATCCTCAAGCAGGGATCTGGGCCAAAGGGGCAAACAGGAAGTGATGGAGTGTGGAGTCATTTATAGGGGGGAAGACCTGGAATGGTCCAAGTGTCAGCCAGTACAGAGGGTGTACTGGAGTGCCTTAAAGTTGCTGTTTTGAGAAGCTTTTGTTTAGCATGTAACATTTCATTTCTGGTTTTATAGTTGATGTGTTGTGTATTGATGTAGCCAGAGATGTGTTGGACTGTTGAGATAACATAACGGTGTTTAATTGATTGTCAATTAACTTTGGTTTGTCTTGTAGGAGGGGCTTCTGGTATAAAGGAAGGAGGCAGAGGCTCCTCTGGGGAGAACAGCTTTGGCCTGGAAGGGCTTGTGTGCTGGAGCCCAATAGTCAGGGCCTGATATAGTTTTTTTTTTTGTGTTGTGTAATATCATTTTTTAATGATAATTTGAATAGCTTATACTTAGTTTCCTTGTTGTTTGTTTTTTTAATTTTTTATATATTTTTGCAATAATTCACTTGCACAACTGCACTTTCCACGTATCTGGTGAAAAAATAAATTGAAGCACCAGGTGAAGGACTCCATGTCTCCTCCTTCCACCATGGGGCAAAACATTACAGTCCCAATACGCCATGACACTGATTCAAAAGCAGGGCCCTATAACTGGGACACCTAAAGATATTGCAGCCATCATTAATGTTATTAACTGCTTCTGTGCTCTTCTTGCTATGACAAGTCCAGATTCTTTATTAAACCAAAAAGTATACTAAACATTGTTTTATCAGTTGCTTACTTAATTTGTTTTTCGAATTTCTTCTGAAGATGATTTTTAACTGTTGACATGTTTCAGAAGTTCTCTTCAGAAAATGATGCATTACTTCTGTTTGGGGTTTCAGAGACCCCAGATGTAAAACCTAGTTAAATGCAATGAATCTTTACTCACATATGTTCCTGTCATTGATGTTGACAGTGCTGTTCATGCAGCACTTAAAATCAAATTACATCTTTTGTTCAGATTTCTGTGTTATAACAGTTTCTTCATGAGAGGTTTAACAAAAAGCCAGACCTCCCTGGGACCTCCCTCTCTGATTGACCCAAAACATTAGTAATGTCTCCAGAGTACCATACTGTGCATTTCTTTATCTGTGAGTGCCTATTTGGAAAACAAAGGGAATATACATTTGGACATATAAATAAAACATGAAAAACATTTAATGTCCTTATTTAGTGAATTACCAACACTAATCGGTCATTTCCATATTTTACTGCAAACTGAACTTGCAGTTTCGATGAAGGTGAGAAAGTGAATGGTTACGACTACAGCAGTGTGGTTTGGGCGATAACTAAGCTTGAAGAATCAGCAGGACTATAAGTTTGCAAAACTTTCAGGGTTGGTTCTTTAAACATTAATTAATGCTAACTTGTCCATGGCACTAAAGCAACAACAACTTAAATGTAAAGCTGATGATACATGGGGCAACTTTTTGAGCAATGTTGCAGGGCAATCCTGCTAGTGGCAAGTCCAACTATGTTTTGAACGGATAGCGGCAGGTGGCAGAGTGGTGGGGGAAGGGGATTATGGTAGTAATTAGGGCCTGAGCACGAACCGTGCGAGGTCCCTATTGGAATTGAAAGGATTATTATTATTTATTTATTTTTTTTTTAACGAAGCAGCCCCCACCGCACGTTTCACCTACGTGCACGAATTTTCTGTGGTACGTGTATCTTGTCCAGACGCACAAAAAAGCCTCTTGGAGCGATGCCCTAAACCCAACAGGAAGTCGGCCATTTTGAATTTTACGTCAATTTTTGGATGATTTACACACTTCGTACTTTAACAAACTCCTACTAGGAATTTAGTCGGATCGACGTCAAATTTCTGCTGTGCCTTCTAAAGGCATTGACGATGAAAAGTTGTGCTATCTGTGAGTTTTCGTCAATGGGCGTGTCCGTGGTGTGGCGTCAAAAATCAACTCTTCGCTGTGACACAGAAAGTTGTTGTAACTTCAGTGTACATGCTCACATCTGCACCAAATGTTACGTGCTTGATAACTATCCTGCCCTGAACATATCTACACGCCAATATTAATTTATATTCATAGTGGCAAGTGCTATGTTGCACCACAAAGGGGACACAGGAAGTGACGTATAACACCTTTTATGTAAAATCCAAAGTGTGTAGCAAATTCTCCAGAGCTCCAGAATTTGCAACGCGGCCGGCTCACACCCGGACGTGCTACAAGTGCGAGGGCCCGCCCAACGCTGCTTGCAGCTTTAATCTTTACTTATTACCATTGACGGCAACGTTGCCCTTCACGATTGCTCTAAAAGTTGCTCTGTGTATCATCAGCATAAAAGTAACCTTAAATAATAGTTCTTTCTGTTCATAAAGGTTCACGGCCCTTTGTGTCCTAGATGTTGTAGTCTTGCATTAACTGCTTACTGGTCTTCCATCATCATTCCACCATTGCTCACTATGAGGCTAAAGATTCCTCTTCCTGTGTGTTGTTTCATAAAATAGTTACATAAACCCACATTAGTCTTCAATAACTTCAGAGATTGTAAAAAGCAGTTAGGAGCAGCACTTTGTGCCAATGATTGTGAAAGTGTGAAAAAGTCAAAACTTCCTGTGCACTATGAAAAACCACCATATAATGTTGAAGGTGATTTTTTTTTTCCACACCATCACCATTTGCTCCTTCTTTTAAAATTGTCTTTAGTAATGGTTCAACAAAACCGTGCAACTGAAGCCACTGAAGCATTACAATGTACTGTATAAGTCAGCAGGTACAAACAGGGGTGTGTTTCTCAGACGCTTAATTCAACATTTTGACTCTGAAGAATATCAACTTCCCTGGTTTGCTGAACTGCAGGGTCATTACCCCAACCGTGTTGCTGGCACTGATCACATTTTAATTTAGTCCTATGCTTGTTCAGCCTTTCTGTACAACATGTGAGTAATGCTGGGCTGCAGGGGCTGGAACGTTGTTACTGCAGGATGGATCTAGGAGAGAGGGGGTTTCTATGATGGGTGCCACTGCTGTATGCTGCATGAACATGGCAGCAGGAACATAGTTCAGGGGGTGGCAGTACAGTCATAGGTTACCTACGGGGGATTTTAATGAGTCTGCATCTTTAGAATGCTAATCATTATTGAAACTGCATGGCAGCCATTTGCTGCAGTGATATTTAAAGGATATTGGACATTGTGAAATTGCTGACATGGCTCTTTTCTCCAAGTGTGTCAAACAAATAGGCTTGAATGGACTATCGACTTGTGGTAAATGAGTAGAAGAAATCCCAAAGAAAAAGAAAGTCCGCATGAGCCAGTTAAAAATACTAAATATTAGGACCAAAGTTAGCATGGCTGAGACTTCCTCCAACTCTCTCAGCTCTTTACCAGATGTTGAATCTAGATTAATAACATCACTTTATTATCAGGCCAGGTGTGGTCACCTCCATTTCGGGGCCCTTTAATTAGGTGTCTAGGAGAAGGAAGAGACAGGGGCTCTTATCAGCAGATCCAAAGATAACATATCTTTCTTTCCTTCACTCTTTTCCTCTTTAGTCTACTCCTCTCTTTCCCACATATTTTATCTTTTATTTCTCCTTCTCAAAGGTATTATTCTCCAAAGGCCCTGCCACCACAATTTTTTAATAATCCCAAAGCAATTTACAGGGACTTTAGCTAAACTCATCTCCAGGTGCAACTCCTCACAGACCCAATAACAATAGCAGTAAGCCCCTTATTCCCTCAAGTTCAAGTATTGATTGTAAGGCAAGGCTAATAGGGGCAAGAAGGTCATAGCTGCCCTTTTTTTGGGGCCACTTCTGTGCACTGTATGTAATTAACGTCCCCCCTGATCAATTATAGTGACATGCTGCAGTGGCGATACATTCAACTAATGGAACCTAAATGGAAAGCATTTAAGTTGGAAAAGTTGTTCATCCATCCATGCACATGATGTGTGC
Organism: Micropterus salmoides; assembly: GCF_014851395.1. NCBI lineage: Eukaryota > Metazoa > Chordata > Actinopteri > Centrarchiformes > Centrarchidae > Micropterus > Micropterus salmoides. The sequence continues at coordinate 2,382,815 of NW_024044237.1, forward strand.
GCACGAGTCACACAATCAATTAATTCAGTCACACATGATTAGAGAGAAATTACCCTTCCTTATCAACAATAGACCAATTCATTTTTCGTAAAGAATTTTCACATTCAGTTTTCTTGTCGTGTCTTGTGTCAATTAGAGCTGCAACAATTCATCAATCAGTTGTCAACTATTTAATTCATTGCCTATTTTGATAGTGATTAATCAGTTAGAGCATTTTTTTTAAAGCTGAAAAACAGATTTCAGTGTGAACATCTTCTGGTTTCTTTACTCCTCTGTGACAGAAAACTGAATGTATTTGAGTTGTAGACAGATAAAGACATTTGAGGACGTCATCTTGGGCTTTGAGAAACACCGATATACATATATATGTAACCATTTTCTGACATTTTATAGACCAAATAACTAATCCATTAATTGAAGACTAATCAACAGATTAATTGACAATGACAATAATCATTTGTTGCAACCCTGGTGTCAATCAAAATTAATTGATTTCCCCTTAAAAGTTCTGCTACCCAAACAAAACTGGCGAAGCGTGCAAATGTTAATGTAAGATGCGATTTATTTTTGTTAAGATTTATTTGATTGATTACCCTCATTTAATGAAATAAGTTGCATCATTTAATTAATGTTAACTATATACATAAGTTGTATTCTGTTTCTAGGCTTAACGACCCTCTCATTAATGTGTATAGCCCTTCCAGTCGCTGATATTAATAGCACCATAATGGTCATAGGATCAACTAAAAATATGAACTTTCAGTTATGACTTTCAAACTCTGACTTTTACAATAAATTTACTCTCCAAAGCGGTGTAATCATATAATTTGTGTCTTGAAACACTTTGTACCTCATAAAAAGGCAGAAAGGAATTAAGAAGTTATTTTCATATTATCCTTACCCACACTGATAAGTAATGTATCACATGAGCCTTCAATGGAAAACCCATGCAAATATAAAAAAGCAGATGCCACTACACCTGTCCTAATCACTGTCCATGTTGCTGATCCTCCCGCACTTCTGAGAGGAGACAGGCACTCCCTTCACACTGAAAATAGCTCTGTCTTAACAAAACGCAGGGAGATACATAGGGGGAGTTGCCCCAGGTACCGCTGAGCTGATCCAATACAATCAGGGGACGTTCAGTTTGAGTAATTCATGCAGGGACAGGATTTTCCAATTCTGGAAAGTTATGGTGACATGATTTATCCCCCATTGCAATAATTGGTAGAATTACCCAGGTAACAGGAATGTGCGCTTGCACATATTTGATTGGCTAACAGTGCATTTTAGGATGAAGTTGACAGTTTCATTTTTCTTTTCAACCTTGTGTTGGTGTGGGAGCCATCTGCCTTGGCACACCTGCAGTGTCAACGCAGTGAATAACAGGCGTATTTTGGTCTAAATAGAGACCACCGCGTCTGACCTCCAGACAAAATCAAGTCTTAAGCCTCATCCCATTTCACCTGTGTACACTCTTGTATGACATTTGTGCTGAATGTAAAGAAGGCTGCGTCTACCACCTCCATGAAATAACTCTCACTCTTAAGTCCGACCCTGACAAAAGCTCTCGCCTTATCCCACCTACTCGGCTTTTATATGTTACCAAACTCACTGCCTGCCATGTAAATTGAAGTGTATATACAACCTTATAGTTTTATAAATTCCCTCGAGTGCTGTGCTTAGCTTTAAGCTGTGCAGGTAGTGACTGACGTATACTGTACTTGACCTGATCTGACCTGAGTCAACTTCTGCTGATACCAGCTCTCCCAAAACCTCTTTGTCGTCCACACTTCTCGTACATGCCGAACTACAGCCTGTAAGCTGAAGAATACCGAAGAGGCCGCTTGGGGGCTCAACAGATTAGTTCATGTACCAGAGCCAGACAGTAAATTAAGTGCTTGTTAGCCTGTGGATATTATTCCTGATGCCGGTGGACTTTTTTCCCGCTGCCAACTCAATCAGCTGACTGAGTTTATGCTTTCAATGCAACCAATCAGATTTTACTATGACCTCTCTGAGCCAATCATCTCATCGTCAAACGTTCGAAGTGTTCCTTTCTCTCTGCTGCTGTCAGCTGTCATTTCAGTGGCCAGGGATCGTTCCACTGAACTCATCAGAAGTCTTGCTCCACATCACATCCCCAGATTTTCAGCCATGGCTCTCCACCCCCTCATCGCCGACACCAGTTTCTAGACTTCATCGGGGGGGATTTTCCTATTCAGCTAGTGGTATCACCATGCACATATTACAAATAATTGCCTTAAACTTTAAACTTTTTTTGTGCACCATGACAAATACATTCATATAATTACTCTTTAATCATCTTTTCCAATTACTGAAAAACTTTGAATAGCCCGGGCTTTTATTTGCTAAAATCACTGAATTGACCCTGCCTATATTTGGCACAGGCCTTTAATTCCTTTCGTCCAAAACTGAAATAGACAACTATGAAAAAGTTTATTTATTTCAAACAGTGTGAATATTACTTTATTATCAAATATTATCAAATACACGTCATTCATCTGAACTGGCTCCAACAGACGGCTTGTGCACTTTTATTTTGTAAGAAGCAAGGTAACGAAAACAAACGTACCCAACCACACGGTGCAGGGTGAGAAAAGTGTGGCAGAGTTTAGCAGACAGAGAGCGATGGCCTTGATGGCTGTTTGGATTATATTGATTGGTGGACCCTAACAGAGTAAAGGAAGATAAATACTAATCAAGGAACGGACATATTCGTACACTTTGGGGCTCGTTGTTTCTGTTAAATGAACTGAACGATTGAATCTAACTGATCTAATGATGTGCAGCATGTCCATACTGACATATTGATCACACGTTTAAACATTAATATTTGTATTAACGATCTAAGTCGCTCAGAAGTAGCTAAAGTGGGCGACCCCGCTGGGTTCTTCTTCAGATCCTGCCTTCTAGTTTGATGAACTTTGACCTACACCAAGCTCTCAGAATACAGTACTTTAATGACAAGGGGAAAACTGAATATTAATGTAAATTCAGCAGTTTAAAAAGATCTTCTATACCACATTTGTGTTTGTTTGGATTGAAAAACGTTTTCTCTAATCAGCCACTTTGACTTTCATTCTTCATGGTGCATAATTCTTAGAGCTCACCCTGTCTTATTGAGAAAAGCTTAACCAATCATAACCAACAAACAAAACAAAACAAAACAAAGCAAAGCCATCCATACAAATCACCCCACAAAGTTGAGTAGCAAGTCATATAGGATAGGGTGTAACTGTCATCCTGCTAGTGCCTTAAGCTCCTGACCAGACAGTATCATCAGTATGAAAATGATTAATTGAGGGAGTTGATGCCAGAGTGCAATGTTTGATTGAATATCTGTGCATGGACATTACTGTAAGGTTCTTTGGCTAACGGAGCCACTAAAGCATATTAATGATTATCTCTTTGATAGTGGGTGGAGATCATTTTTTACTGTAACTGTGAGAAAGTCACTCCAGCCAATCAATTAAATTGCTCTCATTGTCAAAAGTTCATTTGGCAAAACCAACATCTCAGCTGTCAAATATGCCTTTATGATACAGTCAGGAGTGTAAATTATCCTTGCAATGGACTTGCATTCTCCTCTGGACATCTTGGCTCTTTGGTCTTTTTAATTTCACACAGACAGCAAATATCCAACACAGTGACAAAGACAGTGAGATAAAGAGAAGTGAGGGAAGAATTGGCATACTGAAAAGAGAAAAATGTCAAGTACAACTATTCTGGTACAGAAACAGCAGGTACAAAGTGAAAAGCCCAAGTATACAGAACCTAATTACTATGCTGGCCCTTTTTTTACGTTCTAACAGTTTGTTTTCACTCAACTTCATAGTCTTAGCATCATTAAGTTTAATGTTACTGTACAATATTATACCCTTTAGAGTTTTATCTTATCTTTGAGAGCAAAACTCTCACATTTAGCACCAGTCAAACACTGAGATGTCTTTTTGCTTTGATGGTCTGTGTCTGCCGAGCTTGTGTGGGCGGTGATCTTCCTTGTCAGTGCAGCTATCACTGCTCATACTAAATACCTGATAATTTCTCTCTCTCTTCTGTTAGGTGTAACTAATCTGTTAAGCGAAAAAGCACCCCTTCCTTTTTGCCAAACGAAAACACCAAATGTGAAACCATTTATTATCTATTTAGCAGTTCAGTGATAGATGGTCCACCAGCTACTTGCCTTTATTAAAAATGTGTGCTTTGCAGAGTGTAGGATCTCTGCCATGCTGATGGCTTCTGTTCTTTGGGAGTTTGTAAGGGTAGACTACTGCTTCTGGTGATCTAGTTTTCTCTGGTTTATTCTAGTTAGGGAGGCAAGTTATAGTAATTTGGTGTCTTAAGTTGTATTTTTTTTTACAACTAATTGTTATTATGCCCTTTGTCCTCCCAGATTTCTTAGCTCCATCTTTGTCATAACACCTTAAATCAACACCTCAGTTGTATCTGTGGCTGCTTGGGACTTGAGGAAGACTGGTCTCTCATGTCATGTCACGGCCACCCCACGACAGGACATAACATTATTACTTTAGACTTAGACCAAAACATTCAGTTTGGTCATTATGCCCACAAAATTATTGCAAGGTTTGTTCCTAGGAAAACGGACCTACTTTTGAATAGCATGTGACTTCCTAGAAATTTTGTAAACTGTAATAAATGTGGCATTATAAAATGTCTGATGGTGTCAAATGAACCACTGCAAATGCCACGTGTGATGATGTGAAGGTCTGGCTACTTGTGGCCAGGACAGTTCTCACTCTGAGAACTCGTGAGAGGCGAGTTGTTGCTGGAAACGATGGAGAGGAGTTTATTCACGTAGAACCTCTGAACCCCAGCCAGATACGTCAGAAAGGCCTCAGATCTTAACAGCAAAATGCAGTATATATGGTGCTTGGTCAAACAGGCAAGCATCTGCCATTGTAAAAAATCTTTAAAGAGGCATTCAAGAACAGTCAGACATAAAATAGTTTGCGACAGCTGCCTAACAGCACATATTATACATACCTACAAGGGTAGGCTCAATTTTTCAGCTCTTAAACTCATTCAAAAGTCATTCCTCCTATAAGTGGATATTAGGAGTCCCCTTCGTAATGTGCTTCCCATGTAAGTGATGAGGGAGAAAATAATCTCTACAGTGTGGCAAATTACTTTCTAAAGTGTATCTAAAGTTAGTATAAGGTTTTAATGGAGTGTGGATATCTTCCAAAGTTAGTCTTATTAGTCCCTCTATGTGTTACCACCCCTCCACCTTGGCACAGCAGGGAAACAGTGTGTGCATGTGACTATTATTTTAAAGGTTCAATGTATAAGTTTTAGTGGCATCTAGTGGTGAGGGCTGCAAATTGCAACCAGTGGCTCACTGTGCATTCATGTGCTCCTCACATGGTCCCATTTACCGAGTTGTGAAGTCGTTCTTCCAACTTCAATGTGTTCATGTGCTCAAGTCAGAATGTGGAATCAACATGGACGCTACTACAAAGATGTGTTGGATTAGCATTATCAGAGCATATAAACAACACGCAGACAACTAGTTCACGCTACATGGACATCAAACTTACCGTTACCATATTACAAATTACATGTTTGCAATATATGTACAGTGGGTACGGAAAGTATTCAGACCCCTTTAAATTTTTCACTCTTTGTTTCATTGCAGCCATTTTCCAAAAATCAAAAAAGTTCATTTTATTTCTCAGTAATGTACACTCAGCACCACATCTTGACAGAAAAAAACAGAAATGTAGAAATTTTTGCAAATTTATTAAAGAAAAACTGAAATATCACAAGTATTCAGACCCTTTGCCGTGACACTCATATTTAACTCAGGTGCTGTCTATTTCTTCTGATCATCCTTGAGATGGTTCTACACCTTCATTTGAGTCCAGCTGTGTTTGATTATACTGATTGGACTTGATTAGGAAAGCCACACACCTGTCTATATAAGACCTTACAGCTCACAGTGCATGTCAGAGCAAATGAGCATCATGAGGTCAAAGGAACTGCCTGAAGAGCTCAGAGACAGAATTGTGGCAAGGCACAGATCTGGCCAAGGTTACAAAAAAATTTCTGCTGCACTTAAGGTTCCTAAGAGCACAGTGGCCTCCATAATCCTCAAATGGAAGACGTTTGGGACGACCAGAACCCTTCCTAGAGCTGGCCGTCCGGCCAAACTGAGCTATCGGGGGAGAAGAGCCTTGGTGAGAGAGGTAAAGAAGAACCCAAAGGTCACTGTGGCTGAGCTCCAGAGATGCAGTCGGGAGATGGGAGAAAGTTGTGGTAAGTCAACCATCACTGCAGCAATCCACCAGTCGGGGCTTTATGGCAGAGTGGCCCGACGGAAGCCTCTCCTCAGTGCAAGACACATGAAAGCCCGCATGGAGTTTGCTAAAAAACACCTGAAGGACTCCAAGATGGTGATAAATAAGATCCTCTGGTCTGATGAGACCAAGATAGAACTTTTTGGCCTTAATTCTAAGCGGTATGTGTGGAGAAAACCAGGCACTGCTCATCACCTGTCCAATACAGTCTCAACAGTGAAGCATGGTGGTGGCAGCATCATGCTGTGGGGGTGTTTTTCAGCTGCAGGGACAGGACGACTGGTTGCAATCGAGGGAAAGATGAATGCGGCCAAGTACAGGGATATCCTGGACGAAAACCTTTTCCAGAGTGCTCTGGACCTCAGACTGGGCCGAAGGTTTACCTTCCAACAAGACAATGACCCTAAGCACACCGCTAAAATAACGAAGGAGTGGCTTCACAACAACTCCGTGGCTGTTCTTGAATGGCCCAGCCAGAGCCCTGACTTAAACCCAATTGAGCATCTCTGGAGAGACCTGAAAATGGCTGTCCAGCAACGTTTACCATCCAACCTGACAGAACTGGAGAGGATCTGCAAGGAGGAATGGCAGAGGATACCCAAATCCAGATGTGAAAAACTTGTTGCATCTTTCCCAAAACGACTCATGGCTGTATTAGATCAAAAGGGTGCTTCTACTAAATACTGAGCAAAGGGTCTGAATACTTATGACCATGTGATATTTCAGTTTTTCTTTTTTAATAAATTTGCAAAAATTTCTACATTTCTGTTTTTTTTCTGTCAAGATGGGGTGCTGAGTGTACATTACTGAGAAATAAAATGAACTTTTTTGATTTTTGGAAAATGGCTGCAATGAAACAAAGTGAAAAATTTAAAGGGGTCTGAATACTTTCCGTACCCACTGTATGTGCAATAAGAGATTTTGCATGAATCAAAGTTCTGTATTCTTCTTTATGTCTTATGCACACTTTCTCTTTTTGCAATAAAGATTTAAGGAGGAAAAAAGATTGTGATTATTCACCGCTCACCCCTCCCTTTCCAAGCGAGCAGGAGAAGCTACAGCGGCCGACAGACTCTGTCGGTTCTTGCGCTAAATAATTTGTGTGGTCCTCCATTTGTCCAAATTTCTCCTTTTCACACTTTCAATAAACCAGTCAACTACCACTACTACTACTACTACTAACTACAAACTTCTTCGTATGTATTCAACATAGTGACAAAATACGCTCTGAAGAGCCATTTGGGCTACTGTAGAAAGATCGCTGCACAACATGGCAACTTCCGATGGTGAATTGTTCATTCTAAGGTAATAAAAAGATTCATTATGTTTCATGTACTAAAAAGAGCTGCAAGGTAGGAAATTAATGTGGTCTTGTTTTGTTTGTTGTTGTCAAATGTACCTCTTAACACATATACCAATGACCATGATCGCCTTTTTGTGGGATTTTGATGAAGATACGGTTAGTTTTTTCAGTAAAAAAACCCAACAAAAAATCTACCACGTTCACTTGAGGTCTGTCAGTAGGTGTCATTTATCGAGACCTTTGTTAGCTTGTACTTTCAGACAGTACGAGGTCAGCTGTCATTCCCAGGGCTGAAAGCCTTTAATGACACAAAAGGAGAAAGCGTTTCTCACCAAATTACAGATCTTCTCTCGGTCCTCCTTTGTGTTAATTTCATACTCACACCCTCTTTCTTGCATGCTTTTAGGGTCAAAGAGAGACTTTGTGTCCCCTTTTAAGATGTCCAACCAGATGAAAAGCCCAAATGAAAGATGAAAGTTTTGTTTTTTTTCTCTCTATTAAATACTGCTGCCATTCCCATCGTCTAACAGATAAAGAGAAGTCTGGGTGGGCGTTCAGGGGTAAAATATTTAAATGTGAATGGATCTTTGTCAGGTCAAAATGCTTTTTTCTTGATTCACCCACATACGGGAAGTGAATGAAGAAAGCAAAAGAGGTCAAAAAGCCTTGCACACCATGCTGCCACCATTTCCCATTATGAATGCTCTACAAAGGTTTCTCTAACAAGTCAGACTAGTTTTGTTTTTCAGGGGGAGGCTCTTACTCATCAAACACCTTTGACACACTCCTTTCATCCAGGATGTTCCTTTATTAGTTTTTCTTTAAATGTGTCTCTAGATGTCCAAAACTGGATGTTCCCGATCATGTTGCGTTGTTTTTAAAGAACTGGGAGAACTTTTATGTTCTGTAGTGATTCATTCAGACTCTTTGCATTTGGTTGGCTGCAGAGCAAGACTGCATTGACTTTAAAGAGCGTTTTGTGTTTGAGTTTCTGTGCATTTAGGCTAAGCTAAACTGTATGTGTGTGAGCTTGTGCGCATGAATAAATTGGTATGTTTGCAAGTGCACGCTCATTTGTGTGAGAATGTGCTGTTTTGAACTACTTTAAAGTGTGTGTGAGGCTGTGTACCATTTTTATTTGACTGGATGCTGATTTATGCAGCCACATTCATATTCAGAGTGCTGCTCTTTGGTCTGTGTAACCACTCAACCATTCTGCTATCTTCGAACTGCAGCTACACTATAAAAGTTTAAGACTTTACTATTGAATCTCTTTCCTGTAACAAGCTTAGGCCAGCTGCAGTCACAAAACATGCTTTGTTGAAGAAATGGAATTACAGTGCTTTCATGTCCTTGATTTTCTAATTTTCTGACTCTTGTTTTCCTCTTTCCTCCGTCTGTCTGTCTTCATTTTTCCTCCAATCTCTGTTGATCTCACTAATTTTTCAGTTTTTTTCTCTGCTTTCTTGCCTTTGTCTCTCTTGAAATCGAGTCTCCGGCCCTCCTTCAATAAAAGCAGGAATGTTTCTTTGTCAGACTAAAGTGGACCTTGAGTCTATTCAGCACAAGCTCCTTTTCAAGTGGACAGGACTTTTCTGTGATGACCTGTGTGGGAAAGACAGACACAGGCCATTCACAAAGTTTTTTTTATGAGGCTCTATTAAAGACAGCCTCTCCTCTCTCGCTTTCCATTTTCTTTCTCTCCCGCTTTCTTCGCTGCTGCTCGTTCATTCAGCGCAGCCTTTTTATAAGGCCCGCTGCTCGCCTTCTCTTAAACTCCCTCACTCTCTCTTTCTGAAGAAGGGGCCACCTTCCTCTTTTCCTATTTCTTGGTCAGTGACCTTTTTTGACACCTCCAATAAAACTGGCCATGTAGGAGGGACGCCCCAAAAGTTGTTTTTACTGAGGTTAAATCTTACGTTTTGTGAAGGCTTTGGTTACATGGTCTGCTTGGTTTCAAAGTAGTTGTTTCAGTAATCCTCTTGAAATCAAACATTTTTTATCCAAAAAGAGTGGCCCTTTTTTTATTTTGCATTGCCTTAAGTGAGGATATATGAGAAATATGTTTACTGCATCAGACAAAAGGTAATTAATCTTGCCCTCAAGCAGATTTGCAGAATTGGGAGTCTAAAGCATTTCCTTACCTGACCTGAGTGCAAGACCTGTAACCGTTAAGCTGCTGGGCAGCACTGATAATGCTACGGCAGGGTTGAACAGCGGCCTGGGGAAATGGATCAATTATAAAAATAAGTATAAGACAACAGTTATATGTGCAAATTGGAGCGGCAAAAGCACCCTCCATGTTTTAATGAATTATGTTAACTTGTGTCTCAGCCTTCCAACTCCTGCGTATTTTACACACACAGCTGGCTGAATAGCTTGATTAATTATTTAAATCCTCCAATACAGCACAGGGATTTAATGGTAACTAACCTTCTATGCACTGGTAAGCTGTTCCAAATATTCTAAATTTGTCATACAGTGGCTGACTCTTTTTTTTTTTATTATTACTTTCAGCCAATCTCTAAACCTCATTTGGAGATCTCTTTTATGCATTGAAGCAATGTTTTAAATTATTCATGATTTAACATTTAAAATCGCAACTGTCCTTCCGCTAAACACCTCCACCACAGCTTTCCTCTGTCTTTGTTCCAACACCAACTCATGACAATGCTGCACTGTATGTCAAAGACACATGAATTAAGAGATAAGGCGCCAGACAGAGATTGTATTTCCACAAAATGAATCATATTTAGGGCCAAATCATATTTGCAAATGTCACATTCAATGTGATTCTTTTAAATACCACAATACAACATGTCTGAGTTACTTCTGAGGTAAAAATCTATTTGGGAAACTTCCACCTGCATTGTCTAGATTCAGATTTCAGTTTTACTGTAGCTTGTAAATACAAAGTAGAATCGGATTCCTAGATGGAAAAAGAAAAGGAGAGGTGTTTGAAGAGGAGATTTAAAGACAAACCTATTATTGATGTGATCTTTATCTAATGCAATGGACTTCTATAGACTTTGGCAGTGTGGTTTGTTGAAAGAAAGTCATACAGAAAAAATCTCTGCTTTTCTGTCTCACCCGGGAGGCTCTGAAGAATTGACACATACTGTTGTAGATTCAGAGATATGCAGTTAAACAAAAGCCCACACTTCATTCTCCTGGGCTGAGCAGTGCTAACTTTGGAACAAATATTGTCTTAATCTTAATTCTGTCCCCCCTCGCCTGGGCTCTCAGCCTTGGAACTCTCTGAAGTGGGAGATATTTGGACGGAGGAATACATTGCCCGTAGGGAGAGAAAATGGCAACACATTCCACTGATCAAACGCTTTTATTATTGCAAATCTAAAGAGAATAATTTAACAGCTGCCTCACTCACTCACTGTGTGATGTACTGTACTATCACTCCTCATTCTTTCTCTCTCTGCCTCCTACCTACCATTGATTTCACCAAATTAAAGAACACAACACCATGAAAACTGTATGATCTGAGACCTTATATTTAGTCACATGCAGACGATGAGCACGTATGGGGATTTTATTATGGAGCTTCACTAGGCAGTGAACTGCACAGGGAGTCATTGTTCCAGTTTGGCACACATGATGCTCCATAAAACCCCATCTTTGCTTACTGTCCTCATTGAGAGAAAGTGGTGTTGAACTGGAGTAGTGGTCTCTCACAAACAGGACCAAACTTCATTTATAAATATGTTTTTTTGTCACTGTGGTAATAATTTTAGGATATAGTCAGAGAGAATATGCTGTATGTCTGCACAACAGTCTAAATTAGTCATTTTCATTAAGACAAAGACATTTTCCTTACAGCATGTTCTGCAGAGCGAGAGGTGCTGATAACTTCAAGCCGAAAGGATAGTTTAAGAAATACAAACAATAGCCTAAAGTGTTGTGTATTAGTACTGTATTGACTGTATATGGACAAGGAACTTCTATCAATATAGTATGAGAAAATATTAAACTAAGCACCCTGGAGCAACACAAATGATTTTGTCCCCCCAATTCTGTTGTCACAGTGAAATCTGTGAGAGAATCTCTGTGAGACATCCTGAACATTACTAAAACACAACAGACAAAAACCTTCTTGTCTGAGGTAATAAGAATTTGCCAACCAGCAAAAACATTCAACTGTGCAAAAAGCTGTACATCCATCCAAATTAATCACTTTATTATATTGTTATCCACAGACCACAGTCTTTTGTATTATTGGAAAAATTGCATATTAAAGTAAATAGGGTAAAAATGTTAACTAATATATATCACCATGAAACTTCACCAGTTGATTACTTTAATTAAGACAATTATTTTTTTGCATTTCAAGTTTTCTGAAATGTAATGTTTAAATATGCAAAGTATGCATTATCTAATTAAATATGTGGTAATTTGAATACGATTTCCAGAACAGAAATCTAAACATTGGCTAAAGCAAGTTTCGAAACTATTCAGTGGTTTCTAAAGAGGGATTTGGATATGTCTTTTCATTACTCCATAAATCAGAAAATACTTTCAACAACAGAAAGAAATCAGAAAGAGACACATACCAGACACTACAGTAGAGGTCGACCGATATGGGTTTTTCAATGACCATACCATATTTAGAGATGATACCATTATTTAGAGAGCAGGGCGGCCGATGGCTGATATATTATGCTGATATCAAAAGAAAGAAAAGTCATGTATAATTCCATTAATCTAGTACAATCTTATATGCATGGTTATCTTAGCCATTAAAGTGTTGTTTTATATGGAACTGAATGAATGAATACTGAATGAAATAGAAAAAATACATTGAGTTATGCTGCAGATTTCAGAATATGACATACATTTTAAGGGAGAGTGGGGTACAGCTTGTCAGAAGTGACGTACTTTAACTGCATTATTCTCTACAGTATGACAATATATATTTAACAAATGGTGTTAGATTAGATTTGCTGTCATTTAGGATGATATATCGGCCTCACGACTGCAGGTATCGGCCAATGCCGATTATCTCAAAATGCCAGATATCGGCCCAGTTGATAGGCCGACGGATTAATCGGTCTATCACTACACTGCAGGTGAATAGGGTGAAATATTTTTAATTAATAGATATCACCATGAAACTGTCCCAGTTTATTACTTACATTAAGATAATTAGTTTTTGTATTAAATTCTGAAATGTAATGTTTAAATATGCAAATGAGGCATTAACTAATGCTAACTTTTGGTGAAAATATATATACCGTATATAACAAATGTGGGGAAAATTCGCCCAAATCTCAAAATTGACCAATGCATAAATAGTTAAAATGATCCTTGTGACTGAAAGAGGCCTACATTGATGACAATAGAATATGTATAAATATTAATTGTAGTCAACATCCAGATGAGTCATAGAACCCAAGTGAATGGTGTTTTTCAGGTCACAAAAACAGTTATTTTAAAGTTAGCAAGCAGTTCTTCAGTTTTAAACAGAACTGGTGGCCCTAGAGGGAAGCTTCTAACAAACAGACGCATCAGATGTCTTTATTTTTTATAAAATAGGAAAAGCACAGCATTACCCACCAGAAAAGGGTCCCAAAAGGGATTTAGGAATCCCAAAGAGAGGTAGGGGGACGGCTGAAACTCAGACAGAAAGAGATTGACGTAGAAACCCAGACGGAAACAGACTACCGTATCTAAGAAAAGCTTCTCACTATGTGCAGATACGACAAAACAGAGAGAGACTGAGATGGAGAGATATGGTGGGTAGATTTTCTTTTGGAATAATATCTGTCCATGTTGTTTTATACTAAAAGGAGTCTGAAAAACAAAGAGTTTGACATAGCTTGTCTGCAGCCAGAAAATAAGAAGTAGAAAGACACAGCAAGACAAACATAACAGATAAGACAAAATTTGTGTAACTCCAAGAAAGGTCTCTCTGTGGCCATGCAGTGGGAGAGAAAAGAGAACTATAAAAAGAGATTATGTCCCTTTAGAAGAGGCTTCTCCTAAATTGGAAACTTTGATCACAGTGGAAAGTATTCTTATTTTTGCAAATGTACTGTATCATGTTAAAGCGACTTTTTTCATACCATATGGATTTTGTCCATCAGATGCTTAGGAATTTCAGCTGCTTCTATTTTGGCACGCAATTTCTTTAATCTTCCACTACACATGAAGTCTCTGTAATTGAAGAATGAGAAAGGAAGTGGAATCTATAACAGGAAAGAGTTTTTTTTCTATTTGCGGCAGAAACTCAATTAGAGAGTGACAAATTGCAAGCTCTTGACCCCAGAGCAGGGCAGCACTGAGCACCAACACCTTCAGTGGGTTTCATTATGAACTGAGAACGTGTCTGCAAATATCAAACTCTGAAGACAAATTATCTAAAGTCTGTGTGTGCTGAGATATTTATGTCTTACATCAACAGAAGGAAGGAACAGATATACGGAAGTCTCAAAGGATGAAAATAAGAACATTTCCTCATCAGGCTGCATAGACTATCTGCGTGAATGTGTCAGGGTGTCGTGGTATATTCAGCGTATCTTGTTTTGACTGCACCTAGTGAGAATTTTATATTATTGCATTGCATTTATTTCTGAATTTATTCATTTTTCCTATTGGTTTAGATTGTTCACATGACTTAGATCACACGATTCAAACCAGGAAGCTGAATTTGGGATAGGGACCTTGGAAGTTGGCAGCCGAAAACTCGACGACAACTGAATGAATAAGCTTGAGGAGGTTCAACACTGGAGTGCCCTGAAGCTTATTTGCTGTCTGCCAGCTAACACGCTCAGCGGTAGTCCGTGGTGACTGCAGACCGAGTTGGCTAACAGCTGACGTTTTCCTTCTGTCTCCTGTTAAACGTACGGCTCACGGAGCACTAGTTGCCACGCCAAATAAAAGTATTAATTTATATGCTAGTTTTATTATTACTATAAGGTCACTCCCACAAGGCTAGTGGTAAGAACTGAGAGCTGTTCCACATCTCTCAAGAGCTAAAACAGTAAGTCAAGTCTGGCAAACCAGACTTGACTTACGCTCTTGTGTGGGTTGTGCCATTTCCATACCATTAGAAGATGGCCATGATAAGTGTGTGTTGTGTTTGAGACATCAACATGCAATATTGCTCCAGCTTGACAACTCCCAGAACCTGGCCAGCCAGTACCCCTTGTTAGTCTATTAAAAAGAAGCATGTTTGGCTTTGTGGGGTAAGACTCTGACTTATGTTCTCGATGACCAGGGTTGGGAGGATTACTTAAAAAATGTAATTCAATTCAATTACTGATTACTTGTTTAAAAATGTTCAGTAACATAATCCGAGTATCACACTATAAAAGTAATGTAATCTGATTACTTTTAGTTAATTTTGGATTACTTCATTACAATATGCAAATTAAGACAAGAGAGCATCAAAGATGCGTTGTCTCCTCAGTGTACTTTTAGAGAAACATACAATACTAATATAATCTCCCATTCCCATGAAATCAAAATCAATGTTCAAATGTTTTTATATGATATGCCTTGCACTTTACGTCACCACTATGGCAGTATTTGGGCAATCAATTTTAAAATGTTGATGACTCCTACTGCATTTGTTGTATTAATTTAGCGTCCAATAAAAAGCTTTCTCAATTTTTAGGACGCTGCTGAAGCATTATGTTTCTGGGGGCTGACCAGAACCCACTGACAACTGTACAAAAACACAACTTTATGCACTGAATTTGCTGAAACTAGATCATATTCTGATGGAAAAACTATTTTCTAGTTTTCTCTCTGATGTCCCACGGCCGCTCTGTCTCAACTCTTTGATTTACGGAGTTTACTGATGGACAGACAGCTTTACTTGTTCCTGAAGAAAGTTAACTGCTGCCAACTAGCTGCTATTAGCTAATTAGCTCAGTTAGCCTGCAACTAAATTAGCTTACTCTACCCGGACTGGGGGCTTGGAGCACCACTAGTGGTAGTGTGTGTTCACACATTTACCCAAGCAGTGGAGGTTTTGCCCCGGCAAGCGGGCAACAAAAGCTCTCTTAGCAGCCTCCCAGTGAACACGGCATGAACAGGACCGAACGCAGCCTCCTTAGCTTACTCAGCCCCTTGGTGCCAAGAGCCAAACGTGGCAAGAGAACCACCTTGGCACTGTATCTTAGTGGTCAAACTGGCCTCCATTGGTGTCGGAGGCTGAGCTTACGTCGCCATGTCATTTCTCAGGGGCACTAGCCCCAGATGTTTTGACTTCAGCCCCGAATGTAACAGCAACAAAAAATATTTTCCATGTTAATGCAATAATCTTCATGACACAGCCTCTCTCGCAGGTCTTCAAAGAGCGAGGCTACTCGCAATAATTGATACATTTTGTTTTAAGTTCACGTAAGAGCGCATTGCTCACAGCTTCAGGACTTGTCCACGACTTCTGAACAGCAAAATTGTAATCAGTACCTTTAAATATAAATGTTGTCGGTCAGTGTCTAGTCAATATATTAACACAAATGGTTAACAGTCGCCGCAAAGTAGTGAGAGAATACAATGACACCTGACTGCGACACAGACACCTGACGCTCTGTGTCCTGCTGTCTCTGTCCCCCTAGCTGAGACACTACTGTTTCACTGTCTCCAGGATGCTTCATAGCATAGGCCTATAGTAGACTCTGCTCGAGCTGTTTCTTGTGTTGTGGGCCAAATGCGCGATAATAATATGTTTGCTACCGGGCTGCAGTAGCTTCAACATCAGCTGCATTGCCTACCCTGTATACAGCAGGCACTTGAAGGAGTAAAGGAGAGCCATGGTCACTGAAAAATAGCTTGCACCAAGAAATGTTAATCAACAAATAAAATACTATGAGAAAGGTTTATTCTACCCCCAGCCCCCCCGATTGAACATTTCATCAATATTTCTTTTTAAACTAAATTCAAATTAATTAAGCTAATTTATCATTAAGATGAAAAAGTGCCACATGCACAAAGACTTTACGCTACTTCAGGCATGCCTGCATGTACTCTATGTAGACTCAGCTGGGATTAAACATATCTGACAGCAATACAGAATGCCTGACGGCCTTACTGTATTATATTACACTATATTTTTTTATTTTGAATTGTCACCTCAGACATTTGCTCAATAAATTGGTGCATAAAAATTCACCAGAATGCAGGAAGTTAAGTGTTTAAAGCCCAGATGTTTCAGGAGGAGGACCCCCAGACCCTCCCTAGTTAATATTATCAGTGTTAATAATTATCAGAAAATGACACATGTTAGAGTTACTGTGTAGAGGTCATTTACCGTTGCTTTACAGATGTACTTTGGGTAGGCGGCAAAAGGGGTGGGGGGTGAAAACATTAAAGATTTCTGGGCTGGGCTAATCCCCCAATGTTTGAAGAGCCTGGAAACACCCCTGGAATACAGTTACTTTATTTAATAGCCTGATTACGTAACGCTGTTACATTAAATCCACAACCCTGTCCATGACCCATTGCTACTGGTTATGACATGCCCTACTCCATTTGTTGTCTCCCTTAGTCAGTGACTAGCGGGCTGACCAGAGTGGCCATTCAATTCTTAGGTTCAGCCTTGTGGGACCCTTATCTTTATTCCTTGGTTCAGTCTTGCGTCTTGCAAACTGACATGTGCAGCCAGACCTGGTTGGTATGTAAATTGTGTACATAGTTAATTTTTTACTCGTTGTTTGTGAACTGGGCTTGTGGGTCTCCTCATGGGGTGTCTTAAAGAGTTACCCCACACATATGGAGTGGAGATAGCCTTCATACCAAGTTCTCTGAGTGAAGAGAATATCTCTCCAGCATCCAGGCAGCTCTAAGACACAATCCGATCAAATAATCAGTTATTCCACAGCAGCACTGGTGCTTTATAAGTAAGCGTGGCCCGGTGTGGCCTGGCAAGGTGGTGTATCTTAAACTGGTATCCACCTACCCTCTTCACTAAGAGAAGGACCCTACACACACGCCAGTGTACGTGTACTGGTATAGGTACTGGTATAAGAGCATGCTGTAAAATGCACACATTGACACTCACATGTGCACACAAAGCACATTCACAACACAACACATAATCATGTATACACCCAAAACCTGTTGCTCAAGCACAGCACCCATAAATAAACCACCTGACGTCTACAAGTTTCACACACACCAACACATGTCCACACTCATAAGATACCATCTTTTGTACTTCGTCTTTCAAATAGTAGTTTTGTCTTTTTTTTATCTGTGTAAAGCAAATATACGTCATATGACACAGTTTTCTGCTAAACTGGGACAAATTAAATCCCAGATCTTACATGTATGTTGTTTTCGGGAGCATGCTAAAACCCATCTGCATGAACATGGCATAATAAAAGTTCAGCTGCCCGATTTCCTGTCATTGTCATTAAAGGGTTCACGCTGACATGTTTAACATAATCAATCTGGTCAATGAGATCATTAATAAAGCCATTGTAACCAACCAACATTCCTGTCTTTACATAGCCCACGTGCGTCATTAGTATGAACTGTGTGTCTTTAACCAACAAGAAGTTACATGGGCTAATGAGTTTTTTCTTATTAATATTGAAATTAATGCAGCAAGGGAATCTAATCAAGTCACCTGCTCTGTTGGGGGAACCCGTGGTGTAAGTGTGAAGTTAGCATCATGTATCATGTATTATTCTAAGCTTGTTGTGTTGACAAGAATGTTTACACACTGATGCAGTGCGGTAGAGAGAGAAAAGAAAGTCAGATAATTTATGCTTGTTTAAAGAACAAATATAGTTTGCACTAAACAAGCAGTCTGACCATCTATGTCATACTGTAGTTGTCCATGGGGCACATTGTTATCCACAGTGCTTGTGATCCACATTGATCCAGTCACGTCAATCCCTGTCTCCTGCTGAAGACAATATTGCTCCTATATATCAACTTCTAGGGTTTTGGTCATCAGATTAGATGTGGTGGAGCCTGTTGAAGCGCGCATTCGGGGATTTGTGGAAAAACCTTGAAACACTGTCAGGTCGATGAGAGAAGCAGCAGCAGCCATCATTCAACCCAGATGGCCCTTGACAAAAACGTGGAAGAGGAGAAAAAAAAAAAAAAAGAAGTCGTCAATCAATATAGGAGCCATCAGAATAAGAGACACACTGAGACAGAAGCCATCTTTTATCACCTCGAGGCTGGGGACACTATAGAGGACTTTCAAAGTGTGAACTGTTTCAAAATGTATTGCATCATAATTGCCTGATGTGTCATCATGTAATCATTTGCTGTGTGTACAAGGACTGCTCAGCTCAAGAAGAAGAAAAGACAAAACTAAAGTAAATGTGGCCTATGCTGGACGTTGTTTGTCTGCTCTGCCTCATTTTACGTTGACGTTTATGCTACCCATAAGGTTAACTGCCAACAAAATAACAAAACAAAATTAGCCATGTGGCTGAATTAATCAAATGATAAAAAACATATAGACAACAAGTTTCAACTGAGCTTAAAAAAAGCTGTATGACTGTTAATGATCTGTGCAGAAATGAATACTTGGTATAGAATGGGAGGTTAGTGAAAAAAAATACCATTCGGAAATGAAATAACATATAATGCGATTTTGGAGGAAGACCAGATAAATATAAATTTGAATATTAGTGTATTACGTGTTTTGGATCTGTTCAGAGTGCATCCTATGTGCATGTCTGAATAATGTAATCTATGTTCCGTCCCTAAGCTGAGCAGAGGCTTAATAAGGAACAGCGATTGGAAACACCTCTGTGAGGTTGCAGAACCTTAAGTTTAATAGCCCTTTTCACACCAGATATTTTGGCTTGGAAAAGCAGACCGGTATTTATTGTGACTGAATGGTGAGCTAATTCCAGGGTTGCGGTATTATGCCTACTGGCTCAGAGTCACCGCCCACTGGGACACTTGATGGAACTGAGCCACCGTTTCTCTTTCAGATGTAATCTGTTTAACAAAATTATCCTTACTCAGAGTACTCTTACTTGCTTTTTCCCGAGCTGTTAACAGCATTTCAGGGTTTCATCAAAGGGTTTATTTGCTCCTTTTGCTCTTGAACTTTAGCAATGGAATGTAATTCATGTGCTTTTAAATGTCAGTGGAAGAAATCTAATTAAAGTTTTAATCATTTTTACTTTAACAGCCTGTCCATCCAAATAACTCTCACATTTTCTCTAGGTTTTTTTGTAATCTAACCATACAGATTGCTCTGCTGAGATTTTGGTTTTATTTGTCCAGGTTAAAATATATTTGTCTTTTTTTAATGCTTTTGCCCCATTAAGTCAATGTCTCTTTCCAGACCCATTAGTCTGGATAATCCAGACTTTACTGTAAACAGTTTGTGTCATTTTGTTGGTAATAAGTTGTTCCACTGAAAACTGTGGTGGAGAAATCGCAGTGGCAGACATCTTAAAACTTTATTCTGTGTGATGACGGTGAAGAAAGTGGTGATGAGTAGTACGCAACTCCTCGTGCTACTGTGAACTTCACTCCACTGTCTTCATTGGAAACTCATGTCAAAAGCTGACCATCATTCAGCTGGTGATTATGTATCTAATGGTTGTCAGAGCTGGTTTATACCACTCCAAACCTTTATAATTCAACATCCATTTTGTCAGAAATGGGCCCCTGTGAAGAGACATCATAGAAACACCTTTTCTGAATCACTATGTCCCTCTTTACACCTGACATTAAAGAGGTGGTATTATGCTCATTTTCAGGATCAAAATCTTAATTAGGGCTTGTACCAGAACAGGTTTACATGGCTTAATTTTCAAAAAACTCCATATTTTTCTCATACTGCACATTGCTGCAGCTCCTCTTTTCACCCTGTGTGTTGTACGCTCCTCTCTTGAGCTCTTTGTTGGGAGTTGGGAGTGAAAACATTACAAGGTAGTGTGATTCAAATCAAAGCTGCTTCAGACTGCGACCGTAACCTAGCAGATGGTAGAATTTACTCTCAAGTCCACAACTACACAACATCATTGTTCCACATCTTACCATCAGGACTAAACGTTGAACTGTTGCCGGTGTTCTGACGATCTGTGCTGCCTTTCCGAAAAATGCTACCATAGCGCAAATCGATAGACTCAACTCTACTCTGCCCTGCTCCGTTTTCCATTGCAGATGGTACCCACAGATAGTACGTAGCTTGTCGTCATAGCGACGCCACACACAACGGCCGCAACGTAATGTTCAATGTGACACCCACACCAGCGATCCACACAGCTTTATCTTTTTTAAGTTAAAACGTTTCAACATTCCTCAGAATGTAAAGACAGATAAGCGGTATGAAAAGCTTCCAGCTGGGTTTTCCTCTGCCGTTGTTGCTGCAGCGGTCTGTGTGACGGCGGGAGCAGAGGGCTCTGTGAGCGGGCGGCTGGCCGGCCTCACACGCTCCTCCCGCAGGTTGGCGCAGGCTTCTGCCGCAGCCACTTGCGGAGCTCCTCAACTCCGAAAATATTCAAGCACATTTTTGTTCCACCATCACTTCTCGTAAAACTGTCAATATTCGAAATCTACACAGCTGATTTCTCACCTCAAAACTTCTCAGAAGTGGATTTAGTGATGAAATTCCATACGAAAACTGTAAAATATAAAACTTCCTGTTGCTGGCCTCTGTCTGGTGCAGCAATGTTGATGCAGTGAATAGTGAATATTCTCTCTGACCAATCTGCAGTCTGTCGTGTTTTCACGTTACATTTTAGTATCCCTCAGCTCTCTTGGAACCACGACGGAGGTGAGGTGATACGAAAAAAAGTACCTGGAAGCAGGTACAACATTTCTACAATGGAAACCCAAACAAAGGCGAGTCGAGCCAAAGGGCCTCCGCTCAGACCAGCTTGCTTTGAGGGCGTGCCTGACCCGCTAGCCGCTTGGCAAGCTTTATGGCGCGTTTTCATTGCGATGTCACAAGTAAAGGAAGTGAAGGGCTGGACTACAAACGAGCTGTTATCAAGCGGTTCACAGCAGAGCTTTCTGTGGGAGATGGGAACTCCCATTGTGCTGGACTTTGGACTTTTTCACTTTGCAAACCTGTTACATGCACAAAAAAGAGATATAACTTAATAAAGGAGAGGGGAAAAAGCCAAAAAGCATAATACCACCTCTTTAAGATTTTTTTAAGAAGTTTTGGGTGGTCCGATTGCTTGAGCACATAAAATTACAGGTGTAAATGCAACCAAGACGCATTTAGGACGGATTGTGATCCGATTGGCCAAACCACCTCTGGAGCTGGTCAGCGACACATTGTGACCACACTGAACACAATGGATGCTCTTTGTTTCTCTGCCATTGGACAGGGTAAAGTCAGACTTATGTATACAAAAAAAGACAGTGTTCTGCTGGTTAGACACGCACATCCCAAACCAAGGCCTTTGACTTCACACACACATTGCACTGTATGTTTTGGCTCTGGGCGTTCTGCTGCCACCCTTTTCATCTGTGCTCCAGCCAGGGCAAGGAAATACAAAGAAACATGAATGAACTGAAGTGGCAGTCTGTAACAAAGTTCACACATTCACAGAGGATAAATAGAAATATTTTATATTTCCAGAAGCAAATGGTTTCTGCATAGTATCAAGCAGCTTAAGGTGGTTCTGAGGTTCTGAAGTTCAGGGCATAACTGGGTCAACGTTCACTGAGAAGCGCCAAATTTGGGGTCTTTCATATTCAAGTTACATTGACTATGTATGTGATGATTTGTTATATGTGATCCCTGATAATGAATTAATAATCAAAATAATAATATGGTCTATGATTCCTGTTTTTACACAAATCTGTGCACATTTTGTTGTAGTCCAAACAGTTTACAGTTTATCAAACACCAGGGAGGGGAAAACAGGAGAGACCATATACAAATCTCCACTCTAAGACCTAAACCCTGAACCCTCATAGACTATTACCTGTGGATCATTTGTTTAATCTTTTTTAATAAAAACAGCATACCCTTACATGTAAACTTTTTTCTTTAGTTGGCCCTTTAATGTTTGCTTACCTTTTCTTTTCAGAGATTCAGTGTGTACGTTTTAGTGGCATCTAGTGGTGAGGCTTGCGAACTGCAACCAACCGCTAACCCCTCCCTTTGTTAGAGCAAAGGAGAAGCTAGGGTGGCCGACACGCTCTGTCGGCTCTTGTGCTTAATAATACTTGTGGTCTCTTCTTACTTCTAATAAACCAGACGACAGCTGCTGCTACTTCTTCTAATGCGGAGATGCGGACTTACGGAAAGTGTGCAACTGAGGCTCAAAAAGTCTGCAAGAGCCCTAATGCAGACAATTGAACAGTGGGACAGCCATCAGCCCTCACAGACTCTCATGGAAGGCACTTCAAAGTCTGTGAGTCCGTGAGTGCGCAGATTGGGATTTTTGCCAAACACTGGGACCGACCGACAAAGTCCACTGACCTCGCCCGCGTCATGTTATGGCTGCGCGGAGCTAATTTTGGCCATCTTGTCAATCCACCAGACGCTGCCGCAGTGCGTCCCTCTCCGCAGAGAATATGCTGCGGTTCTACTTTTGACGGAAGCTGCGTCAAGCTGCACGCAGCTAATTGAACTGAACAGGAAGTCAGACACAGAACAGCATAAAATACCCTGTACAGACTCCTGATCATAAAAAAACAATAAACACGGTTAAAACAGACAAAAAAAAAAACAAGTTAACTACATAGCCTACTTAATCATAGTAGAAGCACAAAAGTAGGCACTAATTACCAAATCAACAAAATCTAAACATGTCAGCAAAATCAGGCAGGTAAAATGCTCTGATTCTGAAATGCTCCCTGTGGGAGGTGCAGCTGTGCAGACGACGGAACAGAACAAGGTCACAGAGAGCTGTGAAGAATGTAGTAGAAAAAATATCAATTTAAAACATCTTTAATGAATTGGATAACAACATGTAAAGAGGGTCTTCAGTAAAGTTTAACACTCTCACATACTCAACATTATGATGACACTAGAAATCTAGCCATAGTGTGTTATATCAGATATGTAATTAACCCTTTGTAACCCATGATACATTATTTGTGCATACATCATTTATTTTTCTCTCTTTCACACACACACACACACACACACACACACACACACACACACACACACACACACACACACACACAAGGACATCCACACACATAGTCTCTTTATGAAAATACATGATACACTCTGTGACCTTGTTGGGTGATTTGGACAGAAATTGAATTAAAGTTCATTAACTGGAGTCACGCAGTATGATTTGTAATAAATGGGCATTCCAAATGAAGTGAGTGAGAGATGCGACAGAGAGATTTACAATAGGTTAAAACAGGGCCGGAGATCTGGGTCAGAAAGGCATCTTACTAATAGTTAGCTGTGGAGCATGAAATATGTGTGTTAGAAAGCTGCTTTGTGGTCATTTGTATTCATTTTACAGTACAAAATTATAAATGCAACACTTTTGCCCCCATTCATCATGAGCTGAACTCAAAGATCTAAGACTTTCCAGATCATTCTCATTTCAGGCCATCTTTCCAAAAGTGACAAAGCGTAGTTATTTGTGGGGGATGCATCTGTATGAGACGATCTGGGGCATTTTGTACAGACCGGAAGTGCATTCATGTTAAAGGTGTTGACAGCCCTCCCGAAGCCCCTACCCTTTAGGGTTGGGCCGATAGACGATGCCATCGTCCATCAGCGATGGCTGACAGATGATTGATGGTTGAGCAGGCATTTTGATTGTAAAACATCGCCCCCCGGCAAAAAAAATCAAAATTTTTCATATATTACCGCCATGTGAAAGCAGGTTTTAATCACCATGAACATTATTATTATAAATTTTAAATATGCTTCGTACCTTCATCGGAATTCTCTTCCCCCACACTCAGACACACTAGGTCTACACCTCAGTTAAACACACCGGCTTGCCCCGCCTCTCTCTTTTTAACCAAGTAAAGTCTGTGCGAGTGAACACATGCGCATAAGACGACCGCTACCCCCCCGCGGCATCGTTCATCATGATTTTTCAATGTAGACATCGTCCGATGGAAATTTTGTAGACATCGCCCAACCCTACTACCCTTAACATAACCATCAAAAATGTCAGTGCCTAAACCTAAGTCAGTGACTTTATGCATGTCTAGCATAAAGTGCAGCCAATGTGCACAGCTGTAGGGTTAGCCTCCTTTGTGTTGCTGGGACGTAGCAAACTGACTTTTCATACGAACGCTGAAAGGTACCTTTAGCGTAAAATAATTATGCTTTGTCACGCTATCTGAATCTGTCAGTAATGACGCACTGAGATAAGAACGCGTTGGACTTATACAAAAGGCCTTTTATTGTGGCCAGCCTAAGGCACACCTGTGCAATAGCCATGCTATCTGATCAGCATCTTGATATGCCACACCTGGGAGGTGGATGGATTATCTCGGCAATGGAGAAGTCCTCACTAACACAGATTTTGAAAGTTTTGTGAACAATATGAGAAAATAGGTCTTTTGTGTACATAGAGAAAGTCTTAGACCTTTGAGTTCAGCTTATGATGAATGGGGCAAAAACAAAAGTTTTGCATTTATAATTTTGTTCAGTGTATGTTTTACAGAGCAGTATTTCAAAAACATTGCAGGTTACAGTAGTTGTCATTTACATGTTATAACCACATCTTTCTTGATAATTAATCTTGAAACTTGATTAATGAATCCCAAGGATCCATATTTTATTTAATTCTTTTTATTTAATATTTTACTATATTGAGGCAGTTTTTCAAAATGCTTTTAAAACTTTAATGCAGTTTACAGTAATACTTGTGGATATGCATTGGGATGTTCTTTCCTCAATGATCTTGCATGATTCTCGATACACCCTAATGGCTTTCTCTTGATGTAAGACAATTAGTTTCAACATCACTTACTACATACTGTACATGCATTTCTAATATCTATTTTAAATAATTTTTAACTACTTCAAATTATTCAAAACATTCTAATCTGATATTTGTATGATTCCAATAGTTTATAGTTAATTGAAAAAAAGACATTTGATCCTTTTAATGAAATAAATGCAATTTATAATAATAGATACAAGCAAATGAAGACATAGATTGAACATCTATAATATCTATTTGTTTCTATCGAAACTAGCTTTTATTCTTTTTCATAATAGATTCACAATCACAATCCCCTTAAACCTTTTTGGTTTATCTCTCCAACAGTGGAAAACTCAAACGGCAGACAAGAGCAGCAACATCTTTTCACATTTTAGCAAGACTGCTTATTTGCCCCATAATTGACTTAAACGATTATTTAGTTATGAAAACTGTTATCATTATTATCAACAGAATCAATTAAAACTAAAGTGAGCTATTATGTATTATAGTAGTGCAAATATATATTTTACTTTTACCAAAGCAAATATATTTTATCTGCAGCCTCACTGTGGACATTCAAAATAAAGTCAAACAGACAGAGAGTGTAATCCAATAAGCTTATGACTGTGGGAGTGCACATATGTTTGCATGTGTGCTGAGTAAATATGTAGATTTCTACATGTGCGTGCACACCTGAAAAGCTTTTTGGATGAGCACTGTGTGTTGTTGTTCTCTCTTTTTCCAAGTGTGTGTGTGTGTGGTGTGTGTGTGTGTGTGTTTGTGTGTGTGCAGAACTATGCTAGCGTGAACAACATCAGGCCTTCCAGCAGGATCCAACAGAACCAGGTCAGAGAGAAACAAGTCAGAGAGAGAGCGAGAGAGAGAGAGACAGAGAGAGAGAATGGAGATTGCCACTAAAGTGAGAGGTAGAAGGATGAAGAAAGCCTGAAAGAATAAGAGTGAGGGACTCAGGAAGGAAAAGGTTCAAAGGGCTGACATACCCCCACAGCAAAAAGAAAGAGGAGAGTCAGGAAGCTAAAGGTTTACCTGAGGTGAAAGGAGGAGAGGCAGGGGGAGACAAGACGGAAAAAAGGGCACAGAAAAAGAGGTGATGAAAGATGGTAAGGGATGAGAAAGAAAAGGAAAGCGGGGATGATGGATATAAAGAGAAAGATGAGAAAATAAACCAGGAGAAACGGGGATAGTGGAAAAGTAGAAGAAGTGAAAAAGTGACTGTAAAGCTCAGAGGCAGATGGCTGTTTGGTGATTCTCAGAGTGCTTAGTGTAATGCAGTGCCACAGCACAGTGTGGCCCTCCATCCAGAGCTGCTCTGTCTGAGAACTGCAGGTGTGGTGTCTAACTCCGTAGCCTAGTTTGAACTCTTTACAGCTGTTATAAAGATCTATGGCGATTACAGGTTGTGGTTTATAGACCTGTCTCATCTCTGCCTCATGCTTAACACATGTGGGCAGAGTTGATATCAAAACTCACCGCATTGTCTCAAATGTTCCATTTTTTTAAAGAGCTACATTTAATAGATAGAGAAAAGAGGTTCCACGCTGAGGCATCATTCTAAAGGTGTGTTCAGCCTGAACGTGAAGCAAATACATATAAAGTCAATGCAAAGACAAAAGGCAAAGATACACCTGGCAAGTTGAAAATGTTTGTGCTAACTCAGAGGCTTTGAAACTCCAGATAGATGGTAAAAATGGTGGAAAATAACAATAACTTTCCACACGAGGTTGGCGCACACTGGAGGAACGCATAGGGCAGTGGTCGGCAATAGGCGGCTCGTGGGCCAGAACCGGCCCACCAGAAATAATAAATAAAAATACATAAATTGATAACGTCTGGTGCTGAAATAGATCTCAGTCATGACAGCTACAGTTACTCACATAACCACTGCCTGTTAAGTGATTGTGCCTCTAAAATAAAAGCATGAGAACGTCTTTTGCAGCAATGCTTCATGTCGAGTTTATTGAGATCTTTTACTTTTAAGAGTTCTGACGGACATTCAAAAGAGTCTCTGGCTTGCTTGACACACGTCTGAAAAAGACGTCAGTAGACATGTGATTGGATTCCCCTGAATTTCCTCAGGGAAATGAAAATAAAGGTCCACAGTTTTATGAATGCACAAACTGACACTTTCAGACAGCGTGACAAAGCGTAAGGATTTTACACTAAAGGGTACCTTTAGCGTCAAATAACTACGCTTTGTCACTCTTTCTCAAATCGTTGGTATATGACGCCCTGAGAATAGAACGGGCTCATTGTACATATTGGCTATCCCTGAGTCTTAGTATGGCCGGGTAATATAGCTCTAGGTTGGGGCTTAAGATACCAGCATAGCCCATGTATTATTATTTCAATAGCATTTAAACAGTTTTTTTTTCTTCACTTAATTTACATTTTAAAGAACATGTTTTCCATTAGAAATTGTATTAACTTTAACTTGATATTGTCAAGCGCCTAACCTTCTCTTATATGATTTTTCATTTTGTGCCCAAATCTTCTTTCTCTGTCCTGTAATGTCCACTGCTGACCTTAAAAAGCTGACTAAATGGTGCTAGAAAAGAGAAAATTATTGTTCTGTTGTGCAACTCAAATCCCTGACCTACTGCTGCAGAAGTGGGTTACACCTGTGGACCTCATTGATTGCTAGGATGCTTTACATCTGAAAGACCTTCCCAACACTCAAAAATAATGTGAAACCATTTCTGAACCAAGCATCAATCGAGATTCAAGGTTCATTTAGTTATCATTAAACAATACGGAGTTGTACCACAATATGCACGCAGCAGTGCCTTCATGCTAAACATAAAAATTGTTTTGTTTTGTTTTGCATGAAGGCACTGCTGCGTTGATTGTGTGGAATAAAAAATATTCCCTGCGTTTTGTATTTTACCTTTGAAAAAACCTATCCCAATAAGAACTACACATGTGTAACATGAATGAGAATGAAATGTTCACTCTCCATGAAACTGAAGCTAATGTGTGTGTACCTTTACATAATTACATCACACAGCAAGCTGCAACCTCAGTGCTGCATCAATGAGAAACAGGAGAGACATTGCATTTTAACATATTAAACATATTATGTACCACATTTTTCAACACCCATATATATATATATTGAAATAGGAAAGCACTAACAGGCTATTTTAGTAGGTCAGGAACCTTACTTAGTAGTTACCATGAGCATAACCACACATTCTTTGTTTTAAACACAGAGAAAATACCAATCATTCCCCCCAATTTACAGTATAAATTTAATAGGTTCTCCTTTTATGAACCTTCAATGGATGTGTCTCTTTTTATTTTCTATTTCTTTCTGTTTATTAAGGAAAACATAAGTGTGTGACTCCCTTTCTAATAGACTTTGTCATCACAGAGATGTGCGCACAACTAGGGGAAAGCAGCACTCTGTCTCGTGGCACATTTAGAAGCAGTGTTGGGCAAGTAACTCAGAAATTGCAATAACTTACTTTTTACTTATTACTCCTTTAAAAAGTAATAATATTACTTTACTTATTACTGGTTATTAAAGTAAGTAGTTACGTTACTCGTTACGTTAATATTACTTTCAACCACCCCCACCCCGTCCTTAAAAGTGATGGAAAAACTGTTCAGCAGCTCATTTTAGAAATGAATCCACTTTCCTGGAACGATAATTAACCTGAGGAGTCAACAACCAGGCGAGCTGAAAAAACTGCAGCCTCTCAGACCAGAGCATGCTTTACAGTAGGCTATAGGCTATGGATATTTCTAAAATAATAAACTAGAACTGCAAGCAGTTATAAGCGGGGTCCAAGCCTCCTGGCTCAAGCGCCCCCCCCTGTCCCTGGCAAAACGTCCTGCCTTTCAAAATGCCATAGGAATTTAGTGAGAGATTTCAGCTTCGCTTTTAGCGCCAACTGTTGGCCAAATTGCACCAAAATTTTCATGTGTAACCAGCGCCCCATGGGGAACAATTGCCCCAAATTTGGTATCAATCGAAGTTGTGGTTGTGGAGACCTAAAATGCATGTAAGTCAATGGGATTTTTTTGAATAGCGCCAACTAGGGGCTAACTGTAGAAAATTTTGCACAGCCCCTCAGGGGGCATGCCACATAAGGTCTTCAAGTTTTGTGTTGATCGGCCTTTCCAATCCTGAGATATGTTATACTTCCTGTTTTTAGCTTTTTCGCAAATATTTCTTAGCTTGCAATTGGGACATTTTTTGTCGGATCAAAATTCCCTCTACAAAATTTTATCGGCTTGGTCCAGAGATTGTCCGCGCCAAGTTTCGTGCTGATCGGTTATGCGGCTTCGGAGGAGTTAATTAAAATAGGTTTTCCGACGCACAGAGGCGTGTCCTATACCATCGGAATCGGCAGCATCCCCCAAACACATACACGTTATGAATGTGCGATGTAGTGAGCCGTAGTTATGAGGCAAAATGTCCTTTGGTTGAAAATCCCATTAAAATGAATGGGGTATTTGAGCTTCTATTATAGTGCCACCTTTTGGCCGAAGTGCACCAAATTTTTTAGGTGTCACCAGGGCCCAACGGGGAACAATTGACCCATGTGGTTATGGAGATTTAAAATCCATGTAAATCAATGGGATTTTTTTGCGTATTTAATCTGCAATAACAGCGCCAACTATGGGCATATTTGGGTCAAGTTTGGTGCCTGTAGTAAGGGGACCATGCTGAACAATTCGGTTCTGGTTTCATGTCTTGTGATTATAGAGGAACAATTTTTTGGGATTCAATAGCCCCTAGCCCCCCTAGTTCCTAATACTTACCGTCTAGGCTGCAGTAGTGGAATTAGGCGAAAATGTACGGAAGAATAAATTTTTTTTTTTAATAAAAATCCAAACAAAAGGGTTCCCAGCTCCGCTGGTACTGGGAACCGCGAATGCAAGGCGAATGCAAGGCTTTTTAGGGATCCAAGCCCCACTTGGCCCCACTTGGGCTTGGACCCCTAAAAAACAAAGCAAGTCTCCCCCGACTTTTTCACTAATAGCAAATTCATCAATCTCTTTATTTATTTGGCCCCGTAAGGAAATTATTTTGCAGAACAATCAAGTAGGCATTACATCATATGCCACAGAGAGAACCTTCAAACATACTGGTAAACACACACTAATTAGGGGTGGGAATCACCAGAGGCCCCACTATACGATATGATCACGATATTTATGTTGTGATTTGATTTCATTGCGATTTGAAATATATTGGATATCACTTCCAATTAGGTCCCTAAAGTCAAACTTTATCAACATCTGTTTATCTAAAAAGATACATTTCTCTGTTTGTTCATATCACTTTGTCAGTCCTCTATATGGCCCTGTTAAGTTTTCTAGTGGACTAAAACAGCAATAGATTTTATTATTCTAGTACCAAAAAGTTAAAACTCCCATCTGGAATTTATATAATAAAATATACAATATACAGTATTGCCATGGCAAATATCACGATACTATGCTGTATTGATTTTTTCCCCCACCCCTAACCTTAATACACGTAACACATAATTCCCCATACTCCGTACCTTACTACCAATTAAATTACGCACACCAGAACAGCTGAGTTTATTTCTACAAGTGCTACATTGCTGTGTTGCTTTAGCTGATGCTTCATTAAATTAGATGTAGAATTGTTTGCGGTTTAAAGCTTTTTGATGGTCGCACAAAGTTAAACAGACAGACAACAGACATTTTTTCTGCACATTAGACTGTGACACAATAACGTCAAAACTTACAACTGTTGAAAGAACACCTCTCTCCCTGATTTGCCATTCTTTCTTTAGCTTTTTGGCTACCAGCTGACTTTAACAACATAAGGTCCAGTGCTGCTGACCTGTTGCGCAGTTGCGCATGTTATATTAAAGGAGACTTATTAAACAGTTTTTCCAGTCCTATATTGTAATTTTGTGACTCCTGTATTGCAGCTTTGCATGATTGAAAGTTCAAAAACTAACATCAATCTCTGTCTTATACTGGCCCTTCATGTAGGTCTTCATTTCAGCCTCTGTCTGAAACAAGCTGTGGAGGCTCCTCTCTCTTTAAGGCCCCCCCTCTCAAAGCCCACTGTCTTCTGATTGGCCAAGACCAGAAGCACGTTACCAGGCTGTTGCTGACCGGTACAGGCAGACTGTGCTGTTGCTGTGGGAGCAAATGACCACATATGGAACACCGGCTCCATCTAGCTCTGTGTGTCGTAGAACGGAGCCGTTGGTATAGAAAGCAGTTCAAAGCAGAGCGTTCAGAACAGGAGGAAATCTGAGGTTTTCGCTCACAGGGATTTCTTTTAAATACTTTAACCTCATTATTTGAAGCAGCAGAAAGACTTATTTTAGCCACCTAAAAAAAATCTAAATCAGTTTAAGTGTATGCTATATTTAGAAAATATTCACAGCTTCACCTTGTTGTCAGACAGCCGTTTTCTCCGGGGGAACTGAATCTATGTATCTTCAAAGTAGCCAGACTCCCTTGACAAAAACAGTAATTTTACCTAGTAGAACATAGCTAGACTACCACTGCCTTGATAGGTTAGTTAACATGTTAATTCTAACTAACTAACCCTTTACAAAAGGTATATGTAAAAGTTATTATTATAACATAAACTAACCGACTGACGCAGCAGTAGAAGCAATGAGGTAAAATTACTCTTTGTGTTAGAAGAGTCTGGGTGGCTGTTCTTTATACAGTTCTCACTAGCTAAACAGCATGATAACATTAAAGCAAATACAACTAGCAATACAAAGAGAATATTTAACGTCTCAAATTAAAATGATCATCAAGGTCAGTCATTGTTCTTCTAGTAACATAATGTTATCTTGTCAGCACAGAGAGGGAGAGGTGTGCTGTAGCCAGACAGTGACATCGTAATGATCAAAATAATGATATCTGATCACATCATTCTAGTTGAACATGACCTGTGGCCCTTTTTTGCATATAACCCCCCATCCCCACCTCCCGCATTTCCTATCTCCCTTATGGTGCTTTCAGACCAAAAGCGAAGCGAGCATTCGGGGCGGTGAGTTTACATACAAAGTCAATGCAAAGACGCAAAGAGCAGCGATTTCTTGTCAGGCGGCATGAAGCGACGCAAAGGGGCCGGTGCCGGAGTTTAATATTTTCAACTCAAGCGAGAAACTCGCATGACGCTGAGTAGCCTATCAACGTTGAGATTGTCCGTACGTCACCGACAGCTTCAGAGCGTTGTGTGGAGAGAGCCAGGCTGAGCGGGCGATTGAAAATCTGCAGACCGGCTGAGAGCTACTAAACTTGGGCTAGAGGAGCAGGGAGCAGCACTCCAGCTTTCGGACAAATAAACACCCGTGGTCGGACTGGACAGTGCTCGCAACTACGCTGTTTGCTCGAGGGAGGAGCTCGGAGTAAACTGCTTTTATTAAATAAGCTTTTTACTTTAGTTTATAGGATTACAACGTTGATTTATCTTCACTCAAGCTTCTCAGCAGCTAGATTCCGTGCACATCTGGTTCCAGTGTTGTTAGCGTCGTTTGGCACTACTTCATATTTATATAGAAACCGGACAAAAGTGGACATTGCTGGGGGAAAAGAAAGCGAGGAGGTTGAACTACCTGGTGAGTTAAGAAAACGTGTATGTAACTTTATTCCAGCTATCGTTGTACTTTACTGTGACCAAGTTAACATAGCCCTGATCGATCCGAACTCCATTCAGAAAACAAACATTTTAGAAGTTGTTGTCCTGCTGTCTTGCTGACAGACCTGACAAAGCATGAATTCATATGTTTAACAAATCTGCATCATGTTGTAGTTATTCCGGCATCAGTTTGATCCATTTATTGCTATTTAATCACAGCAAAATTTTTACTTTGGGTTCATACAGCTGTAGTAATGGCAACTTTAATAACGTTAGCACGTTAAAATCGCCTTCTCACGTTGTGTGTGAAAAAAGAAAAAAAGAAAAGCGTCGCAAAGCGAAAATTCACGTTTGGTCTGAATGCGGCATTAGACTGCACAATCTGAATAAGGCACCCCCCCCCCCCAAAAAAAAGTAAACAGTAAGCAATTGACCCGACCAGAAACCACAGACCTTTCCTTAAAATGTGAATTCAAATGGTCAATTTAGTCATCAAAGGTGTGTTCTCAATGTGCAAATTTCCATATCTCTCATTTGCTCATTAGATGTCATTTGGACCTCCCCAGTGTCTATACCATGGTGATGTCCTTGGTAGTTAGAAAAGACTAGAGACTTCGGCAAAATTCAAATGTGAATAACATTAGTGTGGGTGTCTGATATTATCCCAAACTGGCGTCTTGTCACCCAGCAGTAGATCAAACAGTGTCTTTGCCAAAAGCTTGATGTATTTCTTTAGAAACTGAGGAGCAGGGGGTGAAAAAATGAGCTAGATGGAATAGGGCCAGCGGTCAGTACATGACCTTGTTCTGGTCCAAATAGATAGCTCTGTCATCTGCTGTATGTGTGTGTGTGTTTGCTCACGTGTTTGTGTGTGTAGCATTATCCAGTGGCCTCACACCACCCTGTGCTCTTTCTTCCACTCTCTCTCTTGGTCTGTATAATGGGCCTTCCATTCAAGTGTTTTAGTCTAAATGTGACGAGTCAGATTGGAAAAGAAATGGACAAAGTGAAAGTCAATACATTTTGCTCAATATCACAAAGTAGTGTCAATGCTCATTTGAAGCAGGAAAGGTTTGGTCTGATGGAGAATTGACGTAATAAATGGTGGTAGAAATGCTTTTGTCAAATACCTAATGACACAGGCTACACATGATCGGCCCAGAGAAGTGTGGCTTCTCATTGGAAAACAGTTGAAAAGTGTTTTGGCACTTCTGAAAATGAGCTGTGTGAAGTTCCTGTCCTTATAGAAATGTTGTCCTACTATGGTCATATGGCATTAGCATGCATTTCTTTCTTTTCTGTTTCTGACTGCCTTTAATTAATTGTTTCTTCATATCTTGTACTTTATTGCAGCTGCTCTGTCATTTTTACTAATTGTATCTGTCCTATTGTAATTTGGCTTATTTTGATGTTCCATTTCATTTTTACTATTTTAAATTCCTATTCGTAATTGTCTTTTTTTATATTGTCTTGTTTTTATAATATATCTTTTCTTAATGCAACATGGTATGGCAACTGTTCTGTATTGGACCAGAAAGCTCTGCAGGGGGTGTTGAAAACTCGCCATTGTGGTTGTCCGGTCCAAAGCTTTAGCAAAAAGTTTTTGTACCTTCATAGAGCTTTTTTCATTCTTTTGTGTAGCCTAATAAAAATCCGACTTGGAACACTCCTAAGACTTTTTCCCCCTTTCAGGCTTGGTTGTAGAATTAGGACAAATTGTGGTCTAACATAAACTAGCATGTGGCTTGCAGCGAGTGGCAATAAACAGATATCTTAGTTAAGCCATTCCAGTGATTAGCTATCCAGCTAAGAAGACATTGAATTGAAATATGACAATTTTGTTGTTACAGGAAGGTACATTCCTCCTCTTGGCAGAAGTGAGCCACCTTCACCCCCTCAGAGGTCTTGAACCCCTAATTTCAATGAAAACATACCAAAAGAAGGGAAATAGGACACTGAAATAGGGTAAAAAGCCACTTTTGGAAAACTGCCATCAGATGTTTTATTGAAAGCTTTCTAGGTTAAAAATACTGTTGATGACAAAAATAATGAAGTTGACAAAAAATAAAAGGCATTGAAAAGCAGCGTGACATAGACTCTTGGGATTACCAAAATCAGAACGGAAAAGGTTTAATTTGATTTCTACTTTAAAGCAAGGTCTCAGGATGAATGTATC
Organism: Micropterus salmoides; assembly: GCF_014851395.1. Lineage (NCBI taxonomy): Eukaryota > Metazoa > Chordata > Actinopteri > Centrarchiformes > Centrarchidae > Micropterus > Micropterus salmoides. The sequence goes on from NW_024044237.1 coordinate 2,418,069, forward strand.
CAATTGGTGCCCTGCCTTTTAATCCCTTCCTGATCTAGCCTGTGTAAATATGACTTTGGGAAGCCACTGGTTCACTTCCCATGAATAATGGTGGGCAGAAAACATTAATAACCTATAACAGTGCAGACTGCAGGAAACTGGCTGCATGGGATAGCTCTTCAGTGTTTAAAACCTGGAAGTGAAATGTGCATAGTGATCCATGCATGCAATCTGTCGTAGTTGTTCAAATCAGTGGGATATTCATGTAAGATTAACTTTATATCATATTTGTTTCTCTAACTATCAGAGTTTCCCCTGGTACATGCTGTGTATTAAACATCAAGGATTTGTTTGCTAATAATGAATTCAACTCATGACATTTTAATTTCTACAGCATATGTTTAGGGATCAAGCCACTAGTGCTGATATACTGAAGTAATTTCGAGGGTTTTTTTCCATCTACCAAATACGCATAAACATAAGAAATCAGAGGCAACAAGCAACAAAACAGTGCTGTTTTGTATTTTTGTATGCAAACACAGAGAGGTAAAATTAAAATTAACCTTTATAATTCTGTTATAAAATAGTAGGTATATTGTATTGAAAATAGCTTGAATGTGTACTTTCACCATTGTTTGGACAATTTTTTGTTAGCTGCTTGTGCTGTTTTATTAAAGGAGAATTGCACTGATTTAGCATCTAACTCATATTGGACAGCTTGTCAAAATAAATGCAGCAGAAACATATATAATATAGATATTGGGTGTATCCCAAATCTCTTAGGCTACATCCACACTACATCCAACATTTTCAATTTAAAACGCAGACCTTTTGCTATGTTTGCACCTCCTGTCCAGACTAAAACAGCAAATCCGAAGACCTAAAATGGAGAAGTTTGAAAACGCTGCCGACCCCTTTTTTCGTTTTAAAACTCCGGGATAGCATTTTAGTGTGGACAGGCTAAAATGGACGACTTTAACAATGATGATGCAGACACTTACATCTGGCCTCCTGATTGGGTAAGTCATGCAAAGTAAATCAAAGCAAATAACACATACACTTGTCCTGTGCATGTTATCGTATTTACTTTACGATCAAATCAAGGCCCTGTTTTTCAGTTCATTTGGCTACGGATCCGCATCACGGATTTCTTGCCCCATGCAACACCCTTCCACCAAATTTAAGGAAAAAAAAAAATATATATATATATAATATTGCCAGTAGTTTTTCTGTAATTCTGCTGACTAACCCAAACTAATGGCACAGAAACAAATGGCAATGGAAACATCCTCATTGGTAGTTGAAATGTACTAAGAAAATGATTGTTTCTTAAACAGATTGAACTGCTACTCTATGCCGTTGGAAGTGCTACTTCAGAAAGGCTGGTTTCCTGGTCACATTATTGCTGAATGCCCTTTCTTGAACAAGAGACAAAAGCCATTTACGTTTGTAGCCTCAATAAAAACTGTAAAAAACAACTACAACAGCAAAACCATCTTTAACCCAAGCTAAAAAGCGTCCAACTCAAAAGAGTGAGTTAGCCCCCTCTTCATCTTTTCTCATAGATGGCTATTGTCTCTGGTGAGAGACCAGAGCTTGGTCCTCAATTTCCAATTAAAAGTCTATCCTTCATGTTAGGAAATGACCTGGTTTGTACTTGCTGCTCCCGAGCAAGGTGCTCCTGAGATGATCCCATTCCCTGTAATGTCTGAAAGCCCCAGTGAACCTCAGAAACAACAGTTACATTTTCTGTTTGTGAAGAAAGACCGAGGCAAAACCTCAGACACTTTAGATTGCTCTTTCCAACACCTTCCTAACAAAAGATGACATGTTGGAGATTGGAAAAGTGTCCCCCCTCTTGTAAGGAGCTCAAATTTAAACAAAGGAAAGACACAACTTTGTCTCCCCTCTTTGAAGAGACTGTTCAGAGGAACAGAGGTTGCAATTATAACAGATGTTTCTGGGTGTAAAACATGTTATGTGTGCCTAGACTGCTGGTAAGCCTAAACATAAACTTCCACAAGCAGCTTTATTCCTAATATTTAAGAGTCTTGACTGATTGGGTTGGTCTGCCTCTTGTGTGTGTGCAGCTGAAACCATTCCCCTATATAGAATTACAGCTTGAGCAGTTTCTGAGGTTATAATTAAGTTCTTTACAGTTTGGTCTTCAAAGGATTGTTCAGACTGAAGTGCCAAACTTTGTTTTCTCTCAACTACTTCATTTAGCTGTATATCCAGTAACGCACTTCATTCACTACTCACCATCCAGAATTTGCGGCTCCTGTTAAACAACTTCCTCACAGAGGGAATCCTGAGAAGCGTCTGCTTCTGCGTAAAGAAGTAGATTGCATGCTTCGGCACGGTAATGGTGAACCCAGTGCTAGCTCATGGAGCTCCGGGTGTATTGTATATAAGTCAGAAGTGTTCCATAGACTATGCTGCCTAATTGACCTTGAACCTTGACAAGTGTGAATTTGGACAACCACAGTAACATACGTTGGGGAATGTTGTTGGACAGAAAAAAGACTGTACCCACGGAGCCAAAATAGAGGCCATTGTAGACTTTGGTGTTCCCACTTTTTGCTGTGAGCTGAAACATTTTTTTCCTACTGTGGCTGCCCCCTTGACAAACCGGTTTAGTCCAAAGGTCCGTTTTGTTTGGACAGATACGGGTATGCTTCTATTCTTGCTGTCCCTGACATTACAACCCGATCGCATCTCATACGTCACATATACAGACTTTGGAAAAGCCATGTCTGTTGTACGCAAAACAGCGATTTTGCGTGTATATGATACGCTGCAGTTTGCAATAGCGTTGCAACACAAAGGAGGCTAACTCTACCTGCTAGCACATCGGCCGTGATGCATATATTTACTGACTTAGGTTTAGGCACTAACTAATGCCATGGTTGAGGTTAGGGAAGTTGCCTCGGGGTGGCTGTCAACTCCTTAAACAAAAACATTGCTAACTAGCTAGCTAGATAGCGATGTTACACGTACCTGGGGACGTCCACTACACACGCAAAATCGCCGTTTTGCGTACAATAGATACGGCTTTTCCAAACCGTGTATATGTGACGCCTGAGCATGACAACAGGCTGGACATTAACAAGCTCTTCAAACTAGCCAGTGACGCAAGTGATGCTGGTGTGAGCTGTTCTTATTTAAAAGCTACCTGTGTGCTATTTTAGTTTGACTTTCATTAGAAATATTTTTCCACCATAGAGAAAGAGGCCTTGGCCTTTATTCTTGCTCTGAATCATTTTGATGTCTCTTCCGCTAAGACCTTGTTTCTCTCTGCAGGATGTGAAGCTGCAACCACTGTATTGGGCGTAAATCTCATCTAACTGTAGGGGGGGACAACAAACATAAAATTTCTCAAGAGACATTTTTGAGGAGGACACAAATAATACAGCCAAAATTATACTTGTATAGGATATGTGTCCACCGAGAGAAGTCTTGCTACTATTTTTCTGGGCAACAACACAAAGTAATAGTTGTTTAAGTGTGACTTAAGTTCATAGGTTCACAACGCAGTCATGTTATCCTAAATAACTTGCGTCCTCTAGGCTACATAGTAATTTAGGTTTCTTCTGGGATAGAGGACATCTCTTACATACACACACACACTGCACAGATTGCAGTTTTCCTGGCTGATTCCAGTTACTGATTTTTTGAAAGGTCTGACCTGCCGATTCTAATTTTGGACGCTTCTGATTTTCTCTTTCTTTCTAAGATCTATAACTGACAGCATACACAAACATTTTTGTAACTATTTATTGGAAAAATCTATTTTTATAAGGATCCCCATCAGCACCAGTATAAATGTTAGCTATTCTCACTGGTCTCACTTGTACGGTCATAATGAAACATTGAATATAAAATAACATTTTTACTGGAAGGAACTGAAAATAAATTGTACACTATTTTAATTCTTCTTAATTCTCCGATTTATTTTTGTATTTAATCACAAACTACAGTAATCTGCTCACCTTGCTTTTCCCGTCAGACACACAAGCACACTCCTACACCTGTCTGTGTCTCTGTCTGCTCTGACTTTATTTGTCAGCAGTTTTATTTAAAAAAACTTAAGTTTGGTTTTTCACCCGTGATTCCGTTTTCCTGCTTTAAATATCCACAGCGTCTCTTCCTGTGTTTCTCTGCAGATGTAGTGAGTGTTGCGTCTTCTTCACTCTTGTGAATAACTTCCACACACCTAAGACATGTTTTAGCCTGTGTGTTTGTGGCTGTGACATGACATTACTATCTGTGCACACACGAAACACGGCGCAGCGTGTTTGTAACGTTCAATGTGACTGGCAGAAAATTGGATATTTGACACTGCTCGGCCCTGGTCACTGGTCAAAGCCGAGTAAGCGAAAATAAATGGCCTACTTCAGTCCCCAGCTGATCAATCTACGCATCTCTAGCTGTAGAAGATGAGTTCCAGTCCAATAAGCTGTTAAACAAGCTACCAAATAAGCTAGGTAATGTTATAATAACAGAGTGGGCTCATAGAAAAATAATCGGTTCATAACTTTTTGTCATGATTAATTTATTAATGACTCAGCATCATCTGTATTAAAGACAAAAGAATCAGTTCATCCAGTGTTTAAAGTGTATAAAACAGCTCTGCCAGCCTACTTAATATTACTGGAGTTTCACAACTACTGAAGGATTTAACAGGTTTTCTGTTTTCTGACTCCTGTGAGAGAGAAAGCAGGCAGTGGACCAAACCACTGTAAGGCAAGGGAGAGGGGACTTAAAATGTTTCTAAACTTACAACGCACTTTTATTGCCCTGTTTGCGTTTGCATTGTTACTGTTATTGTTACTATTTATACAATTATTCTAAGTATCATTATATTATTTGATGGTTTTTAAGGGGGGGACACCTCAGATGGGGAGGGGGGGGCTGACCCCCCCCATCCCCCCTGTGATTTCCGCCTATGACCACTGTCTAATGCAACGGAGTTAATTCTTGCAGGCAACCTGGAACTCCTCCTGTTATCATCCCCTGATCTCTGGCACCTTTTGCTGACCTTTAAAAATCCTGTCAAGCTCCACCCACACCATCTCTCTCACTTTGCAGCCATTATCAGCAGCATTGGTATCTGCTACCACATTCTGTTTCTTGGTTGACTTTTTGTCCAATTTATTTGCTATACAATTTGCTTTTGGAAATGACAGGTGGTGTTTTATGACTCTTCAACGTCGCTTCCCTTGAGCCAGGGTCATAACACAACATTCTAACTAACGTCAGACAAAAAGAGGTCTCCAGGATTCACACAATATGTTTTGTTGAGTTTTCAACCACATCTCAACATCTTCTACAGAAGGCAAAGCTGGCTCAGGTGTCATCATGTGACCTATCTGGTTATATATAGCCATACACCCACTACTTATCATGTGTCCAGCATTCCATACTTAATAACTACATACTGTGCAAACGTTTTAGGCAGGTGTGGAAAAATGCTTTAAAGCAACAATACTTTCAAAAATAGACATGTCATTAGATGTATCAATTCAGTAATGACTCTGAGAATATTATACCCCAACCCTAATCCAAATTGTAGCAACCCGGAACTAAGGGAAGTACTCTCCTGCACTAACTGCTCACCATGTTGGTAACTTTATTGATAATTGAGCCAAATCAGCACCTAAGCTATGTAAATGCTCTATATTTGTATAGTGCCTTTCTAGTCTCAGTGCTCAAACAGAACAGCCACCAGGGGCACCAAGGACACTCCAACATGCAGAGGAGGAGGCGGGGATTGAACTGCCGACCTTCCAATTAGCAGGCAACCCACTCTACCTCCTGAACCACAGTTGTGGGTTCGCAAACTCTCGCTACAGTTGCTACTGTGAAGCTAACATGCAGAGAGGACAAGACAGTCCCAGAGCCAGCACACCAGCTCCAGACAGCGATACTCACAACTCTCCTGCTGCTGTAGCTAACATCACAACATATGAAAACATCCATCACAGTTTCAGACAACTTTTAAACTTTCACCTGCACTTACTTGGACACACAGATTTCCAGGTCATAGTTATCCAAGGAGGTTAAAATAAAGGGCAACTGGACTTGGTGGAAGATAGTTGAGATAGTTGATCTTGTTGAGGCGTTTTGTCCCTCATCCAGGAGACTTCTTAACTTCAGTGAGGGATTATTACTGACATTTCCGGTTCACTCACTTTTGGTTTTACCTCCAAATACCTCCTCTTGTTTTTCTTGCCCTGTCTGACATTGCCGTTGGGACGTCATCCTGTTCCCGGAGCTCTCAACTCAATTTGGTTCCACTCTGCTCCTTCAGTAATAGTTTAACCCTTGTAGGAGCAACTGCTGTTTCAATGAATCAGCATGTGTTAGAAATCCCAATAATACCTATATAAAGGTTCTGCTAGCAGTGCTACTCTGTGTGTATCTGCTTCTTCCTCTGTTGTTAAATACCCCCTCTTGATCCCTCTGCATCACATTTCTGCTTTAACTTAAACACATCAGCCTTGGTCTGTGCATCCATGTTAGGCTCTACTACACAACACTATTCTCCCTCCAGTAGCACATTCAATCCATGGCATCATTACAGCTATAGCATATGTTAGGTGATAAAGCCAGCAGTGCCTAAGCACGACAGTCAGTGCTAATGTCAGGTTCACATGTATCGCAACCAGCTGTCAAAGGCTTCCTCAAGCATTTCTATTCATCATGTATGTGAAGCTTTCCCGACTGGTAATGTATTCAACCCCCTGCTGTTGTGTTTATGCAGCGCCTGCCTTCACGGTGATTTCAAATCGCTGCTTTCTGGGTGTCTATCATAGTGAACAAAGCACAAATAAACCGGATTGTTACCCTGCATCAATTTTCCCCTGACGTTATCACCCCAACACTCTACCACTGCTCCTGTCTCTTTCATTTCCCCGTTCTCTCGCTCCCTCTCTTAGTTTAATTTTCTCTCCACTTTGCCTCATCCCTCTGACACTTCACTTTTCTTTTCCTTTTTTATGTCCTGACCTCTCAAAATTCCCCACCATGCCTGTCTGCCGCCACTGCGCCAGGGGATTTTGCAGGGATGATCAACTGAAGATGATGTGCTTTGCTGCTCCCCCACCCCCACCCTCTGCAGCTGTATAAGACTTTACCTACAACAGTTTATATGATGCGCTGATGCTCACTATCGCCAGCTCCTCACTATACAAGGCTTGTTACGCTGCCAACTAAGCATAAAAAAGAGGCACTAAGTGCCAGCGCACTCCAAAGTCAAAGAACAAAGACTTGTGTTGCTGTTGAAAGGGATGTCAGTGAAGGAAACAGCGGTGTGCGTGGGAGAGGAGGGGAGAGAGGACTCTCAGGTAAAACATTTGATTGAAGGGGAGTTTTGAAATCCTTGATTCAGGGCAGAAAAGACAAAGCAAAGCAGAAAAAAAAGTAGGAAACGCAGAACAAGAAGGCTTTTCTGGGTGAAGTGTAGACTGGAGGCGAAAGCTATGATCCTCTCTCCTCTCTCTCTCCCTCCATGACACACTTCATGAGTTGCCAAATTAGATGTGAAACTTGTGAAAAAGCACTTGAACAGGCAATTATTTTCCCCCTCATGAAAATCCCTGTGTTATTCTCGGCTTATTAGGAGATGAATGCGCCTGGCATTTAGCTTGTTGTTTGTTGCACAAATGAATGGGGAGAAAGCAAAGCGTCAGAGCAGACTTTATTAGTCTCTTAGTATCTGACACACACACACACACACACACACACACACTATTGCAGAGATTAAAGGGTTTAAGAATACTGTAAGCCCACAAACACCTGAGCATGTGCAAAGACCAGCCGTCTCCTACTAAATACCTTTGTATTCTGCTAATTTGCTTTGCAAGTACATTTTCAAGGAAATGTAATTGCTGCCTGGATTAGTTTCACTGGGTGCACAAAGAGCATGACTTTCACAGCAGCGACACACGTTCATTTCCTGCTTCCTATGTATTGTAAAGTTTTGGCAACTAAAGCTCAGACAAAGTATTGATTTTATGTTATGTATAAGTTGAAATTTAAATGCCCTGTTGGCCAATATTCACTTTTTGCTCTGTTTTGTGGTCTCTACCATCTCCTTAGGCCCTTAACGCTGACTGTTGCAAATTCCCATTGTATTCCCCCAATGCCAGTTTGTGCACATTTGAAAGGTACCTAGGAACCTTTTGAAAGCACTGGTTTATGTCTGTTGTCCCTTATTTGCATCATACCTAAATTTATATCTATTCTATATGCTATAGACAAATTAATAACCTCCACTTAATTTAGCATCAAAAACACATAATTCATTTTTTATATAATTGTAAATACATTCAGGTGTAAAGTGGTTAAAGAAATATCTGCCTCTTTAGCTGTGGAATTACATTCGCCAGCTAGTCTCTAACTGGATTTTAGAACTTTTTCATATTAAACAGCTGCCTTCTGTAGCTGAAAATGATCCTATGAGAGCGAACCAAAAAGTAAAGCTATGGGCCGGACAGCTCGACAATCAGCTGAAACTCTATGAAGCTCTGGAAAGCCTAGAGGAGCTGCAGATACAGGTGATTCTCTACCAGTGGCCACTTTTGTAGTTATCTGATACATTGTTATTTTAAAACAATGAAGAAATCCCCCTCTCACCTGTAAGGAATAGATGCTGCTGCTCTGCAGCTTCTCAAGATTAAAGCAGAGCATGTGTAAACCCCCCCCCACAATAGCCGCACACAAACACACGATTCGACTATTGACTGTAGGCAAGACTTGACAATTCTGATTCGACTATGTAAATCCTTAGTCGGGGACAGTACTTACATTATTTTAACCAAAACAACGATCTCCTAAACCTAACTAGTAATTTTGTTGCCTAAACCTCACCAAGCTGACTAATTCAGATACATACATACAGATGGGCAGGCGACCTTGTGTGTCAGTATGAGATGTAGAGGGGCGTTGACAAAGCAACTCTATTTGACACTGAGAATGAGAAATGGTTGTGAATGACTGCTTTGTCCTGTATTGGGGTAACGGGTTCATTGGAAGGTCAGGCAGAGGGATGTGGGATATTCTAATATCAACTGTATATATCTATTTCCAACGTGTATATTTTAATCTGATTCTGATTTGATCATAGATTCTGCTTTTATTGTAGTTTTTTCCTTCTTTTATTATTTGCACTATATTTCCAAGTTCTGCTGTGCCAACTTGAATTTCCTCTAAGGGGGGATAAAGAAAGGGGCATCTTATCTTATCTTATTTTCTGAATTATAATTCTCTATAAGCATAAGCTTTGAAAAGCACAATTATTAGAAGGATGTGATGTCAAAATGAAGAAGAAGAAGAAAGTTCACTGTCGGATCTCTGCCTTAAAAAAAGTAGTTATGCCATTTGCCCAGAGCCCTGCCATTTCAAATAATTTTGTTCAGGAGAACTTTAGCCGAATAATTTAACACGAAGCAAACTAAATATGTTAGAGACTGTGAGCCCAATAACCAAATTAAGAAATCAACAGGGGTCTAAAAATATTCAGCAGAGGAAATGTCATTCTCTAATACTGGTAAAAACAATTAATGGGAGCTGCATATTCATAAAATGAACATGAACTAAGTGTTCTATGAGATTACTGTGTGTGTGTGTGTGTGTATGCCTGTCGAGGTGGAGGCTTATTGTACTCAGAAATCTCTTCAGGGGAACGCTGTCTCGAAAACATTAGGTTTTTACTGCATCGAGCAAGGGTACTTCCCAAATGTAATCTGTTAAAATTCACAATAATCGCTTGGAAAATTAGGTTGGCTACACAAGTAGAACTGAATGGTCTCGACTGTGTTTGAAAAATGTTTTTATTATAATATGGAAAATTCGAATATGCCTTCAATTCAATCTACTATCTTTATACTATGGGAATATTCATCATCTGGAGTGGGTTTGTTGATTTATTTGGAGGACAAACAGAGGAGATATTATACTTGTTACCAGTTCAATTAATCAATCTTTCTTTAGAGTAGTTAGTCAGGGCTGTTTCTTTATCGGGACCTATAGTTTAAATTTTACTCAACCTAAGTATTGCAGTTTTTGTATTTCTGTCGTGTTGACTCATTTACTGTGTGAGAATATGGGTATAGGCAGATTTAGGCTTTAGCTGCATTGTCATCCCAACTACACCAATTGATGGTCGTATTCAGGGCGTGGCTTAGCGAAGGGTGAATTGTGTGTGCATTGTGCCAGAAGTTTGTTATGTGCTGTTGAACCTCTTTTATCCTGTCTTCTCCTTAACCTTGGTTATGGCCATTTTCCAGCATGCAGGCTTAGAAGCATTTTCATTGTCTGACCAGTCAATGTAGGTAGCTAGCGCACCTACTTCTTTCCATATCAGTAAATATGCACCCTACCTGAATTGCTGCTGCCTAATAAATGGAGAAAAGACTGGTCAAGTCCCGCCCTACTGTGCTGTGATTGGCCAGTACGTGTTACGTTGATTTGTCCTTGTCATTGGATGCTAGCTGTGAGTGATAAAATATTATGTGAACAAGGGGTTAAATTAATTTGCATTCCCTCGGTTAATTTAAGGATTTAAAAGATAAAGGAAAGTTGACCAGTCTCCCGGTTTGAATCTGACCATTCGTTCCAACACAATGTAAAGTTAACATTAGTTAGGATTGCATGTTTATTTTTACTTTGAGAATAATTGATGATAATTTGTATTATGGTCGCCATCAATGCAGTAGTAGGTATTTCCAAAATCCCAGAGCTAGCTGGCTAACACTGACTTCAAGTTTAAGTTAGCTATAAAATGATTGCTAAAATATGGTTGCAAGGAGAGTAAAAAATGCAGCTGTGATGTGGAGGTGGGTGAATTTAAAATAGGTAAATCAGGTGTGCAACTTTGTTGAGTCATATTGGAAAATGTGAGGTTCCATTAGACTGGAGTGCCGCAGTTATGGAGTGTTTCCAAACAACCAACAAACAAACAAACAGATGGATGGGGAAGTGAGATGAGCTTCTACCTTGATGTAGTTCCGGATAAACCCAAAAAAGAATTGCTGATGCCCAGAAACCATTCTAACTGCTCATGTGAAGCAGTATTGGGCCACTCTTCCACTGCTTTGATCTTCACCGGATCTACCTTCACCTGCCCCTGCTCAACGACATATCTGAGAGAAGTGATAGATGTCAGGTGAAACCAGTTTCTTCACCTTGACAGAGACTTTATTATCAAAAAGTCTCTGTAGTACTAACCTCACATGTTGAATGTGTTCCTTCATGGAGACAGTAAGCACGTCTCCCACATCCATGTAGATGAAAATGTTCAGCAGATCCTGTAGTATGAAGGGCTTGAAACACTGCAGGTGCGTAAGTCAATCCGTAAGAAATCACCAAATATTCAAAGTGCCCAAGTGGTGTGTTAAACGCCATCTTCCATTCATCTCCCTCCTTCATGCGAATGAGGTAAGTGCAGATCCAACTTCGAAAAGACTTTTCGATTCGGGGGAGAGGATATTTGTTTTTAATGGTGATGTTATTCAAACCCTGGAAATCAATAGGACTTATCTTTCTCTTTAACAAAGAAAAAACCAGCCCCAACAGGAGGAGGGGGACGGATAAGCCCAGCCGCCAAAGAGTTGTCAAAATATCACTCCAGCCTTTTCCTACTCTGATGGTATCCATCCAAATGGCCTAGGTTCATACACCTGGTCTGTATGACTATCGCATACCACATGACTGATCATGTCCAGTTACCACAAACCAACCACACTAGCTCCTCCTTGGCCAGGTGGGTTTCCTACTACTATCACTGTCTTTTTTCTTGCCACTATGTGACTTAGTGCGCACATCAGGCTTAACATTGGACTGATCCTATCACCAATGCCAGAAATATCACTGTCTCTATTGGAGAGTCTGTGTCCGATTCCTCTCCATTGCCATGTGGTGTTCCTCAGAGCTCTGTTCTGGGGCACCTATTATTCTCTACTGTTGCCCTTGGGACAGATCATAAACAGATTTAGTATTGCATATAATTTATTTGTGGACTTCTCATACAATCCCAGTGAGTCTTTTAGATGAGCTAGGCTCCCGGACTATCTAAACACCATTAGGGACTGGACAACAAAACCTTTTTTACAGCTCAGTGCTGATAAGACGGAGATTCTGGTTGTTGCGCCAGAATAAGTCACCCCCTTAATTATGCAAAATACTGGGCCTCTTTACTCTGCTGCCCAGTAAACTGAGATCTGTAGTTTCATCTGCTGAATTAGAGATGCTTATAAACACCTTTATCTCATCTCACATTGACTACTGTAACACACTATTCTCCTCATTAAGCATATCTGCCCTCGATTACCCCTACACTAAGATCTCTTCACTGGCTTTAAAGTGAAGTGAAGTTTAATATTCCCACTATTACTTACAGAGCACTGCACGGTCAGGCACCTGCATTTGAAATCAAATACCTTTACATGTGTACAGGAAGCACAGGAGTGGGCTGAGAACACAGCACCATGGGGTTCCAGTGTTGAGGGTCACTGATGAGGAGATGCCTATTCTAAGCACCTGGCATCTGCTTGACTGAAAGTCCAGGATCCAGCTGTAAAGCAAGCTGTGTAAGCCCAGAGTCTAGAACCGCAACTTTGCAGATCGGGTTACATCTGCTATAGAGAGTGAGTGGTGTAATTACATTATCTGTAGTTAAGACATTGTCCACATTATATTACATTATATTATTAGTTTCTTCAATTGGCAAGGAACACTAATTGGTTAACGTCATGGTATGGGTAAATTTGCAGGTCATGGTCCACACATGTTGGCTAATGACATTGGGTACTGAGACATGCTCCATCTGTTAGTGTGGAGTTTTAATGAAATCAAAAAAATGGGCACTAATACATGATGAATATTTCCAAGAATGAATGTTTGTCTTGAAATTTTTCCCAGTTTACTCTCAAGAACAAAAGTTTTATTCAAAATCTTTGTTTGAACCCTTTCAACTAAACCACATTAGTCCCAGGAAGAAATTGCACTGTTGAACGGTCAAGGAACAACAGTACAACAAAGAGTAATCAGGTCTACATCAGAATTAAGTAAGAATGGAGCAAATAGCAATTGTATTAAACAAAGACAATCAACAGCTGCAATCATCAGACAGAGTTAGCAGAAATATATTGTTGGAAAATAATGGACTGGGCACTAAGCAAGAAGTGATAAATAGACACATTTTAACCCTGACCGTCATCCACCAACTTTTAACAACAATGTAGTGTAACAAATGCCAGTTACAATAAATAACAAGCTGGAGAAAGCAGCAAAATATTCTGATTAAATAGGCTGTTATAGGTGTTTATGAAGGTCTGACAAAATGGCCATTTTAGACCATAGCAAAACAAAACTTATGCTCACAATAGTGGGCATTTAAAATAAATAAAATTCATGAATACAAATCCTGAATAAGTACATTAAACTTAAAGTAAACTTAGTTATGACCGTAATTAGAGACTTCCATCCGTGTAATTGAAATTAAAATCGCAATGTTTTTGAATATGCACTCTACCTGGCTATGACCCATTCTTACTCCTGCAGTATATACAAGTGTTTTTTTTTCATATTCAACTGGTGTGTTTTGTTTTCAAGATACACACACACACACAGTCATGTACACTAATCCTAAAACACTGCATTTGATATTATTTTTCATATATGTCCTTGGTAAGCAGGATCCTTTACAGCTAGGCTGCTGAATAACATGTCACACAGTGCTTTTAACACACACACACACACACACACACACGCTATATCTTTACTCTCTCCATACGTCCTTGGTGAGCAGGCTCAGCTGTTCGAATTAGATCACAGGGCTGGAGGATAACATGACAGACAAAGCCTTTAAGAGCATTTAAATGTTCATAGGATGTCTGACGGTGTGTGTCCATGTGGTAAGTGTGTGTATTTACTGTTTTGATTGAACAGACATGGCACATTTTCAGAAAAGCCACCACCTAGGTGAACCACATCAATCTTAAGGAATATACACAATCAGTGAAATCATACATCAGCAAATGTGTTGATGGTGTGGTGATCACCAAGACACTTAAATCAGTCCCCAATTAGAAGGCCTGGATGAATGGAGGGGTGAGGGCTCCACCAAGAGCCAAAAAAGCTGCTTTTCGCTCTGGTGACAAGGAATCATACAGAACGAGGCTGAAAGCTAGCATCAAGAAGGCGAAGCAGAGACATCAGCAGAGACTGGAGAGAGACCTAAACACCAACAACACCAAACATATGTGACAAGCCATCAAAACATCACAGGCTACAAAAGCAGGAGCGACCCCATTATGTGTGAGGCCACATTACCAGATGAGCTAAATACATTTTATACTTGCTTTGATCTCCACAACAAGGAGTCAGCTGTAAAGTCTACTCCACCTCCATAAGACTAGCCACTGTCAGTATCCACAGCAGTAAGTAGAGTTCTACTGAGAGTGAATATGAGTAAAGCTGCTGGGCGTGATAACATTCTTGGCTGTGTACTAAAGACCTGTGTCAATCAGCTAGTTGATGTTGTTACTGACATTTTATGATAAAAAATAGAAAAGCAAGGCAGTTAAACACAAGACAGATAAGCATGAGTGTCACTAAACGGACTCTAACGCCAAAGAATAACTATCATTAAAACCGAACATCATTGGTACCCATCTCCAGAGCGTCAGTGATATCAGGACAGTACCCACCCAGCCACAGCCTGTTCACCCTGCTGCCTTCTGGGAAGAGATACAGAAGTATCTGCTGTCGGACCACCAGACTGCAGAACAGCTTCTTTCCCCAGGCTGTGAGACTCCTAAATCCTCAATCCTCAGCAGTGCACCTTGTAAAATTGTTTTATTTCTATGACTTATTTATCCACTTATTGCAGGTGCACTCTCTACTGCATATCATTTTTGCACAGTTTGCTTTCTGCGTAGCATAAAGAACTACAACTCAATCTCATTATACAACACTGTGTTGTAAAATGATAAATAAATCTTGTACCTTGTACTTTCATGAGTGTGAATGACAGCACATGTGGTGTGTGTGAGGGAGAATCTGCATGCCGTCCTTGTCTTATTCAACATGAGAATGGTGTGGTGCTGACTTTGAAGAGTAGACTTGAGATGTTTTGTGCATGTGTGTGTGTGTGCATGCTGGATCTGACTTCAAAGCACACCTCTGGCTCAGTCTCAGTTTAACATTAAGCATTCTGGGCCACTGGAGCCAACAGTATGTGTCAACGGAACTGAGTGATTTGAAAATTGTAAATGTACACACACATGTAAACACATCCATGTCTGTGTGTGTGTGTGTCTGTGTGTGTGTATGTGTAATATATATATATGTGTGAGCCGTACTAGACGGTAAGTTTGCACATTAGTCTTTGTGAGTGTTCAACAGAGAAAGAGAATATGTGAGTGTGCATGTTGGTCTTCCCCTGCTTACAGCGAACAGCAGCACTTACTCAGTCAGCCTGATAAAGAGAGCATTATGGAAGCAATCCATTTGCCTGAAGAAGGCTTGCAGATGAAATAGAATAGTCAGGCTGCTGGGGGAAAGAGAATACGATTTGATGCATTACTCAACGTGTCAAAAAGTATTTTTCCAATTTATTCTGCGTAACTTTGGGAGAGTTAGAGGGGCATTTGTTGTGAGAGCAGCCGACAGAGCCCAGTGGTGCTGAGAGGGATGGAGGGAAGAGGAGAGAAAGAAGAAGGGAGAAGAGGGTAAGAAAAACTGGCAGAGACATTATGCTTTAAAAGTTGCACTAGGCAAGGTTTTTATGTTTAAAAAGGCCTAAATCACAAACTAGGGCGTAGAAGAAAAGAGCTCAACTCCCTTCACTCCGTCTTAACATACAGGGGACTGACCCATTTACCCAAATTAAAGGACATCTTAAATACTTTAACCATATCTCTGTGTATTTGTTTTTGCATGCTTTATTTCTTCCACCTTGATAATGACTGCACTATCAGTCTTAAAGGTTCTCTGGTAAATTTAGTTGATGGGTATGGCTTCTCCAAGCAAAAGCTGTAAAAAATCAAATGTGGAGAAAATATTTCTTGTACTGCAATGAGTGAGCAGTTTTGTTATGAGCTATATGAACCAAAACAATGGCTGAACTCTTTCAATATGACAATATTACAGTATATCCAAATTAATGTGGAGTTCACTGATATCATTTATATTATTGCTAATACTTGGTGATGGCAGAGGCAACTTGCGTCAGTGTATGAATGGGGTGAATGTGACGTAGTGTTTAGTACTATAGTACTAAAAGGTGCTATACAAGTACAGTCCATTTACTATTACTCAGTAGTTTAGTGTTACAGCTGCATAAGATTGGAGGACTTGAAAGAGGATTTGTCAAAATCAAGTCCCCATTTTTTTTCTAGAAACACTGGATCCTACAATTGCCATAATGCAATGAAAGTAATTTGTTAAACCTTCCTACCTGGTCCTCAATCCCACTCAGAGATAGCCCTGATGACAGCCCATCCTGACCGGAACCTATTTTGTCGTTTAGGTATGAGGATGTGTTGCGCTTTTCTTAAAAAAACGTAGCTTTTGACTCCGCAGTTTTAGCATCTTTTAGTTGTTTTTAAAAGAGACCTATTATGCTTATCCTTATTGTATGACTTATCTACAGTGTTGGATGTTCATGTTAAACATGGTCAAAGCTTCAAATATTGAGGTTAAAGTATTTAAAACAAATCCTTGTGAGCAATAACCTCAAGTTTCCTCCTGTTCTGAACACTGTTTTGAACTGCTTTTTCTACCAACGGCTCCGTTCTATGACATCACACAGCTAGGTGGAGTGTTCCATATATGGTTATTTGCTCCCACAGCAACAGCACAGCAACGCTCAGTCTGTCTGTACTGCTCAGCGACAACAACAGCTGGTAACATGCTTCAGGTCTTTGCCAATCAGAAGACAGTGGGCTTTGAGAGGGGGCCTTAAAGAGAGAGGAGCATCTACAGCTTGAAATTCATGCCTTCATGAAGAGTCAATATAAGACAGAAAATTATTTTTTTGAACTTTGAATCATGCAAAGCTGACATACAGGAGTCACAGAACTACAATATAGGACTGGAAAAGCAGTTTAATAGGTCTCCTTTAATGTTGTCTTTTAATTGTTTTCAGTTTTATAGACCACAAATTGAACACAGATGCGGCAGGCTTTAAAAGCTCTAAAAAAAACACTACGCTACAGCCCAGCACCAAACTCCAGAAAGAGAAATTAGCATGTAGCTTATGAACATAGGTGAGGAGCATGTAGCAGCTAAAGAGAGAATATTGGTGCAGACCAAAGCTAAAAACCAGAGTGAAATAGAATATTAGACTTACTCATTGGCTATATCAACTTCATAAAAGGTGATAATATTTTGTGTTCGGATCTTGTTGCATTGCCCCCGATCAATTAATGTAGTTTTGAGTCTGTGGTACTGAGAGTGCCCTTTTAGTTCAATGTGTGTTTTGTTACCATGACTGATTTTGAAATCACACTCACTATTTCTGGTCTATTTGTAACCAGAGGTTGTCCAAACTATAGTTCAGAACCATATATATAGAAATGATCACACTCATTTGCTCCAAGGGGGTTTTGACTCGGGTCTATCAAAACTACTTTTGACCATGTTTTCTTTTTGAAATGGGTTCCATCTTTTCAAGTCAATTTGGGTCCATTGCGTCTATTGAGGTTTCATTTGAAATGGACAAGCCACCTCAGGCTCAGATAAGGCAAAATGCCTATTACAATATGCTTGTCTGGAGGACATGGCCCATTTTCTAAATAGCCCTTGTTGCTTGAACAATGAAAAATAAGTCTGAAGCTGCAAGATTGCAGGTGCACTCTCTTTTTTAAAAAGCATGTACAGTATATTTGGGTTCAGCTGGGATCTCTCTCTCTCTCTCCCCAGAATTTTTGTTTAAAAAAGACCATAGTAAAGGGAAACGGCATAGTGAGAGACCGACTGCAAGCTAAAAAGTTAACCTGAATGTTTATTTCTTCCTTATTTCATTGTGGTTACTCAGCAGGCAGGCTCAGAGCTGTTGCATTGCAAATATCAAGCACGTTTGATGAGGACACATCTCCCTCCAGACATGGCTGCGGGAATCAGGAACAGTGGGGCACTGACCTTCTCCCAGCAGGGCATTGATGGGGCTCTGCCAACATGTGTAGTCTTACTATTACAACCACAACCCATCTGGAACTCACATCTTATCTCATTTTATTTCAGAAATACTTAAAAACACAATCACGCACCCATTAATTATTTCTCGGTTTCTCTTGCACACATGCAAGCTCAAACATATCCTACAACACTCTACAAAACCTGAAGCACTAGTAAAAAGAAGCCTTTGGAAATATCGGGATCTATTTTGCTTGTTGGTCATGGTGTATTTTGTTGACTTGCAAAGATAACTGGACAACTTTGATTGACATGATGTTGGGTCAAGGTCATCTCAGCACAGCTATAATGAAGTTTTCAGCCCCTTAGAAAGAACAGAGCAGGGGGTGTCTTTCATTCTTCCAATCAGGAATCATAAAAGGTAATAAGAGAGGAGGTAGAGATACTAATTTCCCCACTAGTTTTGTTTCCATTGAAATGTTGTAAAATGTAAGTTTTAAGAGTTTCCCAGTGTTTAGTGGTGTTTTCCTGCTTACCCTGTGCTTCGGTCTCCCCCGTCTGGTGTGTGTTTGGGTGTTTATCTGTTAGTATGACTTCTTCCCTCCACCTCTCCTGCCTCTTGGCTTCACACACCTGTTTGCTATCTTCCAATCATTCTGCTTAGCCTACTCACCTGCCTCTAATCATCACCCCTTCCTGCTGTATTTCAACCCCGGCTTTCCATCTACTCTTCGCCAGATTGTTGTTCAGCCTGAGTGGTAGTTACTCTTGACCAAGTTTCTAGAAACTGCCTGCTAGTCTGTGTCTCAGGTGCTTCAGGATCATCACCTGCCTGTTTGCTCCTGTTTACTCCTTGGCAGCCTTCACCTACACCATCCACCTACAAGCTCTCTACAGGAAGGGCCAGAGCCATCTCTATTTTCTGAAGTCCTTGAACATCTGCCGGGAAATGCTGAGGATGTTTTATGAGTCTGTGGTGGCCAACACCATCTTGTTGAAGTTGAGGCTAGCAGATGTTAACAGACTCAACAAACTGATCTGCAAGGGCAGTGACATCGTGGACAATGTCTCTCACTCACTCAATGAAGTACTTTCAGTGCAATATACTACAGACGAAACAGGAAGTCATTCCTGCCTGTGGCTATCAAACTTTTTTTAACTCCTCCTTTAGAGTGTCAGAAAATTGTTCCCCCTCAATCATTACTCACTATTTATTAATTTAATCAACCCCACAATCCAGTGGGAGAGCCGTAGCTTTGGAACAGACTAGCCACGGACTAAAAGAGTTGGTCACTTTCCGAAACCCCTTAGTCCTGTCCAAGTAAATGTGAGCGGCATGAACTAGACAGGGCACATGCAACCGGTGCTCCTCAGGGGAGGAGAAAGGCATCTACGAGAATGCCATCAGGTCATTGGGAGAGCATGAGCCAACCACTTTGGGTACAAAGGCAGGATTAGACTTCCGAGCCACTCTGACAGACCCTGGAGCAAACTGAGTTTAAAAGGATGCACTGAGAGCGTGTGAATATCGTTGTGTGATTGCAGATGCCAAAGCCAGCAACAACACGGTCTTCAGAGACAGATGTTTCAAGTTAACCTCCTCCATTGGTTTTAAAGGGGGACCAGAGAGCCCATCCAAAACCACTGCTAGATTCCATGGGGGTGATAATGGCCTGGAAACAGCGAGTAGCCAATGTGCCCCCTTCATAAAACGACAGACCAAAGGACGTTGGCTAGTTTACCTCCAAACCCAACATGAAAAGCAGCAACGGATCCACCTCGGCCCGGCACACTTGCCTCTCAATGGCTGGGTGCAGAGCCCAATTGGCTGATAGTGGTGTTTCCCTGGACAGCCGGTCTATGTCAGGGTTCAGAACCCCAGATCAATGTGTCACTCTCAGAGACAGGAGATGTTTGCTGCTCCACAATATCAGTCCGCATGCTGCTATGTGCAATTTACGGGAATGCAAACCCGCTGATAGTTTATCTAAGCTTCCGTTGTCATATTGTCCATTCTAATAAGAAAATGATGTCCACTCGGAACCGAAAGAAAGCACCCCAGTGTAAGAGACGTCGCCAAAAACTCCAGGTAATTTGTGTGTGAGCGCCCGAGATTTTGACTGGCCCCTGTGTGTTCCTCCCCAGCCCATCAAACTCGAGGAGTCCATAGTGACTACCTTCTGGGACAGGACAGCGCACATGGGCACCCTCTGCACCAAACAACAAAAGAAACCTACTTTCCTGTAAAACCATCATCTCTATAGATATACCTGTGGCTTGGATCGGGCAGCGCTGCATGCGGAGGTACATATCGTATTCTTCTCCCACATAACAGGGTCATGCATGGTAGCCAAGTCCTCGCACAGCTTGATACACAGTGAGCAAGGAGGAAAGATTCACAGCTTTGACAGTTAAAGCTGCCACTTTGTTAGCCCTCTCTGTCAAGGTAGACTGGACACTGTCCACTGTGGCAGGACACTGCCATCAGACTCTGGTGAAGGTGGGCTGCAACTAATGGTTCCATTGGGGGCATGCAGAGTTTTCCCATGCCCTCAAAATCCAGGGAGGGAGCTCCCCCTGTATGTGGCTCTTGCTGCTGAATGGGTTACATTTATTCATTTACCTTTGTTCTTTTGTTGTCCTTTTCATGAAACCAAGAATTCATCCAGCAGCTCAGGGAAAACTGGGAGAAGCTGTTTGTCATCATCTTGGCCAGGGGCAATTTCTTCCCTTTGTAACGTGATCTGGTGGTGTCTGTTACAACTGTTGTAGGCCAGGGAATATTCAGTCTGGATGCACCGTATTTGCACGTCGGGAACGGGGGAAGCTGGCACACTCCCATCCTCGCCCCCATAGGCAGACACAGGGTTGGGCTTGGCAACCTGAGTGGAAGTTATTAACATTTTGTCCTCATCATCCTTTCATATGAGGATCTCTGAGATGTCCTTGTCGTCATCTTCATAATGAAGCTCCAGCATATCTTCCATAAGGATGTGTCAGATAACTATGTTTTGTCACTTTTTCTGAAAGCGTTGGTATTGGACACCCTGAGATGAGAACAGGCTGAAGTACCGCTAGGGTTGAACAACAATCTGTCGAAGAGAAGATGGAAAGCCAGGGTTGAAATACAGAAGGAAGGGGTGATAATTAGTGGCAGGTGAGTAGGCTGAGCAAAATGATTGGAAGATAGCAACAGGTGTGTGAAGCCAGGACAGGGGAGACCGAAGCACAGGGTAAGCAGGAAAGTGTTTGAGCGTATCTGTAATTTATTTGTGTGCATTTCACTTTTTATGATTTATATGAAAATCAAAATTCAAATAAAAACACAAGCAGAGGCTGCTGGCTTGTATGGGGGAAAAACCTCACTATTTCTTAGCTGTAAAACCTTTTTGCTTTTGCTCTAAATATTGCCACTTAACATGTTGTTGCTATTGTTCTCACCACCCACACATGAAACTCACATCTGAAAGCCATTCTGGAAAACTTTGGCAATCGTGGACTGAAAAAGATATTCACCAGGTAGGTAGTTCAAAAAATGATGGTGATACAGTGTGGCTATTTCCCTTAAAATCACAATACATAGTGTGGCGCTCTCTCTCACACACTCCCACTTCCTTCCATTCTCTCTTTTTCACACCTGCTCACACACAGTACACTCAATTACGCAGCACTTGATCATTGAAGCTTTGCATATAACACCCTCTCATCGCCTTGACACTCGTTTTCCATCACACGTACACACTAGCAATACTTAATCATCGTATACCACATACACACACCACACACACACACTTATCAGCCTCTTATCATTTAGAGTGGTGTACTGTGGGTTGGAGTTGTGATATTAGTCTCATTAAAGAAGCCACTAATTACTGAGGCCTGAGAGACAACAGAGGAAATAATAATAAGAGGAAGTCTGGATGAGAACTCCACTGAGACTCTGCTGCTGCTTTCTGCACCGGAGTGGCAACTGATGAAGAGGGTCTCATTACGCACACACAAACACGCACGGGGAATTGGCAGCTTACAAAGATTCATGCATGCACATATGCGATACATCCAAGCACACATGACCTACTCAAACACCACCATCCATGTATAACCAAATATTTAGGCACACAAGTACCATGGCAACACACACATACACAAAAATATGCACACTCGAACATACACAGACGTGTGGGAGCTTACACACATTCATGCACACGACTATACATGAAAAGAGACCAAGACATGCATGCAAACACACAAATGTGTGATGGTAACAAGCACACATAGAGACATGCATAGAGATGTGGTAGCTTACACATTCTTGCACACGTGCTAGCCATGATAAACACACATGGCTGATTTGTTCACCACCACGACTGCATACCCATAGCTTAAAGACACATGAACATGCACTGCACTACACTACAACTTACATTAACTGCACACACCCCACACCATGCATGCATATTCATAAATCCATGATCACAAAAACACACAAACATGTGCACGTATGCAAACAGTAGACACTCTTATGGACAAATACACACATACCTCATTTGCACACACAGATCTGCACACACATTGTTCTGCTCCATTATTTCTCTTGAATAAAGGTGGCATATTACTGAGAGAGCTTTATAAGACACAAACGCGCGCACACACACACTGTACAACGTCTGCTAATTATGAATAATAAAGCAGAGGTTTAAATAATTGCCATGGTGGTCCTTTGGTGCCTCTCCAACAGCTAAGTGGGTCACACTTGATGGAGCGTTTCCTTCCGATCCGTCCAGCATTCAAACACCCAATAATAGCGAGGAGGTCTGGGAATTCAGTGGCATGACATCCCGTAGAAATTATCCAATATAGGCAGGGAGTATTTTTGGCAGGAAGCAAAAGGTCTTTGAGCTCGGGAATTCTCCATGTGACATTTTCTATTGTGTGGGGAAAATAAATCCAATTCCATTACATATGAGGGCACACATCATCTTGGGTCACTCAGATGTGATTTGGGGAATCAGAGGAATGGAGGTTTTCTACCAATTAACCCCCAACAGGAAAACAAAATAATAGGACTGGGAATGCGGGGAGTTCTTAGAAATCCTATGTTATACTCCCAGTATGCCACTGATTTGTATCCATAATATTCATTAACATACTATTCCCTGTGCTAAAATCCCCATTCAATGTATGTGATGTGTAGTTTTAAATATATGGAATTTTATGCACATTAAATTGCACAACCATTCCAGTAAAATTCAGAGTAGACTTTCAAAAATATTTATTTGGAATCGTCCATTATTCTTCTGGAGTCAGTAACACTGGCATGATCTCTGTAGTGTATTTCAATTTTCAAGGTATCCATATGTATAGAGTCGATTTGAAGCTAAATTCCACAAGTGCATTTCCTTCATCACATTCCCTGTGCTGAAGGTAGGAGTTTCTTATAGAATTAAGTGTAAAACTAAAGTTCTTGGCTGTTGAATTCCATCTAATGAGCCAGTTTTCAGGAAGCACATGGTATAATGGTGGCACATTGTGGTGAAGCACTTTGTGACCTTGTTCAGTGAAAACTGCCATACTAAATTAACTTTACTTACTTACTTACTTACCATATACATGGGGATTAAATTGTATTGAAGTTCCCATTCCTTCCCAAGACAACATAAATTATTCTGCTAGTTGTAAAAATAGATGCTGTACTATTCCATATAAAACCAGCTCTCTGGATAGTACTACTGAAATTTATGCTTAATGTTTAGTGTATATTTTAAGTCCCCATGTTCTAACTTCATGTAGCTGGATTTTCTCCATGCCTAATCTTAAAAAAGTAATTTAATGTTCTTAAAGGCCCGTGTTAAAATGCGATGACAAAAAGATAAAGAATGAGTTGTATGCATTAAAGCTTTCACTAAATCTTAACATGATGCAGATATTAGAAGGCGGAAAATAATAAGTGAAGTTTTTCTTTTAATTTCTGGCAAAATATGACAGGTCACTCAAAGTTGTCATATTTAAAGGGGCACTCCGCAGATTTTACACACAAATGAGTATGAGTCAGTCTACGTGTCACAAGGAGTGCTACTCAGCCCGTGAAACTGTTGTATAATGTCTTCTGTGGCTCGAGGCAGCGTTCTAAAGCCTGAAAAAAAACCTTGGTAATGTCATCAGGGTTATCTCTGGAGACCACAAACTGTGCAAATAGATTTTGAAAGATGTTGGCGTTAACCAGGCATGGAGGGTCCAATCAAAGATGATTTCAAGTTGCATTATGGGTAGTGTAGGATCCAGTGCTTTGTTGCTTTGTTGCTGGCCCATTCTTTTGGGTTTCTGTAAATATCATCACTGAGTATGGTCTAGACCTGCTCTTTTATGAAAAGTGCTCAGAGGTAACTGATTTGGCACTATATAAATAAAATTGAATTGAAATTCTCATTCTAAAAGTCAGGATATCTCAGCGTCTGATGCCTTGATTTCTCTTGCAAGTCGAGAATAATACATTTCTGGAGTACGCCTAAAAATACTTGAAACTTACTATCTTGGACAAATGTTATTAAGGATCCAAACAGTGAAGCTGCTGGAGCCCTATTAGCCCTATTTTGTTCTGATTCTTCTTCTGCTTGCTTTCTTCTTTTTCTCCGCTAAAAGTGTTTGGGCAGCAAAAACAGCTGGACGAAAACTCACCAAAATTGGCACGTAGGTTGCAAATTCCATCCACTACTCAGGCAAAAAAAAAAAATGGCCCAACAATCAACTTTGCGTTTTTGCAATTATCTTTCATTATTTTAATCTCTGGATTCATCTGCAACTTTGCTCCAATGGTCTTCTGTTTTAAAAATGTCAAAGTATACGACTTTTTTTATGAACTTGTCCCAGACGGTTTCGCCAATCAACCTGAAACTTTGGCAGGATCATCTATGGACGTCGCTGATCAGAAGTTATCAAAAGAATTTTGATACGTCAATCTGTTTTTTTTATACTTTTTTATTTTTGTGTCCTTACGTACAATTTTACATAAATGCCTGTAAATCAAAATTGGCTTAAGCTATTGTCACCAAACTTGACACGTCTGCTCAGATGCTCGGCCCAAGCTTTGCTGAGCAGTCCGGGGATATTCTAGGGGGTGTTACACTTGCAAAAAGTTTATACCTCGTAATTGCGCAAAGTGGGCATGGATATTACAAGAAATGTACATTTCTTGACATTTCTCATTCCTAACTTCAAAAAATCTAAGAAAATCATCCGTACGTCCTAGAGAGCTGAAATTTTTTCAGCACATCCACTGATATGTGACTAACGTTCGCCTCACTGCAACCTAAGGCCAATTCGTAAGTCAGCTACTCTATATTTTTCAGAATATGATGATGATGCTAATTCAATTAACATATATGTCTCCACATGTCTTTCTTCAAATGCTACTAAACTCGACAGAGTCGTTCTCCAGATGGCCGATATTAAGTGTTTCAAAGGGTTTTCAGATCGGTCAAACGGTGAGTCTGCAGTGATATTCAGTATCTTGCTGTAACTTGTACAGTATGAACGAAGGTTACGATATGGTAACCCTAGTTCTATAAGCACAGGCGGAGCCCTCTACTGGACTCTATGGGTACTACCTCTTCCAATCACACGCACTTGCCCACTGAAATTTTATCGTGCACGTAGCCGACCAATAGGACGTCGCTACCGATACGTGCATCCGACCGCCTCTTCAGCAGACGTCGTCAGAGCGTCAGGGCTCATTGGTAGAGGGCTCCGCCTGTGCTTATAGAACTAGGGTACAGTTGCTACAGTTTAACATTCACAAGCATCACCACAGGGTACACACAAGCAGCACATGTTAGAACAGTGGCTTCTTTAACGTTGTTCTTACATTCCATATTTATTATATTTCTACATTTATCTATGTTGATGCTGTATGATTGTCTGCGTGTAGCACCTTATCACCACAGCAAATTCCTCGTATGTGTAAAACACTACTTGGCAATAAAGCTCATTCTGATTCTGATTCTGACAAGGTCGCAGGGCGGACCCTTAGCCTCACCCCAGGAGTTAACGTTAGCTCTTTGATGAGAGAAGTTAACTTAGCTCTTTGGGGCATGTAATTAATTTGTTTTACTCAAAAAATGGTTTCCACATTCTCAAAAGCCTTACCATAGTTTTACACAAGCAGCACATGTATAACAATGGCGTCTTCAACACCAGACGGGGGATTGTGGCAGCGTCAGCAGGCCTTCCTCCCTCCATAATGGTCACTTGGCCAGTCGCTCCCTTCCCCAGCCACAGGTTGGCTGGCGGGGGGGGTCTTGACTCAATTCAGTGGAATTCAGTGAGCAGTTCACCGTTTGCTAAAGAAAAAAGGATGCTGAGGCAGTAGGGACACTGCTATTTATACGTCACGCACGTATCGGTAGCGACGTTCTGTTGGTCGGCTACATGCATAATAAAATTTCAGTGGGCAAGTGCGTGCGTGCGTGTGACTGGAGGAGGTAGTACCCATAGAGTCCAGTAGAGGGCGGAGCCTGTGTGAGATAGAACAACATTTTCTTTTTACCTCAGCTTTGGATCAAATGCTACCAAAATAATTGACACACACCCAAAAACCGGCAGAATGATGTTCAGAATTTTCTCACCAACATCTTGACAGTTGTAAGCGTTTCAAGTTTTAACTGACAAAACTATCCCGGGCTGGCACATGTGACATCACTACCAGCACTTGTGAGAAAGTCTGTGGAATCAGCGTCTCACCAGTAGCTCATTCACCTTCTCTGGAGATCTGAAGGTCCAGGGTTCAAATCCCCAGTTGGCCGAGGCAGACTTGTTGACAATAGGGGTGTTCAGATCATACTAGTTCTCCATTTTGTTTGGATCCTGTTACACTGTAGTCTTATTTTTCTCTGCTTAAAAGTGTTTGTGCAGCTTAAACTTTAAATCTTGGAAACAAAATGTCGCAGGTGGGTTGAACATTTCATGCAGTGGTCAACGTAAGATGACACTCTCTGATTTTAAGGTGATGCTGAAGAAAATCATGTTTGCGTATCCGCAATTATATCAAAGTCGAAATTTTCTCATCACTTTAATCTCTCATCTGCTTCTGTTCTTCTCCTCTGAAAATGTCAAATGTTGCATTTTTCGCAACTTCGATCGCAAGATCCCGATCATCGTGGCTATATTTTATAATATATTTAAATTATAATACTAATTATATACTGTTTAAACTGTCAAACTAACAACTTATTAGGGTTTCTGTAGGGGAAAAAAAAAGCAAGGTTATAATATGTGTACTAACAACTTGCTGATGAAAAACAAAGACAGTATCCCTCACTAAATAAGCGTGGGAATGAGGAAAGTATCAATTGAAAGCCTCATATTACTTTTTTCTGGATCTCACCTACTTCATCAGCAAACAGATGTTGCATAGTTGCCATGGAATAAGTTTCATGAGATTTGGTCATGTGATAACTCCCTTTCTTGCTTTTGAGACACGTTTAATTTGATCTAACGTAACATGGTCTGCTCTGGCTTCCTCCCATAGCCCAAAGATACGCGTAGGTTAACTGGTGTCTCTACATTGCCCTTAGGTGTGAATGTGTGTGTGAATGAGTGTCTGTGTGTCAGCCCTGTGCTGAACTGGCAACCTGTCCAGGCTGTAACCCGCGTCTCGCCCAATGTCGGCTGGAATGAGCCAACCCTGTGACCCTACACGAATAAGCGGTTGAAGGTGATGAATGATGATGGATGGCATTATGGTCAAATTCAGCCAATTCATTTAGCCTCCTTTCTGCCAATACCATAAGTGTAACTAATTTCACCCACTGATATTTATTATTGTCATTTTGAGTTTTCATCAAAGATTGAGATTTTCATAATCCAATTTAAAAAAGCAAAGTTAGCAAATTATTTTATTTTATTAAATGAAATCTTAGTTAAACCATATTTTACCTAATTTTTCTATGTCATTTTCTCTTTGTCTTTGTTTGTTTTACCAATACATGAATATAGAAATATAATAGGATTTCTTTGATTACATGTTGTAATTGGCTATTTATTTTGAGGGGGTCAGATGGTGACTGCTTTAGTCTGTGTCTCAGTGATGGACGATGGACAGATAAATGATTTATGCGTAAGACAAAATCAAAGAGAACAAAAAAAAATGAAGATAAAAGAAATAGAAGACATGTCAAGCTGAATGGAGACATTGAATCATGAAAGACCTGAGAGTGACTAAAAGACATGAAGGAAGTGTCCTGGTCTTGATTAGAGCTTTGGTCTCTGTCTCTGACAGCCAATAAAGGTCACAATGCCACAGGGAGTCTTAGCCACTAATGTCAGCCATTCACCTGGCAGATGAGTGTGCAGATTAAATTCCCCACGTGTGTGTGTGTGTGTGTGTATACATTGGTTTAAATATGTGTGTGGGTGTGTGTTTCCACTGTCTCCCATGTTCCTGAATAGGCAGAGCAGTATGCAAGCAATAATAGGGATAAAGATAATAGAGATGGACAAGGTTAATATGCATGTGCTCTGATGGTTCTCAAAGGCTGTCAATGGTCTGCCTGAGTATGTGTGTGTGTGCGACAGAGACTGAAAGTCCTTGCTCTCTGTAGACAGCAAAAATAGGTCTATATTCAAGTTTAATGTCCAGGTTATCAGTGGTGTCATTGTCTAAGTGTGTGGAAGGCCCATATTCATTCTCTCTACAGGTTGTCATATGATTTCAATGGTGCCATTTGGAGTAAGAGCCCCATGTCAGATGTGCCTCACATAAGTCCTTTTATTCACATTCCCACTGACATTTAGAAAAGTTCACATACAGGTTATTATATTTGGAAAGATAATGAAGGGAGAGAAATAAAATAGATTGCTTTTTTAGAGTGCTGTCTGAATGTACAGTGGATGCACATACTGTAGCACTTTCGGGCTGACAAAGGGAGCGTTAGCCTAAGGCTGAAAGAAGGGCTGAGAGAATCAGGGTTGTGGCTACAGGCCAAAGTGGTACATGTGCCATAATAATGATGGAAAATCGCTCGGGTTCTATAGGAGAAAATGAATTTCAGCATCTCTTCTCTTCAGCCTACACCGATCTGGACCACAAACTTCTCTCAGTAGAAACTGTAGATGTTCACATTACACAGTAACTGGTTGTAAATAGAGCTGAGCAATACCTAAATTTAAGCAAGCTACAGAAAAACAGCAACAGTGAAAATGACCATGAAATCTAACAATATGATTGATTTATCAATTGGTGCATTATAAATATATTCACAGGGGGCGTCAGTTAGCCCACCCAGTAGAGCGCATGCACCATAAACAAAGGCTGTGAGTCCCGGGTTTGAATCTGACCCGCAGTGTTCCCCTCTTTCTCTCTCTCCCGCATTTCCTGTTTATCTTCGGCTGTCCTATCAAACAATGAAGGGAAAATCACCCCAAACAATTATTGATTATTATTATAAATATTTTTACAGTCCATATTCGATTGCTCATATGTCAATCTGTAGCAGAGAGGGTGGGAGGGCGATTTGCCTGACCGAACATGCGTTTTTGTTATTTAGTAGTTTAGTTAAATATTTCGAATGACGTTTGTGTGTCTTGATTGCAGCAAAAAAATAAGACTCAGGCCACATCTGTGTCTTCTGCAGAGAAAAGCTCCCACCACTGCCAAGAGGTTCTCATCTCATGCAACGCCAGCGTGGACACTGTGGCCTATTTGTATTGTTATTGACTTCACCCCATTAGTACCCCCTTAATAGGACTCCTGCCACTCACTTCACGTTTACTCCTCTTGATTCATTTGTGAAAAGTCAGTATGAACAGGAACTGGACCAGAACTAAAATGCAACAATGGATCATTTTTTCCCTGGCCCGGACCAGATGAACCGTGAAAGCAGCTCACAGCCTGTCTGCTCTATTTCTTTCCCTTGCTGTTTTTCGTAACAATAAAAGTGTGAGCCAGAGTTCTTAGAGAATGGGTTGGATGGATTTGTCCTCAGTTTACTGATGTCACACAACAATGGATGCACCCATGGAAGTGCACACTGTAAATGGTAAACCATCAACTGAAAGGCAACATCAAGTATATGCCTGTATTTAATTAATTAAATTCTATCAAATAGTAAAGTCTGTTCTGCATGTGAATTGATATCAAAATATAACATATAACATATAAGACTGTTGGAAAGTACAATGACATATTTGAAAGTTTCCCAAAACGACATGTACGAGCATTGGCAAATACCAGTCCAGCATTGGTATCTACAGTGGGTACGGAAAGTATTCAGACCCCTTTAAATTTTTCACTCTTTGTTTCATTGCAGCCATTTTCCAAAAATCAAAAAAGTTCATTTTATTTCTCAGTAATGTACACCCCATCTTGACAGAAAAAAACAGAAATGTAGAAATTTTTGCAAATTTATTAAAAAAGAAAAACTGAAATATCACATGGTCATAAGTATTCAGACCCTTTGCTCAGTATTTAGTAGAAGCACCCTTTTGATCTAATACAGCCATGAGTCGTTTTGGGAAAGATGCAACAAGTTTTTCACATCTGGATTTGGGTATCCTCTGCCATTCCTCCTTGCAGATCCTCTCCAGTTCTGTCAGGTTGGATGGTAAACGTTGGTGGACAGCCATTTTCAGGTCTCTCCAGAGATGCTCACTTGGGTTTAAGTCAGGGCTCTGGCTGGCCACTGTAAGTCACATGACGTTTAACACGTAGATTACGTAAAAAGGTTCATAGTTTGATTAGGTTTAGGCAACAAAACAACTTGGTTAGGTTTAGGAAAAGATCATAGTGACATAACTAACATGTCAACTTTGACTTTCTTTCACACAGGACTTGTATATCTATCCATACACCCCAACACATACATGGACTTTGTCACTCTTTATACTACTTCACCTGACTTCTTCTCCCACTAGAGGTGGCAGCCTTACTAAAAGCGTAAATATGGGTCGTAATAAGCCAGTGTTTCCCATATGTTCATTTATTTGTGGCAGCCTGCCACAATATCAACGCTGACCGCCACATATTGATTTTCGTTTTTTTTACTAGGCCTATTTAAAAATCGTTTTTGATTGCAGAGTGCTGTTGCAAATTCGCGCAGCACATCCTCTCGCTCGTCCGTCGCTCTGTGGCTCTCTCTCTCTCTCTCCCTCATGAAGACAGCTGCACAAATCTGTCCAACACAACGCTGTCAATGTTGGAGACCCAGCTTAGTTATTAGCAAGCATGTAAGGAGCATAGCTAATAAAGAGAGCTAAGTTAATGTTAGAATACAGTTGGGTTTTCAAGGCTAACACGCTGTGTATAGCTGGTAGTTAATACTGATTGCACGTGCGTGAAAATGTAAAAGAAATGTCAGCAGAATCGGCACATAGTGGGTCATAGCACAGAGGAATCTCTACAGGGAAGATTCCAGGGTTTGACTTTTGTACAGTCATTCGGGATGTTGGAAATGCTGACCTTAGGAGTGGAGAAACAATTATGCTTCACAGTGACAGTGTCGTGGTCTTGTAGTGGCAGGACAAATGATGTGAAAATGGTTACAACATTCCATTCGAACAACATGGAAAACATGTAAGTAAGGCAGAGAGGCCATCTAGATGAAGTGGCAAAGCAAAATCGAGAATGCATTGTGAAATATAATAAGCCAATGAAAGGAAATGACAAATTGAACCAAAACATTGTGTACTTCCCGGTGGTCATGACATCACACGAGACATGTGTATGATGTGTGTTATGTTACATTTATTCATTCTGTTCAAGTGTTTGTAGCACCTACTGTAGGCTATTGAGTAAATGTCACCTGTTCTTGTCATTTTACATGTGTACATTCTCATTGGCTGTTAATAGTCACATTGATTGTTGGTCACATGATCGGTTCAGCCATTTTCCTGAAAACAAGCTAGAGAACTTTCAGTCAAGTTAATCAAGAGTGTTTAGCTATCTGGTGATGTGTGCCTCACTACGCGCTTAGGTTCCAGAATAGTGAAAAAACAGCATCACAGCGGGTTCAACACAGCAGCCAACTTCGTGATAGGACTCTCCATTAGCCTTTCCAGTTGTTCAAGCTACGAGATGGACAACACTTTAACAGAAGAACAGCAGATTGCTGCACCAGCAGATGAGTCGTTTGCTACCAGGTCAGTAGCTGGCGTCTCTAGCACAAGCACAAACAAGTCGTCTGCTAGCTTAGCTGCGGTTAAAGCACGGGCTAAGGTGTTGGCTGCACGTGCCTGCACAGCCTTCGTTCAGAAAGAAAACCAACTATTATTAGAAAAGGCTTGTATGGACGCTGCTCTCGCTACGCTAAAGCTGGAAAAAGAGGTTGCAGTAGCAGAGGCTGAGGCTCTCGAGTCTGCAGCAGAAGAATTGGAGAGAGGTTCCAGAGCCTCAAACGTTGCAGCTCTTCCACTGCAATCCCCACAAGAAAGAACCAGCGAGTACGTTGAGTGTCATACTAGAGCAGCCTCTGAGCCTACACCCATCAACTCAACATATCACCAGCCTCAGCAAAGCCATCCTGCTGCCTTCAACAGTGTCGTCCCAGACTGCTCCAGAGGTGGCTTTAATGGGACTAAGTCACACACCCCAACCAGTCAGCAAGCAAAGCCACATCCTGATGTTAACCCTCACAGCTACCACATGAGTTCACATCAGCCACCTCTCTCCTCTCTTCACAAACAGGCCCCTCATCCTCTCTCTGCTGACCGTGCAGGGTTCGGTGACATTGCGAGATTCCTTGCTCGACGTGAACCGCTGAGCTCCAGCCTCACCAAATTTGACGATCGTCCTGAAAGCTACTGGGCATGGAAGTCAAGCTTTCTAAACTCCATTGAAGGCACAGAACTGACCTGTGGTGAGGAGCTTGATCTCCTAATTAAGTGGTTAGGCCCACAGTCTTCAGCACAGGTCAAGAGGATTCGAGCTGTCCATGTCAACGACCCAGCCCTCGGCCTGAAAATGGCATGGATGCGTCTTCAGGAATGTTATGGGTCGCCAGAGATGATTGAGAAGCCGCTCTTTGACAGAGTGGAGAGATTTCCAAAGATCACCAATAAGGATCCTCAGAAGCTCAGAGAGCAGGGTGACCTGCTACAGGAGCTAGTATCAGAACAACAAGAGGGTAACCTACCTGGGCTGACTTACCTAGACACCGCTAGAGGCCTGGGGCCTCATTTATAAACGTTGCGTACGCACAAAAGAAGGCGTACGCCGCTCTCTACGCAATAATTGGTATTTATAAAAAGCAAACTTGACGGTAAAATGTGCGGTCCTTCACGCAAGCTCTGACCCAGGCGTACGCACAAAAACGGGTGAAATGAGAAATGGCGACACCGTCAGCAGATCGAAGAAACACGTGAAATTGTGTGAAACTGTAGATCGTTGTGTAAAATAAATGGCAATACTGCCTCTCATAAATAACACGAAGACTTCACAAAGCAAGTCTTACAATTAACAGCCTACACAAACACCCGTTTGATCGATCTGCAACAGAAATGCAAATCAACACATATTTCCAAAAAGAAAAGTGAAATATGTTCTGCAATAATATTGGCATGTCATACAATTCATCCTCATAAATAAGATGGCAAACAGAACGAAATAATGTACAAAACTGATATTCTCGCCAATGTGTCCGTCTGGCGGAGTAGATATAGATGCAATTAGATAGTCAGTCAGATAGATAGATAATTAGGGAGATAGATAGATAGATAAATAGATATTATTTGTCCACTGGGGAAAGTTGTTTTAATAGTAAAAATGTCTTCATCAGCTACGGAATCATGGTATTCATGCATATGCCTTTAGTTTGTTTTATTTTTGATAAAATAACGTATGACGTATGTCTCAACCATTTAAAAAGCTGCAAGAAATTACATTTGCGCTGAACTATTTCCCATTTCCAAGTAGATTATAACCGACATCTGTAGCTTGTCAGATGCAATTAAATGGATGGAAATAAAATGCCCCATCACAATGCGTAATGACGCACAATGGCTGATCTTGCGCTCTTAGAAGATGTGGCAAATGGAAGGATTCGGAGTGAACGCATCTTCAGACAGCAAGAAGACTTGCTGGCAAATGAGGACGAGTGGCTTATGAGCCGTTTCCGACTTCCTCGAGCCATCCTCTGCGGTCTTTTGGGCCCAGCGTTACAGAGGAGCACTCGGAGGAACCACGGCGTGCCAGTCCCACTTCAAGTCCTAACAACACTAGGATTCCTGGCGACTGGCACTTTTCAGAGGGAATTGGCCGACAGGTCAGGTATATCTCAGCCGACCCTTAGCCGGGTAATGCCAGACGTGTTAAAAGGCATAATAGCTTTGTCCCATGATTGCATAAAGTTTCCATACACGGCGGGTGAACAGGCAAACAAAGCTCAATTTGCAGCTATGTACGGTTTCCCAAATGTAATCGGTGCTATTGACTACACTCATGTTGCCATAAGGGCACCGAATTTGAATGAAAATGCTTTCATTAATCGAAAGCATTTCCATTCAATCATTGCCCAAATTATTTGTGATGCAGACATGTTGCTCACTAATGTAGTAGCTCGGTGGCCTGGGTCAACCCATGACTCATTCATTTTAAGACACAGCAGTGTTGGACGCAGACTCGAGGCTGGTGCTGTGCGTGATGGCTGGCTTCTAGGTACGTTTGATTAATAGACATTTCACATTTTACTGTACTTCAATGTCTTAACCCTTTCACTATCCTTGCAGGGGACAGTGGATATCCCCTCAAACAGTGGCTGCTTACGCCTTTCCTCAACCCACATAATGCCCACATAATCCGAATATTTCTGTGCGTACGCAAGTCCTATGTTTCATCAGTACGCCACTTCTGACACAAATCCTACTCAAAGTTTTATAAATGAGGCCCCAGAACCCTATTGTAGAGAAGTTGCCATTTAGCCTTCAAGAAAAATGGATCTCTCAGGGGAGTACTTACAAGCTACACTACAAGGTGCATTTTCCACCATTTGCCTACTTTGCTGACTTCGTCTGCAGAGAGGCTTATATCCGTAACGACCCAAGTTTCTCTCTGTCCTCTTCAGCAGCTACAACAAAGTTGAGTAGCTCCAGAAACTATATCTCCTCGCACAAGACAGAGCTCTCTTCTATGTCTGACTCTGACACCACAGAGACTCCCAGCCCTAGGCCAGATGTTGGTAGCCAATCCACAGAAAGCCTCACCCCCTTAAATACTGTAGGGGCTTCAGAGCCAAAACCATTGATGAACGCAAGGCGTTTCTCAAAGAAGCTGGCATATGTTTTAGATTTTTGTTCATCAAGCAAGTATCACGCTAAAGAGCGTAAAATCGCAGCTCAGTGCAAAGACTGCAGCAGTGACAGGCACATAGCGGCTCTTCACCCTGGACCAGCACCATGGGATAGACGGACCCCTGAGTCAGAGAATGGCGGGGAGGAAAAGGATGAGTCATCTCCTACTGTGAACTCTAAGTGTACAGAGGTCTGTGGAGATAACAACAGCCCATGCTCCTGTTCTAAAATCTGCCTCATCACAGTGCACCCTAATGGACAACCAGATAGGTCAGTGAGACTCTACGCTATTCTCGATGACCAGAGTAACCAGTCACTTGCTAGATCGGAATTCTTTGACCTCTTTGGCCTTAAAGGCACAGATGCGCTCTACACACTCCGGACTTGTGCGCCATGAGCTTTTGTCGCACACTCTTTGGATGGAAGTCTCAGCAGAAACCTCCCAACCCTCATAGAGTGCAACTACATCCCTGAAGACAGGTCAGAGATACCAACTCCAGAAGTGGCAAAGCATCACACTCACCTTAACTCCATTGCGAAGCACATACCTCCACTCGACCTAGAGGCCCAGATCCTACTTCTCCTTGGGCGTGATGACCTAATAATGCCCTCTCACTTCACACCCTGCCTGAATCATCTCACTTTGAAAGACAAGCTCACTGTGAACAGCCAAGTGTCTCGCAGTACCCACAACCAGCAAAGCCCTCGCTTGTGTGCTAGCTTCATGCACTGAAGACAACTCCTTGGGGAGTAAGATCTTCCAACGCACAGAGGATGACAACAAGCAGTTCATCGAGCTACTGGATAAGGAGATGTTCATTGATGAAGGAAATAGCTGGGTAGCCCCACTCCGCATCCGCTCGTCAAGATCACATTTACCTAACAACAGAGAGCAAGCCAAAGCGAGCTCTTAGTCGCTTTGACTGTCTTTGTTGTACTCTTGAAAGAAAGCTGAGATGAAGCAACACTTCATCACATTCATGCAACGGAGCAGAGCTGGCTCCACCATTGACAGAGGGAGAAGAGTGCTGGTACCTTCCCACATTCGGAGTGTATCACCCCCACAAGCCTGGTCAAATCAG
Organism: Micropterus salmoides; assembly: GCF_014851395.1. Taxonomy (NCBI): domain Eukaryota; kingdom Metazoa; phylum Chordata; class Actinopteri; order Centrarchiformes; family Centrarchidae; genus Micropterus; species Micropterus salmoides. The sequence continues at coordinate 2,454,548 of NW_024044237.1, forward strand.
AGTCGTGTTCGACTCTAGCGCCAAACATCTTGGAGTGTCTCTCAATGATGTGTTGCTGACCGGACCAGACCTGAACAACGGATTGCTGGGGGTTCTGATACGTTTCTGCCGCGAACAGATTGCTGTCACTGCGGACATTGAGCAAATGTTCCATAGCTTCATAGTGAGGGAAGACCACAGAAATTTCCTCCGATTCTTATGGTTTAAGAACAATGACAGTACGGACGTCGAATACCGAATGCGGGTCCACGTTTTTGGCAACAGCCCCTCTCCAGCGGTAGCAACCTACGGCCTCAGACGAGCAGCTCTACATGGAGAAGAGGAGTTTGGCCATGCAGCTAAGGAGTTCATCCATAGAGAGTTCTATGTGTATGATGGCCTCACATCTCTGCCCTCCGTAACTGAACCTATCGACCTACTCAAAGCAGCACGAGGCATGCTTGCTATGTCCAACTTACACCTCCACAAGATTGCATCCAACTGTCCAGCAGTCATGCAGGCATTTCCATCCTCTGAGTAGGCCAAAGACTATGAATGAATCACTCTTGCCAACTCCCAACAAGCAGAACAATATGTCAATATGTAAAGTTTGTAAGGAAGCCATTGCGAGAGATGTCTCATCTATTGTAAATGTTGTGGTGCCCCCAAACATTTTGTGATTTGTAACAGTACTACTCAAACTCATTATTTATTTATTATTTACACAATTGAAGTTACCATATCTAACTATACATAACATATTCCCTGTAGCTCTAATCGAGACCACGACACTTCCTTTTTTGTTCTTTGATAAGACAAGAAGGAAAATATGAAATTATCTTTCTGCTTGAAAATGGCTTTCATTGAAAAAAATTAAATTTTCTCAGCTTTTGTTTGAAATGTTTTTTTTAAATGACCAACATTCAAAGATTACGTTAAAAAAAAGAATTAATTTAGCTAGACTAAAATGTTTATGTGCCTTAAAACAGAAGCTTTGTTCTTACTTTTAATATCTTCACTGTTTGCACATTCATTGAACAAATTATTCTGGGGGTCTTTAAAGATGTGAATATCATCAAAAATACTGGCAGTGGCTGGCAACTTAAAAATGACACTCTGGTGTGGAAAAGGTTAACCAGCTGGATTAAATAGTAGAACTTAATATTGTGGGAGGGTAACGTGTGTGTAACCATATATTTGGGAGGCAAGAGCATGGTTGAAGAAGAGCATGTAGCTCCGTCTTCTTTACCTGAACAAATAAGACGGGAGATTGTGATTATGTGAAGTTGTCCAACAGTGTGCTGTAAGGCTGCATAGCAGATCCTGCAGGGTGGGTGCCAGCAGTATCAAGGACTTTGGTTATTAAGCAGCTGGTCTCTAGACATTGTTTTGCACATTTATAAGCAATTAAAATGCACATCAAGGCAATTAGAAAGCATTTAAAAGAGTGTTGCTATCTTGGGGCTGTTCATAATAACAGAGTCAATGAAACAAAACAGTTTTTTCTTTTTGTTTTCAGAGACTGGGGTGGGAACCAGTGTTGCAGAACTGATGAGAGTCCTGGCAGTTGTGTGGTTGTGTAATCCTGCCAGCATGCTGGACTATGAATGGTCAGTGGGCTGAAAACAAGGCTGCATTACCTCTAAGATCCCTGTATGACCTCATCTCTCTTTCTCTCTCTCTCCTTCTTCTTGTACTCCTCTACATACTCTTCTTCATTATTCCCCAATCTGGCAGTGATCAAGGTAAGCAGTGGTGTTTTTGATTAACAATTTCCCTAGTTTATATTTCTCGCATGTCCTGTAAGTGCTGCTTTACTTATTGCAACGTGCAGTGCACTAACATTTTCATTCAAACTCTGACACTGCACTGTGTTGAAGTTAACCACTCGGTAAAATACTATGAGGTAAAAAGGACTATGAGCTAGGAATGCTCATTGACTCAAACCAACACTCAGTATAGCGGCCTGCGTTTGCTTCGTGGTGTGTTGATGTCACTGAAAGGAGACACATTGTATAGTCAGTTTCTATACCTGCCACTACAGAACGGCAGGAAACACTATTAACACTGTTGCTGCTGCTGGCTTTCTTCATCTTTTTATTCACTATACTAAAAACGAGACAAAAGATGAATGATGTTTAAAAAAAGTTGAAAGTTTTCTTTTGAAGCTGTGTAATGTAAAAGGTGTCCCCTATAGTGGGAATCCACAGAGAATTAAACAGCGCGGGCATACTTCTCAGTGCTATGTCATTTTTTAGCAGATTTTAACTTGCAAATTTACTGTTTTAGTCTGACTGCTCTCATCAAATTCCTGTCCAGCAGCAGTAGTTTTCAAAAAAAAAGTTCTGGTAACTCACTGTATACAACCTATCCATACCCATTCACAAAGTAACGACTTGCTGTTGAACATAGCATTTGGGAGGTGAAGAGCAGGTTTTTTTTACTCAGGAGATGGAGGAGACCAAAATGGAGCTGTAAAGGAGTGAAGATAGGACTTATATCAGCCAGGTGGACAGAAATACCAAATGAATGCTAATGTTGCTCTGTGTCGACAGGAAGTGTTTTTTAATTTTAATTTATGTCAATGTTGTGTTTACAACTTGCTCTCCTGGCCCTGACTGGCAAAAAATAAAAAAAATATTTAAATGAATGCTTTACATCCTAATTATTCCATTAGGTTTTGAGCATTTTGCCTTGTAAGTGAGTGTGAGTTTCAGAGGCGTCAAACACTGTGTAGCTAGAGTTAAAAACACCCAATAATCCCCCACTGCGTTGAGAAGGATATTCTTCTGATGATCACACTGTTCATAGTGTTGTAAAGAGAGTTGATCCATGTCTGTCTCTTCTAACTGACATTAGACGGGGACACCGTTCAGTTCTTATCTGCTGCTCAGGATATGGACAGACAATCAAGACCTGACCTTTCCACTATTATCTGACTCACATTTGACATGAATGCAGCATTCTGAGAAATACAGCTCACATCAGTTTTAAAGAGGTGGTATTATGGTTTCTGGCCTTTTCCCTCTCCTTTATTGATTTATATATCTTTTTTAGGTTTGCATGTATGTAACAGGTTTGCAAAGTGGGGGGAAAAAAATAAAGCCCAAAGGGAGTTCCCATCTCCCACAGAAAAAGTTTGTAGCTTGTTTGTAGTCCAGCCTTTACTTCCCTTTCTTGTGACGTCACAATGAAAATACGTGTCATAATGCTCGCTGACCGACTAGTCTGACGCGCCCTAAAAAACAGCGGTGGAAAAACAGTGAGCTGCAGCACACCTCTCCTCTCCCCTCCAAACACTAGCTACCCTCCAAGCAGTCAATGGACATGAAGTTGTTCCTGTGATGTAGAGACAGAGCTCAGTTAAAACTTTATGGACGAAAGATACTTTTGTTACAGATTAATAACTCACCACTCTGAAACTCTTGCTCCAGTCCAAATTGCCAACCTGGTCGGCAACATGTAGCCTACAGCTGGATCGAAGCTGTATACTGTCTTTTCGCTGGTCCGCCTTTCTCTGCTTCTGATTGGCTAGTAGCCCTTAGGATCTGCGCATGTGCAACTCCCAACAAAGATCATTTAGAGACAAGATGTATCACTCCAAAGCTAAAACGAAGCCTTCAATACAGGGTGAAAAGAGGAGCTGCAGCAATGTACAGTATGACAAAAACTATGGTGTTTTTGGAAAATTAAACCATATAAACCTGTTCTGGTACAACCCCTAAAGAGGATTTTGAAAATGAATATGAATTTTGAATATTACCTCTTTAAGACTGTACATACTCAGAAGGTGAGGTGATGGAACTTATCCCCAACCTACTAAGCCATAGGGGTGCCCCAGCTCCCATTAAGTGTTTAGTTACCATCCCGTTCTCATTTCAGAGCGTCATATACCGACGATTTGAGAAAAAGCGTAGTTCAGTACAGCTGCGCACATCGGTTGCTGCAACGTAGCAAAACGGGCCATTTCACATGGACGCTGAAGGGTACCTTTAGCGTAAAATCCTTACGCTTTGTCACGCTGTCTGAAAGCGTCAGTTATGACGCATTGAGATGAGAATGTGTTGGGATGATATACATCATTGTGACTGTTTCTCCCTTACATGTTTTAATTATAATTTCGGCTGTCTAAAAAAGTCATCAACCCAACTATCATCATTCAAACCAACTACGCTTAAAATGGCTGAGTTCTAAAACCATAAAAGTAAGAACTATAACAAACTCTGAGGTTGAGAGGAGAACTGAGTATCAGCACTGATCATCCACGGCCCCCAACGCAACTTTTACCTTTGTCATCTGAACCACCAGGTGAAAATTAACTTTTTACTGTGTGGAGGTTAATGATACAGAGTGATGGTGAAGCATAAGAGCAAATAGGTAATGTTAGGATCAGATCAATTTCTCCCATCAATAATGTATTTCTCTTTTGCTTCCCAACAATCCCTGTCACTTGGTGGCCTTCTGTATTAAGTCCATCTTGCCAAGATATAATTCGCTACTTCTAATAATCTAGTATACATTGGTCCTCATTCAAAGATTCATTAGGCTAGTTACTAGTTATTAGGCTAGTTACTAGTTGTGTTTGTAATTTGTGGTTCAATAAACATTTCATTGATAAAAGTTTTGATTGCGTGGTTTGTGTGTATGAGATATTACGGTCAGTCTTTATGAACTTATGTATCCTGCAGATTTTGAGTGAATTAAATAATTAAATAATCATTTTCCCTTTTCACAAGGTGGTGCCCTGAGGTGGATTTAATGGAAGTTAGATCCTGTTACTCAGTTTGAATTCGGATCATTAACCAGAAGTAAGCATAACCACTCTATACTACCCATTTCGGTGCCACATGTGAGGGTTTGTCACTCTACAACACTGAACCTCTTCTTGTCGTGCTTTTGGGAAATGGTATTCATAAGCTACCATTTTTTGAAAGTGTGTAACTATAGCCACTGCACGGTACCAGCTCGACTTGACTCGCCTTTTTTTGGTTGTCCAATGTGGAAAAGGTACTTTATTTCGTATCACCTCCGTCGAGGTTCCAAGAGAGCTGAGGCAATACTAAAATGTGACGTGAAAACATGGCAGACTACTGATTGGTCAAAGAGAATCGTCACTTTTCACTGCATCATCATTGTGCGCACCTGACAGAGGCCAGCCACAGAACGTTTTTATATTTTACAGTTTTCGTATGGAATTTCATCACTACATCCACTTCTGAGAAGTTTTGAGGTGAGAAATCAGCTTTGTAGATTGCGAATATTGACAGTTTTACGAGAAGTGATGGCGGAACAAAAATGCTTGAATATTTTCGGAGTTCAGGAGCTCCGCAAGTGGCGGCGGGGGAAGCCTGCAGCGACCCGCGGGAGGAGCTGGCGAGACCGGCCAGCTGCCCGCTCACAGAGCCCTCTGCTCCCGCCGTCACACAGACCGCTGCAGCAACAACGGTAGAGGAAAACCCAGCTGGAAGGTTTTCATACCGCTTATCTGTCTTTACATTCTGGGGAATGTTGAAACGTTTTAACTTAAATAAAGAGAAAGCTGTGTGAATCGCTGGTGTGTGTCGCATTGAAAATTACGTTGCGGCAGTTGTGTGTGGCGTCGTTATGAAGACCAGCTACACTGAGGGCACTACCTCTGGGTACTATCTGCAATGGTAAACGGAGCACGGCCAAACTGTGTCGAGAAGAGTTGAGGCGAGTTGAGCTCGCACTGGTAATGGAAAAACGGCATATGCCTCAACAAATAGAGAGACCTGCTTAACATTATGTCTAGAGCTGTTTTTTTGTTATTTGGTTTTATATAAATTACTTGTGGATCAGGACCTAAATGTAGAGGATCTCTCAGACAGTCCCATATACACTGAACAAAATTATAAACGCTTTGTGCTGTGTGATGGAACTGCACATTTTTGAGTGGACTTTTATTGTGGCCAGCCTAAGTCCAACTAACCTGTGCAATACGCATGCTGTCTGATCAGCATCTTGATATGCCACACCTGGGAGGTGGATGGATTGTCTCGGCAAAGGAGAAGTTCTCACTGATACAGATTTTGACAGATTTGTGAACAATATTGGAGAGAAATAGGCCTTTTGTGTACATAGAGAAAGTCTTAGATCTTTGAGTTCAGCTCATGTTGACTGATTTGATGACCTGCCACAGTCAAAAAGTACCAATACATATCTTTTTTCCTGCAATTCAGTTGACTCTCTGTCTCACCTCTAGAAAGACATTTTCTCCTGTGATGATTTTAGGAGAATTCCAAACAACAATCCCACACCACTGTTTTGCACATCTCATTGACATCACACTGCTTTGCGTCATTGACAGAGAAAATGTAATACATCCGCACATGATGTCAAGTTGCTGTGTTTGACCATGCAGATGATTATTCCCAAATGAAATGAACGCAGCATTTAGACACAACACCTCTACATAACTCTGCAGTAAATGCTGCCCCCACATCTCCCTGCTTTTCTACCTCCCAAACGCACACAAATATAAACCACACATCACTTTAACGGTACCAAGTGCGCAAGCCACTTAGCGAGCGTTGGATTTCTAGCAGTAAATAAAGCTTTTTATTCCACATTGGATCAGCTCATCAAGCACCTTGTTTATCATTAATCTGTGATCATCAAAAGGCATTTTTTTCCTTTTGTACACTTGGGCAACGGCGCTGCGAACAGCATCCCTTCTTCCAGGAAACTGGGTCAGTGGCTTTTCACGTATTATGAGTATGAATGTATCTTCATTAAGAAAAAAATCATAATAAAAAAGGAGAGAGAAAACAATAGCAAGCGACCCATTTCCGAAAGAGCTTACGCTGTGATTGCGACAGTGTGTGAGCACAGGGAGGGGTGAGAGAAAGAGACACAATGAAAGAGAGCGAGAGAGACTGTGCATTGGTGTGTGTGTGATGAAAAGCAGAGAAGTTTGTGTTTGGCTGTGCAGTCTCATGTGCAGAGATTTGGAGAGAGGGAAAGAAAGAGTGGATGCGCATGCATCCCTCCCTCTCTCCTGTGTCCTATGAGCCTAGCTAGTCAGGGTTATATCAGGTGTTGTTGTAATTCTTTCTGCATCATTCATCCCCCAGGCCATTGCTTCATTCCCACTCAACCTGCTCAAATAAAATACACAGTTAAATTATGTTTCTGAACTGCAAATCACACCTCTAACACTGAAGACTAGAAGGCTTAGTGTGTGATCTGAGAGTTGTTTGCTGCTTTCTTTCTCTTTGTTCTTTCTTTCTGCTTATAACCCTTTGGGGTTAAACATTAACCGATGGGTACAGGAAACAGGACCCTACAGTGAAAGAGAAGCATAAGCATATTCTATATGAACTTTGTCAAAATAAATAACATTTTCTCTCGGTGTTCCTGTGCCTTTAATGTTAGCAAGCATGCAGCAATGTTCGACCTTCCTCTCTCCTGCTAGCTAGATACATTGCCCATTCCCGTACCTAACTGAAAATACTAAAATGGTTTCAGGTTTTGTATTTATTGTATTATTTTGTGAAATCCTTGCTTGTGTGTTTATGTGTCACTTCCTGTATCTGTGTTGTCCCCATTCTCTGTATTATGTTTTTCCTTTTGTCATTTATTCATTTATCCCCTATGTGTTTGGTGTATTTAACTTCCTGTCTTTTGGTTACTCTTCTCCCTGTTTCCTGTTTTATTTTTTCACCTCTCATTGCTGATCCTCTTTTAACACACTTCTTGTGTTTTTTTGTGTGTATTTTAAATCCTTGTATCTACAGAGGTGATTCAGCTCAATATAACTCAAATTTTTACCTGAACATTTGCTTCTCAGCAAATCATGTTTTCATAACCATAACTTTTTTCAGTGAACATATTACACTTCCCATCAAGGAAAAACAAAGGGTTGGAGAAATGTATAAGATAACAAAATAGGGGAAATTATTATTTCAGTTAAAATAAGGTTATGCTTATTATCTTAATGTATGCCCCTAGTATTAGAGTCAATATGATACAATTGAGTAATCAGGTCTTTCCTATTTCATAACATGTATTGTCTCCATTTACTCAATGTATATACACACACATATGTAAAAGATGTATGTGAGTCACATGACACAATGCTGCCTGATATGCTTACAATAGCGCTTTGCAAACTTCAAAGGTGAAATGGAAGCATCTACAAAAGTAATATATTCTGTAAAAATAACACAAAACCAGCTGAGTAACATAATGATATTAACAGTAAACAATATGCCATAAAGGTTCAAACTTCAACGATTCGTATATCAAACAGTGAGAAAAGAGTACAGTAGCGACAGTAGCTCAAAGCAACACTGTGAGGGGCTACAGAAATTCAACATGTACAGTAAGTGCAATATGCAGTGACTTAATTACCACAGAAAATTCTTACACTTCCTGGTCAAAGGCAATAATTGAATGTGTAAGCAGTTTTTGGAAATACCATATTCAAATGAAAGAATGACCTGGCAACCAAGGTTAACATTTCCCAGTCAGCAGCATTTCTGTGAAAAATTATTATTATTCCACTTTGGCACTGCATGGACAGCAAGTTACCCAGTTTATCACTGCCCATGATTACTATGTGGCAGTAGATATTATTTATAGATAATACCTTTTAGTAATTAAAAATGTATGTATGTTTTTTCTAGCCAGTTAGTCCACCATTTGGGCCCATAGTGAAACTATAACTACAGGATGCAGTGATACAATTTCATGTAACTCTCAATGAGTCCTAATGGCTTTGATGATCCTCTTACTTTTCATTCAGTGCCATCATCAGGTCAAAATCTGAATATGTAGTACTTTCCAGTACTTTGGCTTCTGACCAAATACCTTCAAAACAATCACATTCCTTGAGGCCTCTGCTGTATTTGTGTTTTGTGCTAATTTGCAAATGTTAGCACGCTAACATACTAAACTGTCCGCATTGCTATTATTATGCAGCAAATCGTGTAATGAAAAATGAATCTGTATAATAATTCTAGCACATCTTCGGTCAAATACTTATCAAATAGATAAACACTAGTAACCTCATATGTTTGATGAGGTCATTGTTTGGTTTTCCTTGTATGAAATGATTAACTATACTCTAACTATTTCCACTAACAAAATCCAATGTGCACTCTCCAATATTATTTTTCATGTCAGTAAATATAATCAAACTATTGTAATCCCTAAATGTCAGCAGTTATTCCATCTCTGCACCTTGCAAACAAAACAACATAATTGAGAGAGCCTGTAAGCAGCTTGGACAGCGAGGCCTGTCAGAGTGTTTCAGGTATTCATACATCGTCTCATTATTCCATCAAGTAAGTTTTTGATAGACTGACCTTTTCAGTGCATTAAAAATGGGATAAAGCCCTCGGCAAGACTTAAGAGATTCAGTGTGTGTGTGTGTGTGTGTATGGGGTGTTCTCTCGGTGTGTATTAGGTGGCGGGGTTTGGTCAGGACTTGTTTTTGTTCATTTATGTCCCTTGGTCACTACTTTGGCTGAGTCATTGTCAACCCAGGATATTCTTATTTTGTTAACTTGCATTGAAGTTTTGTCCTTGTGCATCATAGGGGAGCTATTCTTTATGTGGAAGGGTGAAGGCTTGGAAACGGTTTGTTCCAAAAACAGAACCTCTGTGTTTTATCACTACTAGGCCACCCTGGTGCAAAGGTACATTCTGTTCACTTGTCAGCACCTTTCTTTTCATCCCATCTGCGTTGTGACTTCCCACTTTACACTGTTTAATTAGTAGTATCACAAAAAGATTAATTAAAGAAATAACATAATTAAGCTTTCTTGTTGTAGGTATTAGGGTCAATACAGAGTCTTGAGTTTCTTATTATAAGCAGTGAAGTGGGCTGGCATTTATAAGAAAGGAAAGGTCACACTTGATTGTTCATTCACTTTGCGTCTTTCTAAGTAGGACACAAGCTGTTCACTAAGTTCACAAACAGTTTGGATCAATATTTCTTTTCTTGTAATGGGACAGCTGGCACCAGTGGCACCACTTGGGTGTAGCAGGGGAATTGTTAAGCAGAGGAATGTTGTCGGATTATTCTTGGTCATTTTCAGCAACACACTGCAAACCATTTCAGGCTCGGTAGTAGGTTTGTAATGGGACATTATTTAGGGATAATTTCTATGTATTCACAGAATATTTAGGATAGGGTGGATTTTTTTCACAGCGGAGGATATAAAATTAATTTTGGAAACATCTGTCGGTGTTCGACGGTGTCAGTCGGATGAAGTCTTAAGAGTTTGACATGTCAGGTTGGGTGGAGTTGTAGAAAATCAGAGCAATACTGTAGAAACTCGGACCAATTATCCTATTGTTGCCTATGGAAACTGTGTAGGCCTATGTTTAATATAGTTGTGAATATAACTGTAGTCTTTCATTAACATGATTCATGGCTGGGTTGGGCTAGAAATAAAATGAAAGAAGTGTCTCTTGAAATTATCCTTATGACATCATTTTGCTTGCTCTGTACCAACCAATGCACTTTTTTACCAGTCGAAATATGGAGTTTGTAGTAATGCACTTTCCAAAAAGACAGGGTATAGCTCAATCAATCCTTATTACCAGTTGAAATATATTTAAATGGCCAATACAGCCCATATAGCCAATTCAGTTATGCACTTGCCAAAAATTCCACCTCCTACCTTGTGACTAAAGGGTTCTCAAAATTAACTGATTTCAGTTATGAGCGTTATATTTGAGTTATGGCTGATTACAGCTCACCCAGTCCTTTCAACATGTTGAAAGTGATTCGCCTTGACCTTGTGACTTAAATAAGAAAAAATAGAAGAGCAAAAGTCTGTCTGGTCAGTTCCTCTCTGGTCAGTGTGGAACCGAATATGGTTTCCTGAACATTCTAAAGACTGAAACCAACTACTGCCAACTTTAGAGTCTTGGTGTTAGTTGGGCACTGTCTAAGAAGTGTGCAAGCAGCTTAAGTCTGCATCTCTGCAGACTTTTCCTGAGGGAATAACCCGCAGCTCATAGCGTTGTGACGTTAAACATGGGTTTACCAGGGGAAATCTAGAGGAATTAACACGGATGGATCAAATCCCACAATTGTACGTAACATGTTTTGGCTTCATCAAGTTAACGTGATATGTTGTAAAGTGCTTTCCCATTATTCCATTTCGTCCAGGTTGGAGAAACTGGTCACTCTGTTGTCCTTACAGAGTGTGCAGGTCTTGTTGCTTGTTTACTGAATCTAAAGCTTACTGTTGTTAAGAACAGAGTTTGGTTTGCAGCAGTCGAGTGACGAGAGACGAGCCAGGGCTGCGTCCGAAAAGTCTCAAGTGAAGTGACCAGGATGTATTTCAGTGGCAGCCATGATAAGAGCTGGTCGAATTCTCTAGAAGCTAGGGAAAGTTCCTCAATGCTTCCTTTCATATCTCCTTAGCACAGGGTACACCGGACCATCCTTTACAAAAGGAAAGGAGAAAATGCCGTCCCACAATTCCTTACGGCGACAACATTTAAAGCGAGGCAAGTTCTCAAACTCAAACGATAAAATCTATTGACCACATTTAGCAAAATCCTTGCAATACAGACGCACATTATGATTCTTGAATAACACTTACAATTTACTTCTTTCTTTTGGTTTGTTTTCTTTTAGCTTTGCTGTGATCAAATTCTGTTTCAACACCATTTTATGTTTCGGATTGCTGTATTAGAATTTTCTACAATGAAAAAAAGAAATCACCGTCCATGACGGATAAAGGATGTTGATCATGTTACCATTAGCTTTTAAGCCTTTTCTCTTTTATGCCATAACTTGCTAATATGCATATGTCTTGAAGTGTTGACAATAACGGAGACTCATGTGAGCTGTTACTAGTCTTGTAAAATGCCTTCAGCAATATCATTAATTAATTTTACTTCAGTCACAGATGCAGACACTCTTGCCTTAATAATAACGGCAATGATCAAGCTGATCATCAGCCAACGCTGCATGCCACATATTGAGTTTCGATTATTGTTTTTTTTACTGGGCTATGGGTAAAATAGTATTTGATCACAGAGCTGGGTGCAGAGCATATCTTTGGTCAGTCTCTCTCTCTCTCTCTTTCCCACCACAGTTACGCTGTCATTCTGTGGGAAACACTGTTTACATACAATAATTGGGATTCATGGAGATAAATAGGTCTATGGGCGAGCAGGAGGGTGAGTGTAAACATTCTCAATGTGACAACCCTTTAGCCCATGCCTTTTACTATCTTGGTTAAGTAATGTTCCACCGTCTTGTCCACCTTTAGATGGCCTGCATTACAACAACATGGGGCGCAGTGTCAAAGATGCGCTTTTTGTAGTCCATCTTCTGAAAACTGTAGTTTTATCACGGCAGGTCACGTCAGTAACAACCGCCGTCGCATAATTACTAGAGAAGCGCAGTAAGATTTTCTGAGGCCCGCGGTCCTCTTTTCCTAAGTCCTTATGAATTCTCCTTCACATCTTTCCTTTACCTCATGACGTTTTCCTTCGAGGTCAAGTAAAGGTGGATAGAAAAAGAGATTTTTCAAACTTTTCGGGCGCAGCCAACGTGACCGTTTTATAGACCTGGTGATGTCACTGTTCATAGGCCACACTGACCAATGAAAGCTGGGTCCATGGGCGGAGTTTATACATTGCGAGCAGCTGTGGCTCGGGGGTAGAGCGGCCGTCCACTTATCAGAACGTACATAAGGCACTGTGCCATCGATCTGTGAATGTGTGTGAATGAGTTCATGCACAAAACTAACAGCATCAGCAGGCACTGTAACAGAAGTTAGTTGTTTTTTTTATCAATTCTGTGGACAGCTGACGTTTTGGAGAAATTAGGTTTTCATTCCACTGCAGAGTCCTAACTGATGGATGAGGGAGGGCACGATAAGTGTAAACTCTGCAACAAAAGAGTTTTGTTGGGCCTGTAGATGTCTCCCACTTTGACACCTGAGTTTATAATCGCTCTCAGGAGAACATTGGTCTGCCTGTATGTGTCTTGTAGACAAAAAAGAAGCCTTTTTGATTTACACTTTGACTACCTTTTTGCCAAAAGGCCTTAATGAGGACTTTGATTTGTTGTTTATCACCTTATATTTGTCTGATGTTTATATGGACTGGTTATCAGATTCTCAGGTTCCAAAATGTTATTACAAAACTTTTCAGATTAGATAGAGGCATATATGTGCACTACAGGAGACAGCCTGTGTGTGCCTATTGGGGAATTACTGTATAGAGAGGTTCCTTTAACCAGATTTTGTGTTTCATATTTTCTGAATAGCGGGTGTTGCTCCATGCATTCTGACAATTTACCAGTAAAACAATTTCCCCAAAGCAATATAGCTGTTTACAACATTTCTTATCTTCAACCATGTGTGTTTGTTTGTTTTTGATCCACATTAGCTACTGTAACCGTAGTTTTACAATACTTAAAAAACAAGTATCAAGATGAATTATGTGTCTGGTTATACGTCTGGTCTGTGTGTGTCATAGTTCCTTCATTTCCCCCCGGCTGTGTCATTTATCTGCCAATATGATATGGTGTATCATCCACCTGCAACTAAGTCTTGATATGAATCAGCCTCCCTTCCTCTCCATCTTCTTCTTCTGTTCCTACTCCGCAGCCAGCTGCAGTGTTCTGCAACCTTTTTTTAGATTCAGTGCTAGCATTCTCTGTGGTTACCATGGCCACCAGCAGAATCCAGGAGGAAGATCCTTGCTGGTGTGTCCTGCTCACCTTTAACAGTGTTAGCCTCTCGCCTCGACAGCATGCTATAGCCACTGTGAACAACCGGTGCACCAATTGGACTCACACACTTTAAATACTTGCATGTAGTTTGAAAAGGGTGGATTGGAAAACTTATTTTAATGCTGAATTTCCATCTTAAAGTAGATCTTCTAAAGTACAGTAGATAAGTAATCGCATATCGTCGCAATTTGGATCACGGTCATATACATTGAAGCAATTTTGAGTTTGAAAATCCTACATAAATTACCAGGGCTGTCCCCGACTAAGGATTTACATAGTCAAATCAGAATATAGAGTAAGTGTTGCCTATAGTCGACTGATGGTTGAATCATATGTGTGTGTTAGTGCAGGGGGTGGGTTTTAATAACTGTTGAAAGCTTGTATGTGGATTTTTTTTAATATCATAATAGGCTGTATTTAAACTTATTGGGAGAAAATCTATGTAAAGTCAGACGTTGAGCACCCCTGTATCGCAAAAGTGGTATGATCCTCGTTTTCATAATGCCACTGCGAAGCATCAACGGTGAGATTGGCAGTCGAATCAGGCTCCTCCTATCGAAGCATCGTATCCTCGCCTATTCGGGGTCAGCCCTATAAATCACACTTCATTGATTATGTTGCCATTTTCAGTTTTGACTCTGCAATTCAAATGATATAATTCTATATTTATTCATATATGATATCATTCACTTAAATTGGCTATGGATGCTACAATGTCAAAATTACTTAAATGAGGCACTACTTGAAGGTTAATTTGTCTTTGTCTATAATAATGTCAGCTGTTAGTGTAGTCTTTTGGATGCCTTACCACATCAGGCTTCTGGAATAGAGCAATGGCGTGCTGATATATTAGTAGAGACAGATGAATGGTTGTTGTTGCAGTTTAGATTGCCATAGGCTGTGCGTCTGCAAATGTGAAACTTGTCAGGACTGCAACTGCTGACGCTGTTAAAAATGACACACTTTCCTTTATGGATCTCAAAAAATAGGACTTCAGTCCCTGGACGGATGCAGTTCTTCTTTTCACTCTTTTATGTCATTATCATTAATTCTTAGACATATGGGGCAGGAGGCATAAACTTATATGGTATTACTGGGACATAAGAATACCTAAATGTTCTTGCATGAAGGCCATTGATATTACTGTATATCAGTCTGCAAAATTACGTGGGGGATTTACGTCCAATTCCAACGTTTTTAAAAATCTCACTTTCTGTATTATCTGCACAGCAACTACAGTACGGTTAATGTTAGAGAAAGACTGCTCTGTTTTCGGTCTCTACCAAATCGTAAGGGAAATATCTTGAGCTGCTGAATGCTCCACTATGTTCACCAACTAGCCTCTAACTGTGTCTGACTGCTGTTCGGTGCTGAGCAGGTAGTGAACAGTGGGTTGTCAGAGCTTTTTCTTTGAAAAAACAGCTGCCTGCTGTGGCCAGAAACAGCGCTACGAGAGAAACGGGCAAAACCATGATGAAGTGTTTAATCTGAATGCATGTGAGAAAGGAAATCCAGAATAACAGGTAGTGCTTCATCATAACCAAATGGTTTTCACCAAATAGTGTCCACTAGAGCACCAAAGCATAACGTGTTGCAACATAAAGAGCAAACCACTTTTTGCATTGACACTGAACATTGGTATTGGACATTAAACATTAGGTGTGTAATCCCCACATAGATATAACTGTCAGGGATACTGGGTTGTTTTGTCTCCAGTTATTCCTTGAAATCTAAAATTTCTTTTTTTCCTCACCCCTACAAAAAGTGTTTCAGCAAAACTGTGCTTGAAACAAGGGGCATTATCTCAATCTATTGGTAGTAGAATCTTTTCTACCAGGTACCCAAAACTCTTCAATTGGCTCTACTCAATTTGCACAGGAGAGGCCCTTGTGGAGAAACCTTATTTCTGCAGCCTGAGTCTGCGATCTCATTCTTTCATTCAGCAGCCAGAGCTTAAGACCACAATTGAGGATTGGAATGAAGATTGAATTGAGAGTTTGGCCTTGTGACTCAGCTTTCTCTTTACTATCATGGCCCATTGCAGAACTGCTTTACCGCTGTTCTTGGGAGTGGCTGGTCAATCCCTGTATTTACCCTCAGTGTATAGCAATTTACCTTGGCCAAAGACATGAGGACAGCACACACAGGGTAACAGTACATACTGAAGCATTGGACGGCAACAGTGCAAGACCTACTATTGAGAGCAACAGGTGTAAACATCATGTGTCCTGTCACTGCAACGCACAGTAAAGGTATTTTAAAGACGGAGACACCTGATAGGAGAAGCTGTGGTGATGAATCTGGGCTGAGCGGAAGCTATATTTAACAAAGAGGAAAGAGCTGAAATGGTTTCAGTTGCATGGTAGACAAACCGATATATAGGCCTGACCGTGAATTTGCAAATCCTACGATAGCAAATGCCTGCCTCTGCCTCTGATTGGCTGAGCCTGACGATGATGTTTCTCGTGCAGCCCTTGGTGAAATAGCAAGACGCTTTTGCTGTTCTAAAAAAATACCACCTGCGTCGCTACGTCTCTAAGTAAACACATGACTAACTTAATGATGATAAAACAGCGCTGAAAATGTCCTTGTTAGATATAAATGGATAAAAACAAGAAAAAAAAACAGAGTACCAGGGAGACACTTTCATAACTGACAAGGTTATGTTTCTGAATGCTGCTGCTGCTGCTGTAACTGCTCAGTTAGTAGCTAGCCAGAGTGCAAATGACTCAGAGGATGGTGCTAGTTGCGGCATCACTACCGAGTCTCCTACCATGGCACCAGTGACACTTCGCTCCATGGACACAGGGCTCTAGACTGCTGGGTGAAGGACCAAGTTCACTGTTCTTCAAGTCATCTGTCGTCAGGCTACAAGAGAACGGCCTGGAGTCTTTCGAACAGCATATCAAATTGGCCAACAAATATCATATTTTCAGTTGCTTTTATTGCACAATTTGATTTCAGGTTTTATTAACCATATAAACATTTATGTATAAACTGTGGAAATGTATTTTGTATGTAAACAAATGCATAAAAAAACAACTGAAGTGGGATATATTGCCAAAAGAATGCAGAAAAAAATATAAGTACACTGAACATAATTATCAACGCAAGACTTGTTTTTGCCCCCATTCATCATGAGCTGAACTCAAAGATCTAAGACGGGGGTCGGCAAATAAGTCTGGCATCCGTCCAAATATTTTTCAAGATGTTATATGGCGCGCCATTGACATCAAGTCAAATGATTTCAAATCATGTGCACGTTTAGCTCAGTCGGTGCTGTGCAGGGCTCCCGTTAGGTAGGTTCCAACTTACTGTGGATAGATATTTGCCTCTAAAGAGGCACAATCATTTAAGAAGAAGTGATTGTGTGAGTAAGTGTAGCTGTCATTACTGAGATCTATTTCAGCACTAGCAGTTAACCATATTTTTATTTTCATTTTTATTTTTCTGCTATCAAAGCAATCTGGCCAGATATTATTAGTGGCGGTCTGATTCTGGCCTGCGGGCCGCCAAAGACTTTCTCTATGTACACTAAAGGCCTATTTCGCTCAAATATTGTTCACAAATCTGTCAAAATCTGTGTTAGTGAGCACTTCTCCTTTGCCAAGATAATCCATCCACCTCAAAAGTGTGGCATATCAAGATGCTGACCAGACAGCAGGGATATTGGACAGGTTAGTTGCACTTAGGCTGGCCACAATAAAAAGCCACTGGAAAATGTGCAGTTCCATCACACAGCACAATGACATGTTTGGATGAAAGAAATATTTGGAATGTCTCTTCAATTCCCTGACAATCCACTCAATATCTGTCAAGATATATCAGTCTGGACAAAGTGGTGGACTTTGTCATACCTTGAGAAACTGTTGAAGACATTAATGCATTAATGTGAATTAATGGACTGAAAGGAACACATAGATTCACCTGGATTGTCTAGTTTTGTGTTTCTTACAAGCAAAGGCTTGAGCCATTTGAAAAATGCCCTAACCACAAAGAAATTATACACACAGAGACTTTAACTTACTGCTGATTTTGATGCACTCCTTGATCACGGCTGGTGGTTTTTCCAAGACATGAGCGCTGAGTTTATCATACTGATAGTATGTCAAATATCCGGAATGTAGGACAGGAAAGGGGAAAGAGACAATACTTGACTGTAAAAGAAGTAATAAGGTTTTTATCCTCACATAGAGGTTTATGAAGAGTTCTTAGACCAGGGACATTGGAAGGTCAGTCACAGGTGGGTGTGCTAAGGGAACGTCAGTCTACATAATGACATCATACTAAATGGTGCATGATATTCATGTTTTTTATATTAATTTTCCAATGGCCAGGATAACTTAACAACAATTTGACATTTTTAAACTACAGCAGACAGAAAACTTGAACATCAACATACACAGAACTAATGCATGAGGGCTGCAAGGGGATGAAGAGGGAAAGGCAGCACCTGGATGAGAGAGATGTGATCCACTTCCACTTCATCATAGTTTATAATAATGCAGCACAGTGAGGACACAGGAGTTTCAAAGAGGAGAGTGTATAGAACGCAGATCTGTCTGCTTGTCAAACTCCACAGCGTAGTTTATACACCTCACTGATAAACCACAGAACTGGAGAGCAACATTAGGCTTCATGATCAAAGAAAGCTTTTATATCACGTTGTGACCCCTCTGGTTATATCCGCTGATAATTACTTGTCAGTCATTTTTTATAAATATCCTCCAGATGAGCTGCTTCCATGGTCCATGTCAAAGATACTGTGTGGAAAGTGGTATCCTAATCATCCAATCCAGTTCATATGTGTTAAGAAATCATTATAAATAGACATACAAGTATAATTCAAGGGAGTCTTCGACAAAATTCCTATCAGTAGGTCACAAAAAAAATACTATTAAACCCCTTAATTTCAAGTTTAGTGGCTATAATCTATATTTTTAGAATAACAAAGTAACAATGTGAAAACAATGTGAAAGGGGTCACTCGTAGTGACGTAGTGATGAACCCACCTGGATCTGCTGTTCCCCTGGGATTTGGAGAGCTTTACAGCAAGTTTCAGCTCATTGTTTGGCTGTCCACAGCATTGTTTTTGGCTGCAGCAGACAGCTGTTGTAAAAGTTCTAAAAACCCACTGCAGACTACCTGCTCAGCAGCAAACAGCAGACAGACACAGTTAGCAACTAGCTGGAAGAACACAATGGACAGTTTAGCAGCTAAGAGAGTTTCCTCAAGAGCTGGTAGAGACCAAAAAAGGGCTGAAAGGGCTCTTGTCCCGTTTTTTGACTACTACACTCAGGTTGCGAACTACAGGTGAGCCTGGGGGAGCTCAGCTCCAGTTAATAAGACATCAGCTCCCCTAAAAGCATGATTTGTGATATTTTGGGGGGCTCTAAAATATTGACAGCATGCTTTATTGACCTTAATCTCTATATTTCTCTGTCATCATGGATGATGCGCAGCGTCAAACTTCATCCGGCCAAGGGGAACAATCACAGACTATGATTATTATTATTAAGACAAACATGCCTGATACTTTCACAGTCAGCCCCAGGCCCACATGCTTGTAGCTATTAATGATTCAGCAGTGAGAATCACAGTCTGTCCCCCCGTAATGCAGATTTTTCTGTGTCTGATGGAGTGCGGTACAAGCTACTTGACTTTTATGTAGTGATGAAACTACAAATGATATTCATCAAGTTCTGATGATCTGCTTGAAAAACCATGAACTGGAGATAAAACACATTAAGTAAATATGTTCTTTTTAGTTTGTCATATGGACATGAAGGGGATATCCTTCTGTAATCTACAGTGAAAGAGTCACAAGCGTTTTGTATTAGACAATTAGGAAAGGTAACAGGTAGGCTAGTGGTTTACTTAAAGTACTGTGTTAAAGGTACCTGCTGTAATTAAACCTACCACTTATTTAATTAAGAGATTAGCTATCATTATGACAATTTGCTTAAAACAATACACTGTATATTTACACAAATAAACCTGCACTGCTGCAGCAGTGCCACCTTTTGTCCCTTTCATAGTGACAAAGTTGGCAACACTATTTCCAGGTGACCACAGCGACGATTCCAACCAAATGATATTATGATGTATGATATTATTATTGTTCCAATTCTGTAGTTATTTTATGGTAGAAAAGTGTTGGGTGGCAAGTTAGCCAACAAAGCTGGACAATAACTGAGTGTGTTATCTAGCAAGTTTGCTAACATCTGTGATTTTAAGGTGAAATTATGACATCATTGCTGTTACAGGTGATGACTTCAGCTGCCTCCAAGTAGTCCCAAAGAAAATTATGGCAAGTGTAAAAAATAAGGTGTTAACTGCATTTTTTCCCCCCTTTTGGTCTTGAGGGAACTCTGCAACAAGCTTAAAATGACATGTTTGACCTTTCATTGCTTTAAGTGTATATGGTTGACTTGTTAGCAAACTATTGCCTGTCCAGACATCCAGCAGACACGGGGCAACATTAGCATTTATTTGTTATACCTAATGAATCAAAGTCCAATAGTCTCTCTTCTTTTAGCTCTGTTTTGGTCTCCATCAACTCCAGAGGGAAATATCCGGCGCTTTAGCTGCTAAATGCTCACCAACTCTAGCCGTGTCTGTTTACAGTTTAGTGCTAGGCAGGCTGTGTGTGGGTTTATCAGAGCATTTTCACTGCTGCTGGAAAACCAAAAACAATGAGCTAAAAGCTGGATTACTGCTGTGTTCATCATGATGCAGAAACTCTTGACCAAAATTAAAATTGGTTTCTTTTCATGTACTAGGGATTAGCGGGGAAGCAGAACTACTAAAATTGTTTTACAATGATCTATCCATTTGATATAGATTTTTACGCTTAAGTTTCAGCTATAAACAGAGGGACGGATACAGAAAGAAGAGTGACAGTGTATTATGTTTTAATTAAATATTCACTTCAATCAACAGAAGGGAAGTTGTGATGATGAAGGAAGTGAATCAGCAGTTACTGGAGTTTTTACTCAGACACATTAACACTGGGTCACTGCTTACTGATGAAAAGCCAAACTGCTGGAAGTATTTTGGAGACTGTTAGTGTGTGCATGATAGAGAAAGTGTTTGTGTGCATAGTGCAGAACAGATATACATTCATTCATCAGTCACAGATTGTAGAGGAGGTAGGATTATTTATTTAGTTTGGTTTAATATTCTTAGGGCTGAGCCAGGTTTTGCATTTTTTGTATACTGGATACTATAACTGATTCACATTGCAGCATTGCTTTTCCATATTTAAAGGAAACTGTTTTACAACGTTGGTCTTATACTGTATAAGGATATTCGACAAACACCATTTTGTTGAATGTAAAACAAACAGAACACTACTACTAAACATATGTTGGTTTTTGTAATTGTATATGAACTGTCAGGGAGTCATTTGAGCACATGCATGTGACTGTGAGTGTGTTCACTGTTCCATTGTGTGTTTGACTCTGAATTTGAGTGTGTTTGTGTGTGTGTGCGCGCCGTGCAGTGGCGTCCTGGTTCTGCAGCGTCATCACTGCAGCCCTCCCTGCACAGCAGAGCTCGTTTATAAAAGAACCAACCAGCCCAGATTCACCGCCTGTGTGTGTGTGTGTGTGTGTGTGTGTGTGTGTGTGTGTGTGTGTAAGTGCGTATTTGTCCATGCATGCTCTTGTGTGTCCAACCAGCCCAGATTTACAGCAGATCCCCTCATTCATCATGAGAGACAGAGGGAGATCAGGAGAGGAAGAGAAAGAGAGACAGAAAGAGAGGCAAACTGGATACTGCAGTGTTTTTGGTCTGAAGAGGCAGAACATGCATTACATTAACTGGGCTCCTAATTTGGTCATCTTCTTTGTCTAATGCAAAGCTGAAATGTTTCATCTGCACTTGTTGTGTAACAGTAGAGGCTGAGAGGCCTTTGATTCAGAAAATCAACAAGGAAATACAAATACATTCACAAGTGATGTAACCGGCCCCTGGCATGAGGTCTGCACTCAGATTAAAATTTCTGTAAAGAACAGAGGAATGATGAGACAGGCAAAAGCTGCTGCGCTTCCTTTCCTGCCATATTTTATTAGTAAACATGTATATTTTAGCCACATTCTCCACTTCACATTTCTCTTATACCCCTTTCCATGTCACATAATCACAAACCATTAAAACAAAACTAAGTTTCTGTAATAAGGATAATAATTTCCACAATCCAGGCTTTTTGTTATCCTTCATCTACAAATAAAAGAATATAAATTCTTCTCCGAAGGTCTGCTGCTTCCAGCTTTAATAACTGCATTAGCAGTTGGAAACAGGCTACCTGTTAAACTTGCTGATAGGACAATAGTCCGTGTTTAGCATAACACTCGCAACATACAAAATGACATGGCTAGAGAGTGTTAGCGTTTGACTAGAAACTTCAAAGAAACACTAAACATGCATAGCACACGCCGAACGGTCTTTCAAAGCACATTCTTAACAAAACAGCTTTTTACAAGCGCCTAATCAACTGACCACAACCTTTGTCATTGACTTGACAGGGATCACTCAACTGCAGCAACGGAACAGCATCCAAGGCATGTGAAACACTGAAGGATGCTCCTTTGGTCAGTGCCACAGTCACAGGTTGTTATTTGTCATTTTTGACTGGTTGTCAGTATATTGCCGGCAACCCAATGGTTAAGGCGCATACCATATAACCACAAAGTCCATGTTTTGATTCCAGCCAGGGGTCCTTTGTTGCATGCCATAGCCTTCACTTTGCCCCTATTTTGTCTCCCTCCATACTGTCAGCTTTCCAATGAAGGAAAAAAAAGCCCCTACCAAAAATAATTAAATAAATAAATAGAAAAGAAAGGCAGATTGAGTGTGGCCGATCCAGGCTTGTGCTAATTAAAAAAGTCCTGTGGTCCAATTATTTAATTATTGTTGTAAAACTTTCTCAGAATTTAGAAACGTTGTTTATCTCTATAGTCAAAGTTTGGTTAGATTCAGGCAATTATAGCTACTTGGTCACCACAATCTTTCTTATGCAACACTGACTGGTGGTAAGAGATGGGATAAGAACCGCAGTCTCCAGTGTCAAAGTCACACAACGTCTGCCTTTGTTTCTTAGGGGTTACAGTAATTATTCACACAAGTCTTTTTTTTCTGGGTTCACTTTTGTTCAGGTTCAGGTCCATTTGTTCCACAGTATTTTCCTTTTCTTAGGTTTGGGTAAGACAATCAAGTACGCTTCTTCGGTCAGAGACACATTGTTGTAGGACAGCCTCATGCATGAACATTATTTGGATTTTTTTTAAAGATTCTTTTTAGTACTCAAAACTGTGTTGAATCTATTTATTTATTTATTTTAAATTCTGTTTTATTTTTTAAATTATTTTACTGTCCAACATGGATTTGTCACATTAAGCCATGTATTTAAGCTCAATAATTGAAAATAAACTATAACACACATATTTTAGGAACAAATAAAGGAAAAACAGTCACGGTGGTATTGATAACAGTTAAATGTATGTGGAAACCCAGTAGCATATCGTTATCCTTATCTGACTTCATGTTGAATCATCTCAGTTTTAACACATCAACATCCAACATGGAACAGATAAGATAGTTCTAGTTAAAACTGATTTCTATACAGTATGTGAGTACAATACTTGGATGGAGTTAAAATGTGGACACCATGCATGGAAGGGTTAAAATGCAAGATAACCGAGCTGTTAAGATTACAATAGCGCAGGAAAACAGTGAAATGTTGAATCTATACACTGAGAAGCTGCAGCGTCAGTTGGGAGGCTCAGAAAGCCTTATGGATTTACATTCACAATATCAACAACACCTGCAGGAAGCACCTCAGCTCCCTGCAGCTAAGTGTGTGTACGTTTGTGGGAGTGTGCTTTCACACTTTCACACAAAAACACACACATTCCCCATTCCCTCTCACACACACACCCTTTTCTTTCTTTACTTCTGTTACACACATGGGCACAACACATTCAAACAGTCCCCTCTGGACAGCTGCGTATGTGTGTGTGTGTGTGTGTGTGTGTGTGTGTGTGTGACTGTATTGCAGTTTGCTGCATTATTGATTGGCCGATTCCCCAGGGCATGCGATACAGACTCGCCATGTTGATTTTCCACTTCTCTCACACACACAATAACACAGATACACACTTTAGGGGTGCGGATATATATAAGAGACAGAAAGAGAAAATATTTCAAGATCCCCCCCCCCCCTCACCCGCACACACACACACACAGTTACGTATCTGAAGCAATTATTCACGGGGTCAAAATAATCAATGTGTAGTTTAAGTGTTGTCTGCTTTCTTTATTGTCTGCTTTCACACACAGTTTTTTGGAGTCATCACTAGCTGACTGCTGTCCTACGGGTCCATACGGACTCTGTATGGGTGTCTAACATCCGTATCAAGTATCTGCTGCGCTCACCTTCAGGTCGCTGAAGTAATGTGGAGACATATAAAGTTATCGAGTTGCTGTCTGAGTCGTGTGGTGTTCATTCAGGTCCCTTCCTAAAATTGATCTGGCTCACACTGAGCACTTCAGAGGGACATCAAACTAATTTTCATTTTGGTATCGTACGAGGTTAAGTGGAGTTATATTGGGTTATATTGATTTCACCGGAGTCATTTCAGGAGATTGTATAACTTGATATGATATCAGGATATCACTGAAACTAAGAGCATGCTTTCAGAGAGATACATTATGGTCAGTTCACATGGATTTGCAGTTAATTTGCCTGCAAAAGGTCATAGTCACAGACGATCATTCCTAAAAGTTGAAAAAGCACTGAACCATAAGCCAGAGCGGATATAAAGTTAAAAGTTAAACCCAAAACACAAAGTTATAACCCTCAAGGTTTTAGTCCTGGATAATTTAGCAACACCAGTGGTTATTGTTGGTAGTGGCAAGTGCTCCCAGTTTGAAATGACGTATGTACTGACCAAGGCAGGCAGCTGCTCTGTCAGAAATGCAACAGAAGAAGAGCCACCCATGTATTTGTTTACAGTGCAGCCAAACAAACAGTGACCTGACAGGAAACATTGCATCAGTAATCAATTAGGTATTCAGATCCTTTACTAAAGTAAAAGTACAACAATGTAAAAGTGCTCCACTACAAGTAGAAGTCCTGCATTCTAAATTGTGATTCTAATGAAAATACACATATTTTTGTCAAGGTCAGCGAATATCTCCTCACGGTCTGCTAGCTGTCCGTTCTGTGTGTGCTGAAAAGAATCTGTTGTTTGTACACAGCCCTGGCTCTGTAAATGGAAAACAAACTGAGCCGCCCCACCATATTCAACCAACCTGTCTTTCCGGACTAAGTCATCTAAAAGGACCGCTAAGTTAGCAGCATGGTTAACTGAGCTAACTAGCTAACAGCAGTTAGCAGCAGTTATGAACTGATTTGTGATATGCAGCCCCCTATTCTTACAGAGTATGACTTCGACAGGTGGAGAGTTTTCTCAATTCTTACACATTGTACCTTTAAGTAAAAGTACATATTATCAGCAAAATGTACTAAGTATCACAGTAAAAGTTTTATCCCTTTGACTGAGATTATATATTATCTTTAAATTGTTATGACTCATAACACTGACGCATTAATTAGTATGTAGCATATTTACTGTTGTAGCTGGTCGAGGCGGAGCTAACTACTTTACTTAGCTAGTTTACTTCATTGGTTCCCAACATAGGGGTCAGGGCTCTCAAAAGTGTCAGATGAAAAATCTGAGGGGTTGGTTAGTGATTAAAACACGAATCTGTTTGTAGCTTTTGAACAGAATTTTTGCTTTGTTTTGTGAAATATTGGGAAAAATGTAACTCTTTGGCATTGAATGGGTATTTTAATGAAACCAGATGAGAGGGGAAATCATTATCACTATGGTAATAGATCCTGAAACATGTGACAAGGAGGCCCAAATATATACTGCATTTTTAAAAGGGTTACAAGCCAAAAAGGTCAGAGACACCACGGCTTCTGGTGGTTACTGTAAGTGCGGTTTAATATTACAGAAACACTCCTTGAGCAGGTCCTTCGTCAGGAAAAAAAACAAGAGCAACTGGTGTGTGTTTACAGTGTAGACAAACAAAGTCATGATGTTTTAATGAACAAGTCAGTCAGAAATAATTGGGCAACTGCGGTCTGATTTCATGCTGAACAAGGCACGTGTAGTTTTCCACACAACAGCAGGACACAGTACCGGGAGTTGATTACTTTGCTGAGAAGTTAGGTGTGCATGTCATATGCAGATCGGCTGTTAAACGAAAGCCAAAACTGACAGTTTTCTACAAAACCAACCCCATGTTTCATTCAAATACAGGATTTGGTTTCATTGTTAAATTTTATAACTTACACACTGTTATCTAGTAACTAAATTGATCAGGAGACAGATGAGGCTCACTGTCTGATTTAGCTCTGTAGATCAATCTCACCATACGTTCACTTTGCAGTAATTATTCAGAGGAGCTTCATGCAAAAATTTTACTTTTAAAAGCTGGGAAATGTAGAGACATGTAGAGATATACATAAATTTTAAAAGTTAAATATTCGCGCTTTGCTAGCGGTGTTGTACTAAAGCTTCTAGATTATGTTGTAACTACAAGCCTGGCCCTAATCCCCCTGAGACACTCTAAAGAAATATACTGTATGTAACCTAGTACAAACCTCTAAATGTTGTATGTTGATACAACATTCTGTAGCTAATTGCAATATCAACTCCTCCCACAGAAGCAACCACTCTGTATGTTTATTAAAGCACTTGGTGTGGAAGCAGCATTCGTTAATTGAAGAGACATTGCTTCATCCAGCTTCATTAATTAGTACACATTAAGATCTTGGCTGATGAAAACTGCAGGAATGTTGTTTTGATTGCATCCACAGTGGAGGAAATTACGTTTCCAAAAAAACTAACATTGTGTTAAATCAACTAGAAGAGCAGCTATTAAATTGGTGTAAGTAATTCTATTAGACATTTGCACATTCTGGGTATTTCTGCCTTTATTAGCAAGCAGTGGAGGCATTAGAGGACAAGTCCTTGCAGGAATACAAAATGCCTTTTATATCGTAGATGTCAGTGAAGCACTCCTTAACATGCTGCAAAACAAATTATGTATGTTAATATTTTGGGATGAGTGCAGTAGCTGATTTTCCCTTTTGGGTTTATCTCCTTAAATCTGATACAAACAGTAGATCTAAATAGGTGAAAGCAGAATGTTTTACAGTGCACTGCAACCTCAGTTTACCTGGATACATTCATTAACAAAAGCACAAGCACCTCAGCAATGGGCACTGGAGCTGGGTTGATTACTGCGGTACCACAGTAGGAAACAGAGGAGCCAAAACATATCTTAAAGCAGCTCTCCAAAGTTGCAAAAGAAATTAACAAAGACCACAAGCATAAAGAGATGGATTTGGAATACTTTATTGAATATTATGGATGGAGGAGAGCTGAGATGATGTGGGAGGAATGGATTAATTAAGTGTCCAGGGGGAGGGACAAAGGAATAGAGGGATGAGGAAGAGGGTTGAGGGATGTGGGCATGCGGAACTAGAGTGAGGGATGAAGGGTCAAAAGAAAAAAAGGGATCAAGGATCAAAGGATGAAGGCTGAGGGATGAATGGATGAGGGGGTGGAGCCCCAACAAGAAACTTCAAAGTGAAAGATGTGTGTTTCTGATATTGTAAGGATTGTTGCAGCTGTAGTTAAGGTATGCTGGAAAGACCAGTCTCCGAAAGGGGCTCTTGGAGGAAACATGACTGGTTAGCCTTGAGTTTAGATAGTATGTACATTAGTATGTACTTAGGCACGAGTCTTGTCAAGAGAGGTAGATGTGTCGGGGTAGGTTGTTCTTGAGGGGGAGGTTGGAGTCTCGGAAGAATGGATGGGGTGGATAGGAAGAAGCAGGAGAAGAGGAAAGGATGCAGGATTGGAGGGATACATGTGTTCTGGTTGTTTGTGAAGCCTGAGGGAAGTTAGTTGGAGAATGAGTGGGCTCTTCACAGAGAGAGCTTGTGCAGAGTTTAATACAGTTGCTGTGCCTAGTTACCAGTTAGTATATACATAACAGTCAACAACAGACCTTTTCCTGCCATGTTAAAGGAGACCTATTATGCTTTACCATATTTTATGACTTACCTTCATGGTAAACATGGTCAAAGCTCCAAATAATTATTATTAAGTATTTAAAAGAAATCCCTGTGAGTGATAACCTCAGATTTCCTCCTGTTTTGAACTGCTTTTTCTACCAACGGCTCCGTTCTACGACACACGGTGCTAGACAAGAGCCGGCGTTCCACATATGGTCATTTGCTCCCACAGCAACGGCACAGCAACACTGCCTGTACCACTCAGCAGAAACAACAGCCTGGTAACATGCTTCAGGTTTGGGCCAATCAGAAGACAGTGGGCTTTGAGGGGGGGGGGCCTTAAAGAGACAAGAGCCTCTAAAGCTTGTTACAGACAGAGGCAGAAAAGAAGGCCTACCTGAAGGGCCAGTATAAGACAGATTGTTTTTATTTTATTTATTTATTTTTACTTTGAATCACGCAAAGCTGCCCTACAGGAGTCACAGAACAACAATATAGGACTGGAAATACCGTATAATAGGTCTCATTTAAAAGTATTGGAATTGACTGAACAGGTTTGTTGCAGCTATATGTTAATGTTTAGTGAATGTGTGTCGGCCCATGCAAGGATTAAGACAGGTTTGCCAAAAGTCATTAGGGTCCTGCTTATGAAAACTCAAGAATAGTTAGACAAGGGGAAATTGTCACATTCATGGGGTCCCAGCACATTCAGTATCCTGGGAAACGAGAGCATACAAGTTAGCAAAAGAGGCTGTAAAAAGGAATTGTTGAATTCGATTTAAAAATCAAAATCAGAAGGAGAGTATGGAGGTAAATAATGTGGCAACAGCCACATCGTCACATGACTTTTAATGTACTTATTTTAACCCAAACCATGTAGTTTTGTTGCTGAAACCTAACCAAACTTTTTCTGTTTCACAACATGAACAACGTGTCGACATTGGTTACCTGACTTTGTCCTTTTTTGCTTGTCCAAAACTCATGAAATGCAGTATCTGTAATTGCATTAAACCCACAGATCAATAGAAACACCTGCAGAAAGCGACAGAAGGAGAGAGGAGAGGGACGAGAAAGCACAAGACTACGGGAGAGGGAAGATGTTGAGTAACAATAATGAAATAAGAATGCATACCGGTGGAGTGTGAGAGGAGGAGAGAGGAGCTCAGTGCATCATGGGAAGTCCCCTGGCAGTCTAGGCCTAAAGCAGCATAACTAAGGGATGGTTCAGGACTCACCTGAGCCAGCCCTAACTATAAGCTTTATCAAATAGGAAAGTCTTAAGCCTACTCTTAAATGTGGAGATGGTGTCTGTCTCACTAATGAGCAGAGAGCAGCAACCCTCTACCTATCCAAAGTGTTTCCCTACTTTCACTGCATGCTTTCCTCAGTATGACAAATACAAATGAGCATAAAATAAAAAATAATTAACAGCAGCATGTTAGTTACTCTAATGAGATGTCCTATGTTGCT
This sequence comes from Micropterus salmoides, assembly GCF_014851395.1. NCBI lineage: Eukaryota > Metazoa > Chordata > Actinopteri > Centrarchiformes > Centrarchidae > Micropterus > Micropterus salmoides. The sequence goes on from NW_024044237.1 coordinate 2,483,827, forward strand.
GCAAAAGCCAACAAACAACTGGTGGTGGATATCTACGCTATACTCTTCCCAAACAAATATTGCTGTATTTCCATACGACATGACATAATTCTTGAATCTTTGTGCTCCATCAGAGTGAACATTAAGTCGCAAGACATTTTTGTCTAGCTCACATGTCATTGTGTATTAATGCCCTTTAATTGTGGGTTGGTTTTAAAAGCCTGCCTCATTACAGTGTAATTTTGACAAACATGAATGCAGACTCACTGGGCTGACACATCAAGCAAATTTCAAGGGTCTGCTAAAAGGTTTTGATTTCAGTGAGAAATGAATGGAAACCAAGCTTATCCAAAACTGAAAATGCATTCAAATGTCTAAAATTCTATAGTATACATTCCTCTCATTACAAAGTGACCACAGTGTGCGTGAGAGGAATCGGCTTCTCTGGAAAGCCAAACCTAATTCTAATTACAAAAGCTCATACAGCAGCATATAGTACATCACCAGCTTCCAAGCTTGGCAACATGTGTGTGTCATATCTGTCTGGATCCATTTTTACTTCTTACTGCTCATCTACATGGAGCGTGTGAAAGATGCTGCCATGTTCCCACTTTGGTCTAAAGCCAAAGGATCACAATGAAAATGTAAGGAAAAAAGTACTAACAAGGCAAAGAGAGCACGGAGAACACTCAACCAAGACGACGTGACAAAGACTGATAACAACTGAGGGCAATGTATACACAGGCAAACGAGCAGGGAGGGAGTGCACAGGTATACGACATGAGGAACTAATTAGGCACAGCAGACACACTGTGGGTGCTTCTCAAATCAAGTCAAGCGACATCCTCCCAAGCATCACTTAAAGCCACATCCGTTTCTGATGACGGCAGCAGCTGATCACAGCTGGATCAGCTGTCAGTCAGCTCTAACAATAGAGACTTTTGATGGAGTTTGTGTGTACATACATGTGCACTGTGTTGGTACTAATAACGTCTCACAGTTATCAGTGCAGAGGAGCATGATTCTCTGTTATCTGTTTAACAAACACCTGCACATGAAAAATTATGCTCAGAGGCACGGGATCGTTTCTACTGGCGCAATGCTGATATTAACTGCATTTATATTTATTGATTCTGACTGTAAATTTGTTATTGAATAACCCAGAATATGATCATGGTGTATTGGGATTTATTAGCCGATCACTGCGTTCCATCATATCAATCCAACGATTTGTTTTAGCACACCAGCCCTTTCATTCATACTTTCATCAGCTGATTTTACGTGCAGGGCCGCCGGCTGTTTTCATCAGATGAAAGATCAAATAAGAGCTTTGGGACGGCCAGCAAGATGGCGGAGCGGAACAACTTACGGTTTGAGCGAGGAAACGTCATATAAGAGACTCGAGAAGTACCCAGTGAAACGAGACAGAGTGAAACTGCGAGGTTACCAGGCAGGAAACTAGTACAGAACAGAACAAAGAATAAACCAAAATGACTACAAACACAAGCAGACACAGATCCATAAACAAAAATACAAAAACAAAGGCAGAGGCAACAAACTCATAATCAAGACAAAAATACACTAACTAACAGGAACAAAGCTAGACAAGAACACCAGGCACAGAAGATTACAAAATAAAACAGGAAGTACAGTACACAGGAACACACAAGGACAGATCTATCAAAGTAAAACACAAAACATGGAAAGACTGCAAAATCAGGGCAGGAAACAGGACCAAACAGGAGACATAAGACTAAGGACTAAGACACAGACCAAAATAATAAAACAGAAGTACACAGACCAGGAAAAACACTAAACATGAACTAAAACACAGGACTAAGAACTAAGATAAGAGACAAGACAGATACATGCGAATGAACAAAAGACTAAACTTCGCTACAAAACCCTGAACATGACAAGATCAAAGCTTATAGTAACACAGAATCCAAAAACAGACTTAAACAGGAAAGACATGAACACAAAACCACACTCCTAACAAAACGGTTAAGGGGAGACTGAAATGCTGCTGGGAAGCTCAAAATGAGTTCACTGAACGGACACCATTAAACTATACCAGAAATAAGTTATGTTTTACAGTTTAGCTTTAAAAGGGCCACTAAAAATCTATATTGACAGCAACCTACAGTCACAGATGTAATGTTTTCTTTAATCTAGGGAAATTAATATTATAATCCAGTGTGTTCTCAAAACAGTTTTAATCAGCAAGGATTTGTCATCTGTCAGTATCATGAAACGATGTGAAATGAGAAAGATTTGTCAGTTCTAATAACTGCATCGCTAAATGTTTAATTGCATTAGATGTGCATTTATTTAACCTTTTCTGACCTTTCCTGTAGAAAAATAATGTGGCTTAAAACTTTTGTTAGCTAGGTGTCATGGAGATTAAAACTTTTCAGAAAGAAATGCCTGTATCAGATTTTACTTATAGTATAGGAGGTACCATTTTATTATGTTTAAATCAAGTGTATTAGCACTGATAATGAAAGTTAACAAACAAGCAGTCGGCAGTTTATTGTGAAGGGCCAGGTTGTCACAGGTTTGGTGTTTGCTGTGGAAAGTAGGGCAGCTGGAATGAGCTGACTTCCACAACTAATTCAAAGTTCCACTGTGGTCCATAGCTTGCTGGTTCAAAACCAATGCCAGCTGATTAATGTTTTCTTTTCCAATCCCTTGCCCCACTTTCTTTCTTTATTTCATTTTTCTTTATTCCCCAGAGGCAATCAGTGTTTCATCTGCTGCCAGATTCCACGTTGCTTTCTAGAAATATATTTTTGCGATGAGAAAGACCAAAAAAAACAGTTCTAGCCCTGAGCAAGAACTCATTCAGATAAGCAAGACGCATCATCACCTCCACTGTACACACATCATCAGAGCAATGTGTGGTCCGTATGATGGAGGAAGGCAATCGTTATCCACTGTGAAGTGAATTCAGTAATTACCATGTGACAGATTGCAGTGTTTGACATTTTTCAACCCAACCGATCAAGGCAGACCCAGAGCGTGGTTCTGCTTAGATTTCTGCCACTATTGGCAAGTGCTTGCTCAAGTGGGAATTGCTGGGCCTCAGTAAATAATATAACAAAGAATTAGTGCTCGTCAACGATAAAAAAAATTTAATCGCAAATGAACGTACGGTTTTCTTGTAAATAATCGCATAGTTATGAAAAATGTAATAATTCTAAAGTAATGTATTGCGCACTAAATAAGTGTACTGCTATATACACACACACACAACTGCACTAACATGTAGTCTGCAAACACTTTAAACACATAAGGTGCTTTTTTACCAGCAGTATTCCCTTTACACAGTAGCAATAAAATATTTCTTTTAAATCTCAACTTAAACATTAATGTAACCAAATCAAATATAAAACTACAAAGCTATTTGCTGCTGCCAGGGCTTTACCTTTAATCTAGCTTGTTAAAATAAGATACCATCAGAGTCCTGTTTTCTTGTTTTTTTTTTCTAAACTGGTATCAGCTGAAACATTTTTCTTTTATCAGGGAGCAGCAGAAACAGTCTGTGTTCAGTAGCAAGTGTCCCTGTTAGAGTGAGGTGAAGTGGTTGTGTCACGCAAACGCCCGCCCGCCGCCGAAGCTGAATTGTCTTGAACTTTTTGTACGCGACGCGCAGCACAAATCATTGGAAGAGAGACTGATCCTCGCTCTTGGTGAGTTTCTAGAATCTATTAGCCTACTGTTTACTAAATAGTTATCAGGACATCAGCAGGAGGGAAATTGCATGGCAGAGCAAAACTAGATGAAGGCCTATCAGGTAAAGTTATGTATAATTTTAACTTAAATAGGCTACAGCTGTGTAGCACACAGAAGCCGTCGCCATGGTTCTCTTTCCATATATCGCCTGCCGTTTACTCACTGAGCGCTGTCTCCCTGTCTGTTCACCTGAGGAGCACAGGGCGACCCCACGGGGCCAAGCAACTACGTTGTGATTTTAAGAACGTTCCTAAGACCGACATCTTCCCCAACACTAATCAGCATGCAGTGTGTAGCTATCCTCCTTGCTATGGCATTTGATCGCTTGTCTTGCTTTTGTTTATCTACTTCTCCCACATGCTGCATCCAGCGTAGTCTGCTGAAGCCTCCCTCCACTGCTTGTCTGGGTGGCAGATTTGCAGGCTGATCCACATCCCACCCCTCCAGTGTCCCATGGTTTGACTGGATGTGTATTCAGAGCCAGTGAGCAACGGACTTTCAAAATAATAATAATAATAATAACAACAACAACAACAACAACAACTGCATTCACGTACGATAAAATTGTCGGCGTTAATTAATGCATTAACGTGAACAGCCCAACAAAGAATACAATACATTATATATATATATATGAACTATTGCTGAAACAATGTGGAAAAACTATTACTAGCAAATGATGTTCTAATTTAAATCCTGAAAACCACACAAGGCTACGAGTGTCTGTTAGATATGACCATGTTTGTGTAATAGGATTAGCTGGAGAGACATCTATCCACTGGTAATACTGACAGTTCAAGTTGCTTTAATCTCTCCGTTTCCATAAGTCTTTTGTTCTCTTTTCTCCCGCTCCTCTCTTCTTATTAATTGCTCTCAGGCCAGTGTTTATATCAAACAGGGATACCAACAGGGAAAAAACACAAATTTCTGTCTTGATTGGTTTAGATTTATTTTCTGAGCAACAAAGGCTCTTAACAGCATTTGTTGTATTTGTTCTTCTAGTCTAACTTTTGGAGATTGTAAGTTGAGGTAGCAATTTGTTTGAAATCATGTACATGAAGGAGGACCACTAATTGTGGTAATTTTGGAGAACATTGGAATGGCAATGTCTTTGACAAACCCACCTCACACTACCTGCTCAGCGTTAAAGTACTGACAAAGTTAACAACTAGATGGAGAACATTGTGGAGCATTTAGCTACTGAAGAGCCCAATATTTCCCTCAGGAGTTTGTAGAGACCAAAACAGAGCTACAGGGGAGTGAATATTGGGTTTACAAAGGTCAATTGGCCAGAAACACATGCTAATGTATCACCATGTCAGCCGCTTAACAGGCAACTGTTGTGTTAACCTGCTGCCCCCAGTGACCAAAACAATGAATTAAAGGAGTTTTAAGGAACAAGTAAGCCTTTAATTGCTAAACCTAACCATAATCCCTGAAAGATGTTCTACTTAACCCTGTAACTTTTGAAAAAAAAATACATTATTTGTCATCTTCCAAATGTTGAATTCTAATTGCGGTCATTCTAGTCAATGCTTGTGAGTCCTCCAGACGTGTCCCAGAAGCGGCTCTCCGCTCCGCAGAGAATAGGTAGCTAGTCTATTTTTTACGGAAGTCACATCAAGCAGCACAGAATCAGGTCAATTTTCAAAATAATACACTCTGTGCAGATGCCCAATCATAAAACAACAATAAAAACGGTTAAAAACAGGCAAAAGAGAAACCATTTCACTACGTAGCCTACTTTATCATAGTAGAAGCACTAAAAAAGCAGTGAATACCAAATCAACTAAATCTAAACATGTCAGCAAAATGCTCTTATTCTGAAATGCTCCCTGTGGGATATGCAGCCATGCAGACGTCAGGACAAAACCTAATCAGAGAGAGCAGTGAAGAAAGTAGTAGAAGCACAAAAAGGACAAATTAACAAGTCAATAATGCGGGGCAGGCTGCATGCTCTGCTGCTGAAACGCTTCTAAAACACTTCCAGTGGACTTTGACGCCAGGCAGAGGACAGAACAAAACCGCGGTGCAGCTAGAGTCCGTGTACTTCCGGAGTTAGTATGACCAACTGAAAACACTATACACAGCAGGAGACATGTTTGTGGTCTCAGTTAACCGCTTGTCTTAAAAGCAATATGCACACTTGCTAACTCTCTCCTAAAAAGCAAAACAATGTGTCCATGGCACTTAATTCAGCTTTTTAGACACAATCTGCATTGATTTTCAAAAGGTTACATGTTAAACCAGCCTCAGCCACCCAATTTATCTCACCATTTCTGTCCTGTATTTCAACCTTTTATCTCTTTGTCTCTTAGCTACATCACATCCCAGTATTGTGCAGTAATATAACTGTTATGCAATGAGAAGGCAAGGAGAGATTTCCAAACATCTAGCTCTCATTTATAGGACTTCTTTGCAAGATAAGTAAAAGACAAGAAACAACAAGATCTCTGATAAATCACCCTGACAGTCCACATTTGACACTTCAACAGAACAAATTGGTCTCAGAGATGTGCTGGATCAATTTAAATTGACACTCTGGCAGGATTTCTGAAGGCGTGCTCAATCTTTCAAAGTACAGGGATAACCGCAAACCCTAGATTTTTTGAAATATTACTAATATAAAATATAAATGCTACAGTGCAAGACGACTTTTCTGCCACTGCAGCTGAGCTCTGGTCTGCATGTGAAACAGAGTGAACAGTTTCATCTGTCTTCACTCCCCCTTAGCGCCTGAGTGACAGTTAAGCCAGGCTCAGACTACTGGAGTTTTGAGCCGGTATATCCACGAGTCACCCCTCCTGACAATTGGAGGAGAAATCTGGTCTGGGACCTTGGACGGAACCGATGTTCGGCCGAGATTATCTGGTTGTGTGAAGGGTAAAGCAATCCAGTCTTAAAGCTCTCAAACTGCTCGCAGACCCATCGTTAAAATCTGGATGAAATGCCAGTCCCTAACTAGACCTGGTGATAATTACTAAAAATTGCTAGTGCAAAAAATAAAGCATGTCATATCTATTTAATGTCATAAATAGATGTAACAATTCCAAATATAGCTGTAGTTCATTCACAGACAATGATCTACAATCACAAGGAATTCTGGGCAAGATGGACTCTTGAAGCCCATATCAAAGCTGACTCACTTCTTCGTCCCATGAAGCGCTGAAAGTTATCACATATCATAGTCTTGAATGACAATATGCAGGTACAATCATTACAGCAAATTATATAAAAAGAGTAATGTGCTGCAGTTAGAAGAAAACAAGGTAATCAGATTACAGGGAATAAAAAAAACAACAATTATTGTTTGATGGATTATTCATCCTATCCAACAGGAACAACAAAGTCTCACATCACTAGGGCAGTATAGGGAAGTTAGTACAAGGATATTTAATCATATGTATATGTGTGTATGTAAAATCAACAGTATTCATTTTTATTTTTTTATAAACTACCTTAAAGTGCTTTATAATCACCAGAGATTTAAGATAAAGACTTGCAACAATCCTGGATGTTCAGTGATATTTAACAGTACTCAAGTGAATTTTGGTTGTACTGTAGACATCTTATTAATCTAAAACATCACTTCAGGATGAAAGGATGCAGGCACTGAGAAAGCAAGGCAGAAAAAATATGATTATGATACTGATCCACACCGAATTCCTCAGACAGGCAGCCCAATCTCAGGCGGTTTTTGCCTTTGGTCTTATTACGTAAACATTTAAAAAAGGCACTGCTGCAGGATCTACAACGTAGTGTGCGGTTCTAAAACGGGCATATTCTAAAGAGACACTGAAATGGAGGTAATTCTGGCTCTGCTGAAAGATGTAAATTGTTAAAATACTGATACAGTTGAAATCATAGTGGTAGCTGATTTTCAACGCTAGTAAGGCCTGTGCAAACATCTCATAAAGAGATAACCGGTGTGCTTCATTGCTCTAAAATAAAAGTGCAAAATCCACTTATCCTCCCTTTACAACATCTTCATTTAAATGTGTGCTACATACAATAGAAGTGACACACCACAGCTTCTTTTCAACGGTAGTGAACGACAACATGATGACACTTACCCATAGATTAAGACATTGTTGTCAGAGTAACTCTCCATCTGTTCATGACAGCTTTCCTTTGCTGTTAAATCTCTCCATTTCCACTATTTACAGCATGAAAGAGGCCTGATTACTTCAAGGTCACAGCCAGTGCAAAGAAGCGTAATATCAACACACCGAGCAAGCCGCCGAATCACGAGATGAGAGATTGGATTGCTGAGAGCAACCTATAAGGAAGAATGGCATTTTGGAGGCATTTGGAGTGTAATCTAAATTCAGAACAATGTGTTGAAGATGTCTTGGATATAGGTTTTGCTGATTTCTAATCCTGAGCAATGAGCTCTGGGGAAGTGATTTTCTTTTCTTCTTGATTCATCTTCATACACATACAGAAAGTACAGGCAGGCGAGCACATTCATATTGGCTTTACACATTCATACATTTTTCCCCTCGCCTCATCATGCCGCAAAAAAAGCAACCTCTCTCGTCCTCTAACATACACACAATCATGCACTCGCACTCTCACACACTCACAGTTTGATATTTTCTCCTAAGCAGCATATAAACACAGTTCTGCCTGCTTTTCCTCTGTGACTCACAGTTACTGGAGCTGGGACGAGGCAAGTGTGTACCTGAGTGTGTTTGTGCAGCTCCTTTGAAAACAAACCTCCGATGTTTCTTGCCCTTGCTCGTGTCTGTGCTTGTCCTTAACGTTGTCATAAAGTGACCGGGAGGAAATATCAGCTTCTGTTTACCTCTGACACTAACCAAGACAAATGGCATACAGACATTTTTTAGTGCATTATTCAAGCCCAAGCAGTTACATGTATTTTACAGAGACGCAAAAGACAAGACAAGAAGTCTATATTATAAGATTCAAAAAAATGTATAGATACGTACATATATAAACATAGAAAAAGGTGTGAAGATGCAGAAACAGAATAATACAACAAAAGCTGAACAGCAGTGAAACTTGCCATTTAATGCTTCCAGCACAAACTGAAAGCACATCAGTGTGGCACGCCAGCAGGACCACACACCACATCAGCACGTAATCAAGTGGCAACATTCTGGTTTCCTGGGTGAAGCCAAACCAGAAATGCCTAAAACTGCAATTCATCAAGTGAGGCTGGCTGCAGAAGGGAGTCAATCTCCTTTGACCCCCATGTTAAAAAGCCCAATTTTACAGCAGAATAAAACGTGTTTACAGCCTGGTACAAAAGATGGTTTTAGTGTATATTGCAAATTTTTCCCTTTGTGACAACTGGGGGAGGGGGGGGGTTCTTAAACTTCTGCATTATTAGGGGGTGCGGCCGCTTTGATTGACAGGTGGCTGCTGTCGCTGTCACAGCTAGCCCAGTGACAGCTGTCTGTTAGCTCAGCAAATACAGTCAGTCAGTCATGGAGCTCAACAGTTCTGCCCTGTTGGAGCCTTTTTGGACATTTCTTCATTCAGATACCGGACGAATAATGGCAGGCTGTGCGATTTATTCGAGAGAAAGATAACCCTCACAAGCCTGTGCTCCAGCTGGTGAGTGAAATTGTATTATTTTGATTATGTGTTACAATAATTAGCAGTTATGGGTATATAACTAGCTTCCAGCTATGGTAATGGTGCTAAAATAACTGGAGTCTGCTAACTGCAGTTTATACAGAATCATGCAGGGAAGTAAAAACGTATTAGAGAGAACACTCTAGAACAAAAGGCGTCTGAAGGTAACGTTAAGTAGTAAAGTAACGTTAATGGCCCACCTCGACAGTTAGCTGAGTTTATGTACTTGCCAAACAGGCATTGTCAGATTTGGATAAGTAACATTAAAGTTATGTAGAGAAATTAGCTGAATGACAGCCGCTTCTGGCTCTCCAGCTGCATGTAATTTTAACCTGTGGGGCCCTGTTTACATTCAAGTCCTTTTTTGTTATTGTGTAGCAGATTACTTTTGTTTCAACCTAAAGGTGCATTATAATTCTCTATAAATATATGTCAAGTAGTTACCAGTTCAACTTGACTTGACTGATAAAGTGGTGTCTAGCAGCAAGATTAATATTAAACATATCAGTAAACAGTGTTTTGCACATTGCCATAGATATTGTTACATGCCAGATAAGTTATCATGCTGAGGCGATCTCAGAGTTCAGTAGGTGTATGGCAGTTGGGAAGAGGCTGTCACTAACTTTCTACCATTGTTGTGTTTACAGGAGCCAGAGGAGCTGATGGCAGCATCATGTGTTAAACGGTGATTTTGTTTTGTGAGACTGGCCACAAGCACCTTCTTGTTAGCTGTAAGCTATAGTAAATTCCTGTGTGTTGCCAGTTAGTGTTTACTAGAGCTGGTAACACTCCTATCTGACACTAAGTGATTTGTTTTATGTTTGGTCTGCAGATTTGGGCTAGGGATGAGCTTAGCACTGATGAATAGTCATTTGTTGTATTAGATTCACTAGGTGTGGGGGTGCAGCGCTACCTGTTTTTTTGTTAAGAGACAATTAGAGAGGTTTTTTGGTTCTTCTTTTGTTTGTAGTTATTAATCCTCTGTTTAGAAAGGATCTCTTTGTTATATTTTGTTCTTTGGTTTATGCATCACCCACTTGCCCAATATCTGTTCTGACTTGTGTGTTTAGTAAATAACATTTCCACTTTACCAAGTACATCTGGTTTAGGTTTATGTCTCCTCTACCTCTAGCGAGCGTGGACGTAACAGGAGCATTTAAACTTTCCAACTTGTACTAGACTGATGTTCCTTAGCAAGAATTCAGCTTTAATATTTGATATTTTATGTGTTGTAACTTTTCCTTGGAATTGACAGACAGAATCAGAGTCAGTAATAAAGACAAAATTAGTGCAAATATATAGAGAATTTATTGCAATGTGTGTAATTGATATATATTTAAATGTGCATAAAAAACACAAAGGAAAACTTTTAAAACCAAATGTTAAAAAGTGAACAGAAGAGGAGACGGCCTTTCCACGTCAGTCCGCGCCATCTGATACAGACGTCCAGCACACTGAGGATGTGTTCCAGGACTCTGCAGCTGGCACCAGGTGGGACATCTGATCCACTCTGTGAATATGGAAGAAAAATAAATGAGTAATAATTGTAGCACGTAATTAATGTAAAATATAAAGTTAACTATAAAAGATGCCACATTTTGGGTGATAGTACTATTATGTCACATATTTTAGAGAAAATGGAACAAGGGAGCAACACCTCGATATATAGATGACACTCAATAACAATAGTCAACAATATAGTTTTTGTGTTGTCTTGACAGACTATGTAATATCAGCTGTCAAATGTCAAGTAGCCATAACAATAAATACTGATTCATGGAAATGTACATGCATACATATATTTTTTTTAAAGGTTAAAGCATTTTAAACCTTGTGTAGTATAACCTAAATAACAGAGAAATAGTAACTAAGTGTTGTTGTTAGTTTCAGGTTAACTTTCCTCTAGGATAAGCTGGTAACAATGTGGCCACAGGCTACCAACCTCCAACCAGACAAGCCCCCTGTAAAAGCTACCTCTGCTAATGCAGAGTAGCATATAACATTAGCTCCTTAGCCTTAGCTAACTCGGTCACGTCGAACTATGCGGGCGTGGTTTCATCAACCAGGCACTTCAGCTCCACCCACAACCCACCTCTTTACCCAATTGTGGTTATGCGCGGTGACGCTCTGCCAAGATGGCGCCAATTTCCACCAATTTTGAGCTTCAAAACGGCTCTTCAGAAAACAACGGGTGACGTCACAGACACTACATCCATTGTCTATGCACGTAATACATGCAGTGTGTAGATCACCCATATACAGTCAATCTGGTCGGCATTAAATTACTGCTTTACTGAAAATGTGTCTTTTGAGTGTAAAACGTTCACCACTTGCAGCCCATGACGGTGGGCCATGCAGAGGCCTGTAGCTTGCTGACTATTTAGAAACACAACCGATACGATGGATTCCAATGGTTCTCCAGGGTGTTGCAAAAAGAAAAAATATATTTTTGTGTCTCAATATTCATACTGTTACAAACTCACATTACTCTCAACATACTGTACAGTGCTGTGCAAAAATCTGGTATTAAGATACAAACAGAACATGAAATTATGTACACAAAGTTTAAAATAAAATGAAAAATTTCCCGACAAAAAAATTCTACAGGCAACTTTTCTGACGTAATCTTATGGTATGATACCAGGTTTCTTTCAGAAGTTCCCAGAATTCTTCTTTATATATTGGCTGTCTTTTATTTATTTCTCTGTCCAGGTGCTCCCATAATGGCTCTATAATATTCAAGTCTCGACTCAGTGGAGGCCAATCCATTACTGTCAGTGTTTTATCAGCTGTATTTCTCTCCGGATATGATTTCACTGCATCAGCAGTGTATTTGGGATCGTTATAATGCTGAAAAATGTCTGTACTTTTCAGCATTCATTCATGAGCTCATCAATTCGGACAATATCGGCAACAACTCTGGCAGAAATACAGCCCCAAACCTGGACAGACCCTCCACCAAGATTCAATGAAAGCCACAAGCACTCATTCTTACATCTCTCTCCAACTCTTCTGACATATAATAGCCTTTTAATCCTGTTCCCCTCCCTAAAAAGTGGTATCTTGGCTACTACCCTTCCACAAAGACCATTCCTGATCAAGCCTTTTCAGATATTAGAAGGGTCAACCTGGTATCCCGATGAAGCTGGCAGATGCTGAGCCAGGTCCTTGCTGGACTTCTTCTGGTCTCTCAAAGAAGAAACTCTGAGAAACGTCTCCTCAGATTTTTGTCGTTGACCTCTACTGATTCTTCAAAATTCTTTATAACAGCTTGAATACCACATCTTCAGTAGTATTTCCCAGTTTGGCCTTGATGCAAAATAATGGTTTTATGTCTGTCAAATCCTGTGATCTTAGGCATTTTGAATGGAATCATATCATTGAGTAAGTTGGTCTTATACATATTAGCAAGCTTTCAATGAATTGAACTCAAACAACACGTGTATGTAATTCTCAAACCTGGTGTAATAGACCTTTTTCACAGCAGTCATTTTGACCTGAAATACTATGACAACTACGGGTGTTAGCAGACATTAATTAGGGTTCCATTCCATTTAGGTTCAAATGTACTCTAATAAAGAGACTGGTCATTATACCTTAGCTAAAACAATAAATATGATGGTGGCCTAGGTACTGTACTGAATTATTCAGTACCTGCACAGTACTGAATAATGTTGATGTTAGTTAATTGCTCCCCTGGTAGTATCTTTCAATATGTTTGACGTGTAAACTTTTTACACAACAAAATGCCACTAAAAGTAATAATGAAATAAAAATATGAAAAAAGTTAAATTTCACTGTTGGTAGCCTGCCAAGCTCTTGCCGCGCGACAAAAACATGTTTTAATTTAGCTGGTCCCCTGCTTGCATAAAAGATTGAGTAAGGGTTATTAGCAAACGTGATGACTAAGAGATGTGAGTCGTTGCATGGACTCTATTGTGTTTGTACGTAAGTAAAGATAGTTAGTATTCCTTATTATCCACACTATTTTACTTTTAAACTACAAATAGATGGATTAGTGGACAGGCTCCACAGAGAGACACAAAATGACTTCATACAGACTCAAGATGACTAAAAAAACTGAAAAAGACTAGAGAGAGTCTCAACATAACCGCAAAGAGAAGAACAACTATGAGGCTTCTGGATCCTGAGTTAGAGGGTGGGGGCCTTTTACTTTCTTAACTACACTTACGTCAACAACCAGTAAAGAAGCAAATATGTTAACAGGTAAAAAGCGACAGACATATTCTCTTCTTCCATTTCTCCTCTGTTGAACAAAGGTTACTGTCATGTTAGTTTTTAGACACATCAAAGCTGCATGGGGGAATTTCCTTAGGCCAGACTGTGCTCCTGCTGATTTCCTCTGCAGGCTATAACTTAAATGCTATCTAGCTGCTCATGGAAATGTGTGATAAAATAATGCCATATCTAATAACTCTCTCTATTCCAAAGAATGCTATTTAATTACACTAATTACTGTTACTGCACTGTGGATTGGTTCAATCAGAGTGTGTTTGCTCTGTAGTTTGGCTTGCATACAAACATACAATAAAGACTTTATCATGTAAGATGTTGATAAGGATCCTATATAAAGGGGCTACTGACTGAATAGCCTGATGAGGGAAGGAATAAAGAATTTGGATTAACGATTACTGTATGTATGCATGTTCTCATTTGATTTTATAATATAATTTCATTTTATTATATTTATATGTGTGTATCTGTGGGTATGTGCTCATGTATAGCATGGCCTACATTTAGGCAACATATACATATTTAATTTATTATAGCCAATAAATGCAGACAGTTAACTGGGCCAGAACATAGCAAATATAATAAATATTAGGAAATAATTTAGGTCAGGCTATGCCTTGGTGCCTAGACCTGCCAAAAATGCCTATTGTTAGAAGAAAACAAAACAGGCCACATTTCCTCAAACCTGTGGACCACTACAGATCAGGGCCCCGTTTCAGAAAGTGGGATTAGTGACAATTCTGAGTATGTTAAGCCTGAGATGACGGAAACTCTGGGTTTTCTGTATCAGAGAGCGATATAAAATAAACTCTAGATCAGTAACTCTGGCAACTGATGCTGTGAAGTGGATACAGGATAAGTTGAAAAACCGTCAGTTTCTCTCTGACTCCTCTCCTCCTGCAGAGCCTGAGGCGGCTGTCTGACACACCATTTCATTTCCTCATTCATACTGTTGATATCAAAGCACATATCTGAACGCATTTACATCTTTTAAAACTTTAAAATCCCGCTATACATCTAAACATGATCTTGAACATCACCGCTTTATGATCAATCTGTCATCGATGTAAGGACAGATCTCCGTACATCGTGGATTTATCCTCAGCCCAGAAGAAGATTTTGTCCGTCTTTAGGTAGGCCATAACACTGTGACAGTTGCACTGAAAACACTTAGGCTGCTGTGGGCTACATTACTGCAGTAGCCTAAACACTGTTTAAACTACTATGTAACCTATAAAACTGATCAATGAACAGTAATCTTTCATACTGTAGTTGCATTGATTGGAACATTGCTATCTTAATTATCATCCTGGAGATAATGTGAATATTTCTGAGTGAGGATGACTGTGGTACAGCTGAAACAAACAGGCTCAAATGTAGTTTTAAGTGAGGTTTTCATTATTAGCTGCATATGTTCTGAATGTGTCTTGACAGCATTAATAAAATATGAAATTAGCAAGATTTTATTAATGTAAAATAGATGTCTAAAACTTTACAGTCAGTTGGAACCCATAGAGACATTTGCCACTGCTAAAAAATTCATATATATATATTAATGATGATAATAATAATAATAATAATAATAATAATAATATTATGCTAACCTACTAGGTGTGACTGTGACTTTACAATCACATGTTTATGATTAAACTGTGTCTTATAACTGATCTATACCTATTTTCATAATCAGGTAGCAGATTGCCACGGCATTTTGTCCCGTCGGGTTACGGCTTATTAAATATAGCCTTCCTGTTTCATATTTTTTCCCTATCCCCACGCACGAGCTTCCATCAGGCTCAACATACTCACAGTTGATTGAACTAATTCTGATCAGCTGTTCTGGAACTGAAAACTCAGAGTTTCCCACCTCAATTAACTCAAAGCTCAGGGATAAGCTCTGAGTTTGTTAAGCCTGCTTTCTGAAACAGGGTCCTGTAGACCACTGCTGACCTGTAGACCACTACCAACCTTAAAATCAGTTGTCCAGCCAATCTCCTGCTTCTCTTTCCAAAAATATCTTCAGTATCCATCTGGTCAATGATTGGAGGATTGAAGGATATGCCAGTACAACAGCATTAACAGGGACACTATGACATTTAGTTTTCACTGACAACATCATTCTGTGGGGACTGATATTGTTTTGAAATACTATAATAGAGATATTAGTGGTATTCGCACTAGCTAGTGTTTTCCATAGCCTAAAATAATAATATTATCTCAAGTAAACATAGCTAAAGTTCAGCAAGTAACATTCATTAACAACAACTTACAATCTCTGTATCACTAACAATGCTGAATAAATCTTCCTTCATCGTGTGTGTGCGTGTGTGTGTGCGCGCGCGCGCGTGTGTGTGTGCGTGCGTGTGCGTGTGTGTGTGTGCGCGTGCGTGTGCGTGTGTGTGTGTGTGTCTTGGCAGAATAGCAATGAAATGCAGCCTGCTTCACAATTTTAAGCCAATACAAATTACATTTGTATTATTCAATCATTATTATCAATATTCTTGCTTCTTTGTTGAGTACATGTCTGCAATGACCATGTAAGGGTAGCTTCAGCCCCACTAAAATAGACCTAACTACATCCATGCACTTCCTCTGTGTTTCTTGGTGAAGTGTGCCAACTGGGCATGTGCTATGCCAAATATTAATGTTTAAAGTTTGCTTTTAAAGAGGACATGGGAGCACATCTCAGACTGCTTTAACACATGAGACCTTGAAAGCAAATAGCTGCTTCATCAGTTTTAGAGTTGACTCTTGGTATTTTTAAAAGGCCAGTACTAGACCACCTCAGTGGCCTGACTGGCTCATAGCCGACAGGCATGTCAGAAATATATTGAGGTACCAGACCACTGAGGGCTTTGTAAACCAGAAGAATGTTCCTGCAATAAATTCTAAAGTTCACTGAAGCCAAGGGCAGGAATTTAAGGGAAAGTACACCAAAGATTATTACGGATGTAAGGTCAATCTTGAACATTATCCTTTTTAGCATATAAACACCTTTCCAACATGCCCAGTAATAGCAAAGAAGATTCAGTTTTGTATTTACAATCAGGTTCTGATTTACTTCAACTGTGTATTCATTTCAAATGCTGTTCTCTGAGATCCAACCCCAAAGTAACAGCACTGCCCGTTTAAACATTACCAGCTAATTGTAAAGTCTGTCATGTTCTACATCAGCATGCAAGTGTGGCTTCTGCTG
The DNA here is from genome assembly GCF_014851395.1 of Micropterus salmoides. Taxonomy (NCBI): domain Eukaryota; kingdom Metazoa; phylum Chordata; class Actinopteri; order Centrarchiformes; family Centrarchidae; genus Micropterus; species Micropterus salmoides. The sequence goes on from NW_024044237.1 coordinate 2,500,595, forward strand.
AAGTATGTCAACTTTTGTATTGGATTAGTGTCAGAGCAGATTTTGGGGTTTCCCAATTTAGTTCACAAACATTGTTTCAAAAGTTTGGTGTCAAACATGTTGTTAGGGTAAGAACTAGTGGTGTTATGCCACTCTCCTAATCACAGGAGCTGGGGAAGAAGCTGCAGGGAGTGTCAGTCAGCAGAGACAGTCGAGTCAGTGGACTTGAGGAGACCATGAAGACCAACCGTGAGCTGCTGGACGGCCGAGTGAAGCCTGGTGTAACCAACAGTGGCAATCCTGTGGTTAATTGTTGTGTGTTTTTACCTTTGTGTGCTGTGCTGCTAATGCTACGTTTTTTTTTGTGTTTAACTTTTGCCTTTGTATTGCCTTGGTTCCCCCTAGCAAGACATTTTTGTTATTCACTTCCCCTTTTGGGAGTTGTTTTCTGTCACTGTTACCCCTTATTCTAAATAAACCCCTTTTTAACTTTCAACTTAAATCTGTGTTTCCTCGTTTTCTTCAACCCTGGAACCTAACCTCCTCACCCTGGACTTCCATCTGAGGTTCGTAAAATGCCTAGATCCTTAAAAAGATCGAAATGGTGTGCGATCAGCAGGTTGGTGTATAATACGTCTATCGTGCTGCGGCATTATATGGCTAAGCATGAGCAGCCCGGGGGGGGGGGGGGGGGTCGATGAAAAACGCCATCAATCAAGGTAAATCATTTATGGAATACTTTTCTGCTTTTAAACAAATAAACCCTACTTCAAGTTTAACATACATTTATTTTCACATTGTCTGTCCAGTGGGCCGTAAACAAGAGCTTGATGAAACTCTAGTGGACATGATTGTGGAGGATTCACAGCCTCTATCCATTGTAGAGGACAACGGCTTTAAAGCATTTGTGACTGATTTGTTGACCCCACCTATTATTAGCATTACTATCCAGGCAGGCTTGAAGGCCGTAGTGGACTGCAAATATGAGGAGCAAAAGCACAAGGCCATGGCTGAGATACAGAAGGTAGATGGTGTGTGCTTTACTGCAGATGGGGACTTCCTATTAATATGGAAGCGTATCTGGCCATTACATAGATAAGATAAGCTTGCCACAGTTCTTCTGGGGGTACGGACGTTTCCTAATGCTCACACTGCGGAGCAGCTTGCAGAAGCCAAGAGGTTTCTCTTTGAAGAATGGGATATCCAGAGCAAAATTAAAACCCTCATGACTGATGCTGCTTTAAATATGATTAGGCATGATACAGATTAGGCGTGTTATATGCATTGCACATGCCTTGAATCCGGTGGTCAAGAAATCCCTTGATGCAACTCCTGGTCTGGATGCAGGAGCACGGAAGATAGTGATTTACCAGTACCACAGCAAAAGAAAGGCTAAGAGACAAACAGGAGCAAATTGCACGCCCAGTGAAGAAGCTGATCCTGGAGGTCAACACATGCTGGAACATATTTAATGCTTCAGCGTGTATATGAAGAGAACATTGAAAACCGATGTGGCTCCTCTGACATCTGAGGAATATCACGCTACTGTATCTCAGAGTGCATCAAAGTGCTAGCATCGTTCCATGTAGCCTCTGTTGAACTATACTATGAGTATCTTGGTCTACAGTCATTCCCATGATGAAAATGCTTCAGCACACAATAACTGAAACCCTCAAACACAGCAACCCAGCTGGGACAGAATCATTCAAGATTAACAGATACATTTTCTGCTCTGGAGTCAACGAGTGTTTTAACATGGAGGTCTGTCCTCTCCTAAAGTAGTGGTAGGGATGGCTGATCAGGAACAGCTGTGTGATTACCAGCAGGTGCAGCTTGTGCCAACCCAGGAAGCACTTAGGGGTTTAGACATTAATGGCTGTGTGATGTGTTATTTTGAGGGGACAGCAAATTTACACTGTTATACAAGCTGTACACTCACTACTTTACATTGTAGCAAAGTGTCATTTCTTCAGTGTTGTCACATGAAAAGATATAATCGAATATTTACAAAAACGTTAACATATTAGCCGACTTGCATTTTGTGGTTGTTAGCTTTGTTGCATTACATTGTTTTAACAAGCAGATGGCGGTGTCTTGATGAACCTTCGAGTACTTAACCATTTTCAACACAATTGTGTTGGAAAGCAGCAATGCTTCGGAACGCTTCATTTGGCCATCACTAGTCAGGACATGTGTAAACGGAGGTCATTTAGTCATCTTTAGTCAACAAAAGGTGGCAAATACAGGTAAGTGGTGTGAGCAGTCCAAAAACACAGTGTTAGTCCACACAGCAAGAGAGGCACAAGAAACTAAAAACACAGCTGAGGAAAACACTGGAGAAACTTTCATGGACAGTAGTGAAAACAAACACTGAGTAAGCATTGAACAGCAGACTGACAACGAGACAGGTGCAATGATCAAGGACAAGACAGGAAGGAAAAGTAGCTCAAGACAACACAGATACAGAGTAATGAACACAAGAGGGAAGCTTAGCCAAGACAAGGAAGACCAAACATCCAAAAAAACAAAAAAACTGTGACACATGTCAGAAACAGTATAATTACTTTGGTTAATACCCCATCAGATCGAAGTTCAATTATCAATAAGACATTTTGTGCCCCAACCCTTTCATTTGTTCACTTATTCATCACTCATTGTCCTCACACAAGTGAGCTTAGATGAGATATGGTGGATGAATTGATTGTCGTCAGCTGAAAGTATTTCCGCTGCCTTGATGAGAAATGGTAGCAAACTTGACCTTCTCTGGGTTGAAGTATTCCCACTCTTGATTTAATTGAGCCAAAGGACGGCAATCATACATGTCTCTCTATTATAAATGATGTTCCCATGGAATACTTTTGATGTAAGGTCACTGAATGTCTTCAACGCAATTTAGTATTTTTGCCCTAAACCTCTCTCTTTCTCTTTAGCCATGCTAGGAGCATGGCTTTAAGGATAGCGATGTCGGTTTGAGGGTCTGTTGATCAGTCAATCTGTCCAGCGCCGACTGAAATAACTCAGTTATTGCATGGATTGCCATGAAATTTTGCACAGAAGTAAATGGTCCCCAGAGAACCTCTACAGCGACTTCAGTGATCCCCTGACTTTACCTTTGGCGCCACTGTGAGGTTGACATTTGTGGTTCTGAGCGAACATCTGCTGGATGAAATGTCATTAAAACTTGATACAGATATTTATGTTCTCCCCAGGATGTTTGGTGATGCCCTGACCTTTCATCATGTTGTTGTACCATCAAAGTGTTTTTTTTTATGAAGAAATACCTGCAAATCTAATGCCATTCTGATCAGCCCCAGCTGTACCAAAGTTGCTACAAAGCACCATCTAAGATGAAAATGGTTAAAAAATAAAAAAACAATTCCTCAATAAACATCAGCATGTTTAGATTCTTAAGAGCCCTTTTTAAACTATCTATTGTTTAAAAAGGGCTAAAGTGCATGGGGCATTTGTTAGTTAAACTGCGCAAGTAAGGCATAAAGGGAGTTGTATTTAATCGTGTATTTTTGGGTGTAAGATGAATTAATCCAATCAGAGTGTCATCTCCCATCCCGTTAAAAACCAGCCGCATCTGCGCCTGCATTGCTATTTAATTGCAGATTAATGGCACATTACAAAAACCATGATAAAAAATAAATAAGTGTGATGCAGACGAGTATGGACAAAAGTGTCGACGTGATATAAAAACTTTCTTTGATCATGAAGCCTAATGTTACTCTACAGTTCTGTGGTTTATCAGTGGTGCGTGAGCTACTGTGCAGACTGGAGTCTCCAGTGATGCTCGTCTCCTATACACACACACACACACACACACACACACACACACACACACACACCCCTTCTGCAATATCTCATGTGCAGTCACTGGGGTTTAACATGAACCTTTCTTTTACTTGACTACATTTGTGCCTTCAAGGTCCCAAACTGTAGCTTTATGACTGTGCTTAGCCGGGTACATCCTGTCCTGGTCATTACCTGCAATATTTAAGCACTGTAAGCCCCTAAGGATTTACTTCATATTGTATACGCCGTATTGACAACATAGAATACCCAGGTGGACTCTTCCAGAACTCAATTGCACATTAAGGAGGAACACACTACAGAAAGCAATCTGCTAGCAATAAAGCACAATAAAGGACCAAGAGTGATGATAAAAAGGCATGTGGTGATCTCTTGAGAATTGCCTGGCATGTGCTGAAACCAACGTGAATGATCAAGCATCCTTGCAACACAGTGAAGGCCACTATACTGTTGTGGAATTAAAAAGTTCCATAAACAGAATTTAAGTGAGACAAATGTGCTAAATTGAGACAGCCATATCCCTTTCTAAAGAAACATTTTCTATCAGGATATTTATCACTTAATGGACTGACTTTCAGTGATTCAGGCAGTAACGGTTTAATTGTCCCCTCTGTATTCCTCTGATGGCTTTGGCCTTTTAAGAGTTTTGCAATTTCCGCACTGCAACACAATCGGAGCACAATGTCAGGGTCCTTATTGCCCCTTCTCTAATTTTTAAAGTGTGGATTTTGACATTATGAAACAGTTCACAGTGCGGGCTGGTGAGCTGAGAAGGGAAGGGCCTGCCATATCAACAAGGACCCCCTATTCAATCATCTGAGACAGAAATACGTTAAGGCCGCTGACTTGAAGAGGGTCAAAACCAGGATTACCTCGCTTGTGTTTCGATTTTAGCCACGGCTTCCTTGAGCTACTGGGATTAGATTTTTTTCCTCTTCACAGAGAAAAGAGGGGCAGGTATTCTCAATGAAGGGTTTTGAAGCCAAATCACTTCTGGGCAGAAAGCTTTAATGTAGTGTCAGGAAAATTCCTGTTTTCCTGATTTTTGCAGTGCCACTGGTCACGTTTTTTTTTTTTTTTTCCTTTTTGCGGACCCAGTGTCTATTGATCTTTTAACCTTTTTTTCCTTCCTTTCTTTCCTGTAATATTGCCTTGCTCTTCCTATTGTTTTATTATTAAACGGTCTTCTTTATCTGACCATAAAACACTTGTTGCCACCCTTTATCTGACCTAAAAGATTGCACAGAATTATTGAATTGTATTAAATCATTCCATCAGGATATGATATTGTTTGTCATGTTTGATCTGTACATTAATTTTCAAACGTTTCAAATTTTGCAGAATTAAAAAAGTGTCATCGCTGGAAGTAAATTTTAGGTAAATAAATTTCAGGTGTTAGCTAGCTAGTGATCATTGCTCAGACATGTCATGTTATCAACCTATTTTATTACTATAATGTTTGGCAAAAATGCCCAGAACCAAAGCAATAACAGCTGTTAATCAATCCAAACATTTATCATCTTTGACATTAGGAGTGTATAGGATTAATATATGAGTTGAGTTATGAATGTACGTGTCATTATAGTGTAAGCAATTTTGTGAAGGTCAGGCATCATTTAAATCAGTAAATCCCCTCAGCAGCAGCAGCAGCCAGAGCTGCACATAGACTCTCAGGTGAGCTCAGGTGTAGTGATAGTAAAATGTCTGGCTGTTAAGTCATGAGCTCATTGAAAAATAAATCCAAGTGGAAGTTTTTGAAATGGTTTATATACTGTATACATTCATGTTCAAGCTCAAATTTATTTAGATTGGTCAACTAGGGTTGTTTTTAAATGTGCAAAGTCCTTTCCAAATTCAGGATACACAACAGATATACACGACAAAGACAGTAGAAAATGTCAAAACTCAACTCAACTGTTTGAAGGCGAATGAATAGAGGTGAGTCTTTAGCAAGGACTCCGAGCAATTCTTAACAAGCAATAATATCTTAAAACCAATCCCAAAGCCGTCAGGAAGCCAGTGGATTAATGTTACATTAATGCTCATGTTAGATGAGTGTCTTTTGAATCAAATCAACCAGATGGAGTGAGATTCTGTGTGTGTGTGTATATATATATATATATATATATCTCTCCTACATTTCTGCTTTCACACCAATCCACTAGGAAGCTATAGTGCATACAGTAGCGTGGAAAACTCTCCCTATGAAAACTGTAGACAGTGTTTCTATCATCCATTCACTAAAACTGTATTAGGCTGTGACTTAAGATGTTGCTGTTGAATTAAAAAGAAATGCTTTTTCAATGCAAAAAGTTCACCTCTATAAAGCACCCTGGAGTCCCAAAACACAATAATACAACCCCCAAATGTGTAAGTGTATTAAACAGCAAGTGACAGCAGACAATATTTTTTTATTAGTTAATGATTTAGCCTACTAAACACCAAAATCCCTGTCCGCACATAATAATCAGCCTTACCTTGCATTGAGACAACAATTAACAGTACAGTTAAATATGTTTGGATCTTTTCCATCTTAGTAGCAAACTTCCTCCAATAATGAAATTTTACAGCACACTTTCCCCAGCTGATTGTTTGGTTGCTAATTTAATTGTAAAAAGTCCACCCATGCAAACCTTAATACATTCTTTACATCTGCTTCCTCTTTGCCTCCCTTGTTTTTCAGCCCTTTGCCCCTCCATCTTTCATGTTACTTTGTGGTTAGGTCTCAGTAAGTCAGTATGAAAATATGTCCACTATAACGGGATGCATTTTGCTGTGCTTTCACTTTCCTTTGACTGTGGTTTCCCTGCAAAGCTTTAAACAGACATACAGATTGTATGTAAGGGTCTTGGAACACTGACATGAGTACTGGGGTTTCAAAGCAGTGCTCTTTACCCTCCTTTAGATCTCATCCATTTAGCCACTGTGGGCAACACACATAGTGAAAAATATTCTCTTTTCAAAAGGTCATCTTAAGATAAAAGGCACTCCCAGCTTTGCCCTTGTCAACAAAGCAGCCAGTTTATGAAGCCCTGTCTCTTTAGTTCCTCAGATATTGACCAGTCAGCAAAGAACATTCATGTCTTTATGATTCCAAACAATGAGGTGAGTTATTGCTTTTTGACCTCTGACTTCACAACTTGGGCTGCGTTCAGCTGCCTTATGACTTCCTGCTCCTGTGTACTTGATGTGCTGTATTGGCAGAATCACACTCCCCCGGTGAAAGCGGAACATGTGGTCAGCAATGGCAGAGCGGCTATGTCCTCATTACTGTGGGCTGACTCCACAGGGAGTGGAGCTGTGGAACCGCATGTATGTTCTATGACTGCTAAAGAAAGACTTTTCCAGCTGATGTTTATCTACAACAGCCCTTCTGTGAACTAAAATGTGTAATGTTCGCATGTCCACAGCAAATTTTGCAACATGTGACTTCATTAAATTTTTCTCAAGTTCTGTTTTGTGAAATGTGACGCAACAAATCAAGGCAATATGGGTGGGAAATTAATATACAGTAACAAATAACTGCTCATTTCAACTCATCTGCAGCTGATCTGCTGCTACCAAGGCGCATTTAGTCAGAGTATGAAGCCCACTCACTGGGATAAACTGACGCGATGATGTCATATTGTCAATGAAATTGGCTTCTTTCATAAATGTAGTCTAAAAATTGTGAAATCAGCTGAAACAGTTTTCAGAATTTTTTTTGCCTCCATCCATCCATCCTCAACTGCTCATCTTTAACTAGATGGTCAATCTGAAAATAAATAAATAATTAAATTTGGGAGGGGATACATTTGAGTTTAGTCTGTCTGAGATTCTGTCCTTTCTTTTTAACGATTTGGGCGACACAACTCAACAAGAGAAACAAGAGTTTCATGACAGAGCATAGACTGTATAAAAGATGTGGACGTAGTCACCGTGACGTCACCCATTAATTTGTAGACTACAGTTTTGAAGCCTCGAATATGGCATTTTGGCTGTCGCCATCTTGGATTTTTGGAACCAGAAGTGACCATATTTGGACGGGAGGATGGCACTGGGAGGGATGCACATTGCTGTGCTTCCATCCCAGTGATTGGCAAGTCGCTACACAGCGGCCTGTCAATCAGAAGATTGCCACGCCCTAAAGCATACGCTGCTTCATCATCTATTTTCCTCTAAATGGGAGCGTAACTTACAAAATAAATATACGGTCATTTTGTCAGTCACTTCTATTCAAGCAGACTTCTTTTTCCAACCAGTGGAGTTTCCCCGGGGCGGCACAGTGCAGTGGTTAGCACTGTCGCCTCACAGCAAGAAGGTCGTGGCCCCGGCCTTTCTGCGTGTAGTTTGTATGTTCTCCCCCGTGTCCGCGTGGGTTCTCCGGGTTCCTCCCACCATCCAAAAACATGCAGGCTAAGTTGACTGGTGTCTCTAAAATTGTCCTTTGGGTGGGATTGGCTCCAGCCCCCCGCTACCCTGTACGCAGGATCAGCGGTTGACAATGAATGGACGGATGGGTGGGTGGATGGAGTTTCCCCCCCTGGCCATTCAAAATAATGCAGGTTCAAGGCACTTCAGCATTGGCTTCACCTTTCACACCTGGTAGTTCCCAATTGTAACAGAGCCGTGATGCTCTATCTACCTATCTTTAAATCATCTCAAAACATTTTATTTGTAGTACGTTTCATTCAGCTCCTAAAAGTTTAATTTTGGGTTGATTACAGAACATTCTAGTTAACTAATCTAAATTGTCACTGACACCATCACTTTAACTGAACTGCCTGGAAAGTGGATGAGAACCTTTCATGTATGGTCTGGTGAAAGAAAAGAGGCCTTCCAAACAAAAACAACTGATCCATAATGGATAGCGTGTTAAACTGTGCATTCTGATGAAAGGACTGTGGGGACACCACCAGACAGCACAAAATCAGCCAAGCATTTTGTGGCCCACAAAAAAATATAATATTCTGCTCCTGTAATTCATTCAATTCCTTTTTGAGTATAGGAACATTGGCATTGTGGACAAAAGTGGACAGACACCAAAGCACAGGAAAGTCACGTAATTCACGTGACATCCACACACTAAAAAATTCCTGTGTCAAAAATAACCCATAAATTGGTTTAAAATAACCCAACTCCTGGGTTAGAAAAGGAACCATGTAATTTCTTGGTTATTTCAACCCAAAAAAATTGGGTTATTCTTTTTGACCCAACTTCTGGGTTAAATACTTGATATTATGCCTTATTTCAGAAAATCAATATATCTGTCACGGTGTGGTGCAGGTAGAAGAGGAGGAGTCGTCCAAAGTTCCAATTCAAATGTTTTACTAATAAAGTAACTCCAAAAAAGGTACAGACAGGCAGGCAGGATGTACACACACTAAACAAGACTACAAAGTAGAACGGCCAAAGACTGACTGAACTGAAAGAACTAAATACTAACACAGATGAACATTGATTAACAAACACAGGTGGAACAGATGATGATGGTAATTAACTAAACACAGGTGATGCAGATGAACTTAATGACAGAAACCATGGAAACAGATGAGTGGCTGGAAAACAGAACAAAGGAAGACGTGACTAGGGTTGACTGTGACAATATCACATACTTCAAGCACTTTTACATTTTTATTGCATTAAATTAAACTATATAAAAAACAATAAAAAATAATCTCTCTAAAACATTCGATCAATATCATATCAATAACTGGATTGAACTTAACGCATTCAAACATTGGTTGTCATGTCATGTGTGACTTTACACAGACTTTAAACTAGTTAGGTGTAGATGGCAACCAAGAATTACCACGGCTAACGCTAGTCTCAACGTAGCAACTAGCGGGGACATGGACACAGTTTCCGTTACATCAACACTGAAAATATTTGCTTACCTTGAATACTCTACGAAGTTGCACCGAAGAAGCACAGGCCAAAACGGATGGAGCACAAAGCGATGGTTATTTCAAACGACTGTTGTGAGAAAATTCCAGTACAACTGCAGGGTGGTTGCTATCCATTCATGCCAATAAAGTTAATTTGAATTTGAGAGAGCGAGAAAGCCAACCCTATAACCCATGTTCTGGGTTATAGGGTTGGCTTTCTCGCTTCCCACTATGAGACATCCACCATTGTGTCCCTGAGCAAGACACTTAACCCCTAGTTGCTCCAGAGGCGTGCGACCTCTGACATGTATAGCAATTGTAAGTCGCTTTGGATAAAAGCGTCAGCTAAATGAATAAATGTAAAAATAAACTATAATTTTAACCCAACACAACTAACCCAGAAAATGGGTTGAAGAAATAACCCAGTTTTTAGTGTGTAACTTGATCATCTTTTGGGTTAAATGGTCTTTTCCTAAACCAAACCAAGTAGTTGTTGGTGTCTAAAACTAACCAAACTGCAACATTTTCACAACTGTAACCACATGTTCATTATATTCAGTCTTTTTTCTGGTACTCCACAATGGCCATGATATACTGTATGTTGTTTTGGGAGTGATTGGCAAATGTACCATTCAGTTGTTTGGACGTGTTGTTCAAGTTGATTTTCCCTCGGCACATCTTGTCAGATTTGTCATGTCATTCTATCAGTGCCTTTACTGAATATTAATGTTTCACTTTGTCAATTCTCCTCATTTAAATGCAGAGTTGAACAGAACATGACAAGTGATGAGAGAGGAGCAGAGCAGGTGCTGGAACAGAAATAATTTCAATACTTTACCAAGACTATTTGTTATAGTTAAAAAAAATGGGATGCAAATCATGCAGGGAAGCAGGTTCACTTGGAGCAATTGGAACAGGAAAACTGAGGTACACGTTCCCTAATGACTGGCAGAACTGTAGGGCAGACCCTAATGGCAACAATGAGAAGCAAATTAAATCTCTGACAAAGAAAACAAATGAACACAGTGTCTCACATAGGCACAAAATTGCAGAAACTCTAAAATCAAGCTTTTTTAAAACAAGCTGAAATTTTATCCTTAACTCATTGTCTTCTGAACAGTGCTACAGTGTAGAGCTCAAGTATCTGAGTGAGCGGACCAAAGCTCACTGTTATCTGTGTCATATTTTCAACCATCACATGGTTAAACATTTGCTCGGATGCAAAACAAACATTTTGCCGACCTGTATATTATTACTTCTTCTTCAAACCTACGTAGTCAACGTAGGGATGATGAATTCTACAAGAAGACGAATGTAGTGACGAAACATGCTCTGTAGCGCTGTTTGTCCGCTTTGGGCTACTGTAGAAACATGACGACGCAACATGGAGACGTCCATGGAAGGGGGGACCCGCGGTTATGTAGATAGAAATGGCTTCTAAGCTAATAACAATAAAAACAGTTCATTATATAAGGTCTTTATACACCACTGAAAACAGTTATATTATATTACATTTCTGTAAATAGATTCTCAGAAATATTACACACTGGACATTTAAGTAAAACGTCTTGTCAGTAGTTAATAGCTCAGAACTGTTGAACTGAATTACTGACCTGCCTGCTGAAACATGACCTTGATGATGATTTTCTCTGCTCAGATGGAACCCCTGTAATGATGATGAATGGAGAGTACATTCATAATCTGGGACTGGCTGAACCATAGGTAGGACTTGTCTGTATCAGATACAGTCAAGCACTGCACACAGACCAACCACTTAACAGCTTTTCTTGACAAGTTAATGTCCGTTTAATCTGTCATCAAAGAACTAAAGAGAGCTCCATTCTGTGTGTCTCTGAAGAAGGTGTATGTTTTCGGAGGACTGGTGGAGTCTTAGGGATAAGGTTCAACTTTCAGAACAATAAATGCTGTTTGGACAGTATATCACTTCACTCTACAATCATCTCACAGCAGCAAAAAAGGATGTGAACAGAAAGTCAAAGATCAACAGTGTTTATGGGGGCTAGCAGGATGGTGGATGATGGACGCTTTTGGGGAACTTAAAGACCGTATTATGTACTGCAATGTCTCACTAAGTCCAGACAGTAGCGGAGTTAGTGAGACATTGCAGTACATAATAAATCTGTCCATTATTAAAGGAAATGCCAAAATTCCAAATCAAGCTGCTATTGCACTTAGACAAATTTGCAGATATTTACACTTTTCTTTGCCTTCCTGTTAGGGAGTAACACCTTGTAACATCTCAGTGGGACACACCAACAACAGAAAAACCTGCAATAGGACTGTCCCATGCTCAACTGGAGGCAGTGGCAGCAGTTAACAATATTAGTAATGAGATAAGCAGAGGAAATCAGATCCTCTGATTTCACGCCAAAGCTTAGTATTACAATTTCCCCTCGAGTGTATCTGAAGTGTAAACAGTAGGATAAATCAGACCCTGTTTGTTCCTGCAGGTCTACATCTCGGGCCTTGTGCACTTTAATTATCCCGTAGTCAAGGACACCGCCATTATACATTTAACACCCTCTGATGAACACATTTCTCCGCAAATCAGCTCAATTAATGTTCAGTGATGAGCAGGGAATGGAGGAAATCTGACTTCATTCATATGTGCTGCTATAGAGAACTATTTGAAGACTGGGCCCTCCTAGCCTTGCAAAGCACCCCCTAAATACTTTAGTGCTAATATATAGGTTCCCATTGAGAGGAGGGGATCTTATTATCTGATTACACACCACTTGACACTCTGCGATGTGACTTTGGGCTAGAAGGATGTTTCATTTGTCCACATAAAGACATTCACCCCCCTCTTTTCCATTACTTTGACAATTTGAATCTCTCCATTGCAAAGAAAGAAAGAAATAAGCAAATATTTTAAATGTCATGGATTTCCTGGAAACCTTAACATATACAAGCTGCTGGATTTATAAAATGACTCTAGGAAACAGTAGTTCTTACAGAGAGGTATATCTAAAATTAGCAGATTGAAGCAGCTTCAGCAGTTCAGAAATGTCAAAATGTAACGATATACATGATGAGCAGGGAGATTCACTTCACTGTTATGGCTGTCGATTATGCAGCCACAGAGAAACTAGGATTTGGACCCAAGCTGCAGACACTACAGCGGAGTGAGTTCAGTGCACAGTGTTTATTTAACCAAGGGACAGGCAACTTGCAGGTAAACGGGTGGTGATCAGTCCAGGAAATAATAAATCCACAAAAAGGAACTCAAAGGGAATCCAAACCAAAAGTAGTACAAACAAGAAGAGATAGTCCAGAAAGGGAAACACAAAACACTATTCAAACTCGGGAACAGACTGTGACACTTCACTGGGAAAGGAGTAATAGGAACTGACAAGGACAAACAAAACCACACAGACTATAAGGCACAGGAGGGCAGGGTAATTGAACACAGGCGACGCACATTAGGGCAGGTGTAAACAATCAACCAGCTAACACAAAGCTGACAGCACCCACTAGGAAGAACAATTGTCCAAATAAAACAGTAAACTCAGACCATAACATTCACATGACCCACACGTATCTAGGGTTGCTAATGAGAAGGTTAGATGGCACAATGAGTTGTTCATCATAGCAGCTAATGGGATTTTTCTGCAAATCCAGGTTAATTGATGTTTCTCTCTCACATCTCCTTTCAGACTAATAAACTGTGACTGGTGGTCTGCATAATCATAGAATAAAAACAGAGAAGGGGGGACAAAGATAGACGATAATGAGTTAAAAAAGGAATCATCAAAGGAAACCGTCGTCATTATCAAAATGAACAAATACACTTTGGCTTGGGTACAGAACAACGTGGTAAGGTTTAGGGAAACATTGTGGTGTTGGTTAAAATTACTACTTTGGTCAGGTCAGAGGAAATTCGACATCATGATTACAATAACACTTGGTGACAGGGAATTATTATGGTTATGAGAAAACAACATTGACTGGTTGGAAATGTATAGCGGCCTCCCTTGTTAAAGTCAGATGTTTTTGTTGACACATCCGACCTCCTCCGAATATGGACTTTGTGACCTTATAACAGCGTCACCTGACTTGCAATAGACAGAAGTTGAAATTATTATGGCCGCTAAAGGACTTTGTCACTTTAACGTATGTTGTTTTCTGCATTTGTTGAAAAGACAGATGCAGTCGGATTCATTTATAATGCATCAGTTATGCTACTCTAATTGATATCCAATCCAATCCAACATGTGGGTACAGTGTATTTGTGGCTATATGTTTATGCTGATATATGTGAGAGAAGCACAATGAAATCTTGGCACACAGTTACATCCTCAGCACAACTGTATATGACTTGGTCTTGTTTTTTACACCATAGTGACCTGTTCACAAAACCTTTTTGCCAGACAGAATGTTGATATTGGATGATTTTGTTACCTTTAATGCCAATCCTTTCAAATTTAATTTCTTTCAATAATCTCTACAGATGACAACAATGGTTAACGCTATGTTGGCCACTTGGAGGCAGAAGAACCAGCTGTTGAACCACACGACAGTGGCATACAGTGTTATCACCTATGTTTACAGCTAGTTAGAACCTTTTCTTTGTGTTATGGAAAACCAAATCAATGAGCTTAAAGAGGCTAAAACACTCTGTGGAGTTGAAGGAAACTGTGTTTTTCAGTGGATTCGTTATTGTGATTGACCCCCTTTGGTCCATTGTTAATATAAAAATATTGATTAGTGCAGCTGTAAGGTTTTGTTAAGACATGGGTGAGGTTAGGTAACTAAAACACTGAAATATTAGAATCAACACGTCCAGATGTTTTTCTCATTTAACCCTTATATGCGTATCCGGGGTTACATTACACAGTGTCCACTTCATTAACTTCATTCAGCTCAATACAATTAAGCATTCATCTTAACCTGCTCAAAATGTATGTTTTTAACAATGTTTTGGTGTGGAAATATCAAACTATAAAAAGCATTACTTTCTAATGTTGTTCTCTAAAAGATTTGGAGGGTCGCAAGAGACCAGAGTACACATTACATTACATTTTTTATTCACAGTATGGATGCTGGACGCAAGTGATAAATGACTGAGGGTTTGAGCATGACAGTTATTGATATTATTGCATGGGCCCCCTATACCAGCCCTGCAGAGGTCACCGCTTTGTCTGGAGGCTCAACAGAAACTATGATCCAGAGACAGCACACACTAATGACTACATCACCAAGTACAATATATGTTTTCTGCTCCGTGTGCTCCTTCAAGTGTATGCCACTGATTCTTTTCATTTCCTATATTATTAAAAATATTCCTTATTAGAAATTGTTCTGTGGTGAATAAGACAGAGGCTGTGCTTCTCCTGAAATGAAGGGTTTCCTTATAACAAATATTAAACGAAGGTTTGTTGTAAGCTCCAGAATGCATTTACTTTCCAAATAGAAACACCTTGCTGAGCCCTATCTGGGTATTTATTGTTGCTTTTGCAGTTAACTGTAGTGGAAAAAGTGACATCTTGTTCAGTTGCTTGCTCTCTTGCTCACCATTCTCTCTTTCCCATTCGTGCTTTATAATGTCTTGGTTACACTGTTGGAGAAATCAACTACCTGTACCAAAATCTTTGTTTTATCGTCAGTTAAAACTACAAGAAGGGTTGGTGATATTATACACAAGTTTGACCAATCAGCTAGACTCACTACAGCCAAGTCCACACTGATAGTTCTTGGGCAATAGTTTTATAGACTAGGAATATATTTAAATTGTGTCTTTGTGCACATTTTGAGTATGGGAAAGTGAGACAATACAGTGCAATACTATTGTTGAAATACAAGTTCCTGAATTCCTAAAAGTTTTCCTGGAAAAGTTCTGAAGCCTTTACTTCCATCAGTTAGAAAAACAACTGACCAATTAGAGTTTAGTACCCATTATTAATTATGGGGGCATTATCCTCCTAAGTGGCTACCTAGCTATTCACATTGATGGCAGACAGCAACAGAAAAACGCTCACAAGCATGGATGAGACTGGCAGATCTGTCCAAGTACTTGCAAAGTCCATGTACAGAAATAGCTATTCCTAAATTGAAATATTTCTTTGAAGGTTTACTGCTCCCGTCAACCACTACAGCATCTGTAATGTCAGCTGAACATGATGACAACAGGACAGATACTTCACTGCTCATTAGTAAAAACCCCTGCTAACCAGAAACTGGCATTTCCACAATTTTAGGCCGACTGAATAAACTGAAAGAAAATGGCAATTTAGTCTGAAGGTCAGGCTACACTCACTCGTTACCCCACAGGCCTGCAAGACAAGTGCAACATTTACACCTGCACTTGTCCTGCTTTAGTAAGTCATGCCAGCGATTTGGTGTTTTACCAAGTCAAGAGCTAGTTATCGAGGATAAAATGCACAAGGTTCAGACAAAAATCCAGCTAAGCATGGTGGCTTGCTTTTGTTTGGGGAGTGCATATAACCTTCCTCAGAAAAGAAACAAATTTTGTACTTTTGTTTCATGCATCGAGGCCCTCTAGTTCTTAGGATAAGAGAAGAGAAACCTCTGGAAGTTAGACAAACTGTTTGTACAGCGGGCTGACTGATAAAAGCAGAGCTCATATTTCATTTCTTTCAGTGAAAACAAAACAGTGATATGCTCTTTATCTGCCACCTCCCCGACAGAATGCAGGTGACAACTGCATCCTGTCTGTGTGTGTGTGTGTGTGTGTGTGTGTGTGTGTGTGTGTGTGTGTGTGTGTGTGTGTGTGTGTGTGTGTGTGTGTGTGTGTGTGTGTGTGTGTGTGTGTGTGTGTGTGTGTGTGTGGCTTTTAGAACTTTGACCAAGTTAATGGCTAGAAGGCAGCGATGGAGAGCCTGGTGTTGCTTTGTACTCATCCTGTAGCACAAACAAGTCATATTTTCAGGTGATTTGGATGGTTGGTGTTGCTTTGATGTTTTTTATCAGCATCTGAAACAAGAAGTGCAGCAAAACGAGTGTAACCGTGATACGGAGTCATTTGACTTAGTGACGCTCACTAATGTGATTAAGAGGAGTGCAAATGAAAGGAGCACTTCAGCCAATTTTTTTTTTTGTGTGTGTGTGTGTGTGTGTGTGTGTGTGTGTGTGTGTGTGTGTTTTTCTGTATAGTTTAAGACACAAGGCCTAAACTATTTCCCTGTAGTGGAGAAAATTACAGCACACACTCCAGGACACGTAACACAAAGATAACTGTGTATTTTCTGCACCTGATCTTATTCTTAAAATCTTTTTGTGGATTGTAATTACAGGGGGTCAGACACATAGAACATGTAAAGTCTAAACCCTGCTAGCGGTTGCTAGAGGCTGCAGTGTACTTAAATTCACCCGATAATGTAAATGTTGAATGGAGTCGACAATGTAACTTTTCTTGGGACATTCCCAGTAGTGCAGCTCAAAATGTAACATTTGTCCTGAGAGTGGCCGTGGGGTGCACCTCTCTTTGAATGCATGAACGTGTTTAGTTAATTTAACTTCAGCCAACCTGTTAAATAACCACATACCCTGTGCAACATTTGGCTTGGTGAGGGTGCTCGATACACAGTGGATTAAAATTCAATACAAATACAAACACTGATGTAAAATAGTGAACTAATTCAGTTCAAAAACGTATTCCAAGGCTCTAGTTCTATGAAATGATTGACTTTTGGACTCAAGCCCAGCAGTGTGGAGTGTCTCTATATTATGTCAAAATATGTATACTTGTATAATGTTTTCGTTTACTTATATAATACAAAAAACTTAGTTGGACCATAACGGGCGGCGTGGTGGTTAGCACTGTCGCCTCACAGCAAAAAGGTCCAGGATTCAAACCATGGTCGTCTTGGCCTTTCTGTGTGCACGTCTGCGTGGGTTCCCCCAAAGACATGCAGGTTCATTGGTGACTCTATATTGCCCTCAGGTGTGAATGTGAGTGGTTCTTTCCACATGCCCTGTGATGGATTGACCACTCCCGTCTCCCCCCATGCGACCCTGAACAGATAAGCAGGTATAGATAATGGATGGATAATGTACCATAACGGATATTCATTCAAATCCATTTTAACTGATGCAAACATTTTCCAATGATGCATTTTGCCTTACATTCTCACTCCGTGCACTGTGAATCAATCTGTTTTTGGAAATGTGCTCTATAAATCCCAGAGCAGTATTCCTGGGAGATTTTGATTTTGACCGTGTAAAAGTGGACATTTTGGCTTGCGTGCAGACATAATCCTGGGAGTAAGGCATTACAGCAGTCGCAACATTATTTGAAGAACATATGATCCTTTGGCCCTGTGACATTTCTTTGGAGAGGCTGCACAGAGCGAGCTGGAAGCTGCCTTCCCTTGGAGACACTTCATGAATTCAATGACCAAATGGCTCCTTGTCAAGAGGCAGCTTCAGAGAGCTTGGCACTAGACAAAACTCCATGTGTAACACTCCCTGGGCACCCGTTGTTAGACCTCAATTAGTTTCACCACATAATATGAGTTATCACATGCAATTTAAGTGTAATGAGCCTCTCTTTGAGGCTGCACCAATCAGCAATTTGCCAGTATGGTTCTCATTGGTCCACTAGTTTGTGTGGGGTATTTTACCACATCATTTGTGTGTCTGTGTCTTTACTATTTCTACATGCATTATTGGCTTTTTGCATTGCCTAAAGCACAATTCACACAGTTTAATGGAAATAGAATGGCCTAATGGATTTACAATTACAAAGAGATTTGCTGTTTTCTGATTCAGCAAAGCAAGACTTTAAACTCTTGAAGAATTTTTAGAAAAATCTAAATATAGACAGGAGCGGATAAAATCAAAATAACCAAGAATATATCAGTGTTAACAGGTATCCTGTACCTGAGAAGAATTTTGTGATTGAATTCTCGCTTTTATAAATAAATGGAAGTTGTAGCAGAATTATTCAGGATTATCTTCACAGATAATCTAATTATTTCAAATCACTGGACCCCCGTGAACATTGGTCCCCTATGAGAAAACCAGCTGTCTACAGCCAAGCAGCCGAGTGGAGTATGGCAGTGGGTGAATCACCATGAGGCTCTGTCTCCAGAGGCCCACTGTCAAAGTGATGATGATGATGCTGGTGATCGTGGAGGTTCGGGAGTCTCATTTTTAACATTATTACAAGACTGGAAGAGTAGGCTCAGGAAGGGACATAAACTCAGTTCAGCTTCGTATGGGAAAAAGACATACACATGAAAACCATCCAACCAATCCATCACATTTGCACATGTTCCTTTTAGAGCTAAAGAAAAATGGCCATTTGTTTTACTTAACTAATATTAAGGTGTGTCGCTGAGTCACATCCAGTTTCATCACTTTGCTTTGTCTTGTTGAGTTTTTCAGAGGGTAACATGGGCTCCACTGTGGTTTACTCATTCTTCCCTCCAGCACTTCTTCCTGCTCTTAGAAGCAGACCTCAAAGAGCCTCAAAGGGAATAAGGCACCGGAGAAGGACGTGAGAAAAGAGAAGAGTAAATAAAAACTGCTGTAGCCACTGTCTATTTCAGCACATATATTTTTCTTACAAAAATATTGTTAATCTTTGATGCTTAAAAAGTACAAAATGTCTCAGTCTTTTCATTCCTTGCAATGCCTATACCTATTTTTGTTGTTTCACCAAGATATATCTAGCCTAATGTCACAACAGAGGGCCACTTAAGGGGTCCAAATGCTTCACTAGCCAGGTCAAGTTCCCTTAAGGTCACCAGTGGTAAGCCCAAGTGCCCCTGCTGTCAGCACAGGTTCCCCCAAAATGCCCCCTGGCTCATGATGAAGTACCCCATTGTCAGGCTAAGTTCTCCTGTTGGTTATGTCAAATACCACTTTGATGTGACCTTAAACCAAAACCCTGCATGTTTCCCCTCTACAAGAGAAATCTTTCACTTTGTTTTATTTCCAGAACCCTTTTAGGGACATAGAAGGTGATGTTTTGTGTTCAAGTTCCATGTAGACATCTTTAAGCCCCGCTAGAGACTACAAATGTCAATGTCTGTTCACATGATCTGTTCAAACCACTATGGTCCAGAGAACTTCAACCTCTGGATGACAGAAGGAACTTTTAGCTGGAAGATGAAGTTAGTCTTCCAGAATGAACTGCCTTTGAGAAAGTTAAATGGGATTAAGTGGTAGCGAATCAACCATTAATCGTAGGGTTGGCGGTTTGGTAATGGCATGAGTTGCAGATTACCAGCACTAAGACAAACATTAAAACTTTGATTGGGGAACTGGGCCACATTGAAACATTATCATTATTCACTTTACTACTGGTTTTCTACAGTGTTGGTACAAGGAAGAGCAAAGAGAATCATTTGTGTAAAGACAGCTGGAAAATACCATGTTTGGCATATATACATGTTCTTTTCTCCAAGGTTGACTTTCAAACCAATATGATCCAGCAAAATGACTCCCAGCTCTATATACTGAGATGCTTCCAAGTCAACTGGCCAAACGCATCCAGGGAGCGTTCAGCTTTGGATCAGCCAACATGTGTTCCTGACTCCAGGGCCAACTGGAATCTCAAAGAGTAAGCATTGGTTGGTTCCTTGGCAGAGGAGGCACATCACACCGCATTCCTCAGTGTCTGTAAATGGATCTCTGCCCTCTCGCTTGTATAATTAAATAAGACTGGCTGCTGCATAGTGATCTGTCTGTGTCTGCAAGCCTTCATGCTTACAGTATGCGTAATTAATGAGTAAATCACATTCTTCTGAAGACTAGATGCTTCTCTGCTGTGGTTCTATGAATTGTCTGCTTTCTATCATATGGCATCTGTGTAATTCCTGGAATGGAGAAGAGCTGTTGGTATTACAAAAATCATCAGATTTTTCTGTTCAGCATCCCTCTATTCGCACAAACAAATCTCTGATTTCTTTCAGCGTAATTAAGTAAATCCAGTTTTTTATTTAGGTCTCCTCGTAAAAGAACTGGGTTCTAACCTGAAACGTTCAACAAAATACTCACTAACTCACCAAAAACCTAGGTTTTGATCTCTATCCTTAGATCTGAAAGTCAAGTCCAAATTTATTGTCATCTGTATAGGTACAAAAGAGATCCATATAATGCAATCCTTGTGCCAAGACACTTCCAATTGGTCAGGGCCATTCTCCACCCTTTGCAACTTTAACACATACTTAAAGTGAAATTGCTATCGTCATCTAGCAATTTTGTCTTTACTTTCATGACAGGATTGTGTTTTCCCCTCAGCACACTCAAATGTCATCTAATTACACAGCATGTGATGGCTTAACACATCCTTAATGCATCGTTTTACAAAACATCAATCTTAATAAGGCGTTCATTTGTGCACTCAAACTGTGACATTTCAATGCACTGAGTGTGCTTTCTGCCTTCGTTAGTTAAAAAGAGAAAAATACGTTAGCATAGTTGACACCTTGCAGAAAGAGGCAGGGGTAGAACCCATGGCTGTGCAGTGCTTATTACCCCACGCTGTTGGAAGCTCTGCTGCTGCTGATGTAGCAGCATTTAATTGGCTCGGGGTTCAGTTTTATTGGTGACATTACAAATGCACAGTCACACACACACACGTACACACACAGGCACACACATGCGAGCGCGCATTAACCACATGTCGAGCACCTGAAGCTCAGCTAAAGGAACTGATGTATAATTAATATGAACTTGTCCTTGTCTCTGTGTGTGTGTGTGTGTGTGAGAGAGAGAGAGAGAGAGAGAGAGAGAGAGCATGTCTGTGTCTTTAAAAGATGGAAAGTGAAGGCAAAACAATAGAGAAAACAAGGGGTAGAGAAATGGGTGACAGATCAATTTCAAGTTAGCTCGCTAGCTATGGATAGAAACATAAGTTTACATGAATCTTTAAGATCTTTAAGAATTACTAATTAAGGTTCTGTTCAGGCAACTAAAAGTCTGGTTACTAAGCAAATTCTCTGTTTTCTCATGACATAGTTTTAATAGCTGCAGGTCTCTCCCAAATTCAACATAAATTAGCCTGTTCAGCAGACCGACAGCAGCTAGCTCGGATGCTCCGTCACTATCGCAGAAAAAAGACTCAGGGTCTGCCCTCAATCTCCGGAGTCCAGCATAGCAAGGATTTAGCAGCACACAAACAAAATGGTGGTTACATTAGGCAAAATCTGCACAATACATTTTCCATAGTGCTGATAAAATACAGCACATATGGATATTCCATTTAAAGATTTAACCCTTGAATTGATATATGAGCTATTATTGACAATATTATAAAGACTCAAACTATAAGGACCACTTTCTCCTGAAATTAGTCTCAACGAAAATAGGCCAATAAGCCATCTGACCTGAGTGGCTTTAAACAGCTGACTCAGCAGTTCAGAAATGACATTCAACATTCAGCTTACAATGCTATCTATGGCAGTGGTGGGAGACCCATGCGTGATGGCCCGCTTTTAAGCCAATATCAGAGCCATATGAAATATACCTCCTGTCCCAGTCGATGGATGACACTTTGACCACAGCTGGTGTCTTTTCAGCCACAGTCACTTGCAAACCCCCAACTCTCCCAGCAACACCACCGAAAAAGGAAAATAGAAATGTTCCCATTTTGTATGGGCAACCCAGTATGCTTGTTTCTATTGCTCGTGTGTGTGTTACAGATGAACAAGTCTGTGCTGAGTTTGAGGGGAATATGACCACCTGGGAAGTGTAACGCTGAGGCTCTGTGTGTGTCCGCGTGTGTTTGAAATCCCCTGTGGATTGTCTTCCCAGGTGTCCTCCAACTCACTCCAGCCTTTTTATGCCTCATCCCTAGTCCCCCCCCCCCACACACACCCACACCCACACACACACAGACAAAGATTCCAGTGTAACTAAAGCACTAACCAAATTTGGTTAGTGCTTTAGTATTGCTGATATTTCCCATGTGGTCCAACATTATTTAAGAGTCTTCAATTCTTTAATCACAAACGCAGGTGACTAAAATGAAAGTAAATTGACATTACTATCAACACTACTGTGACATTTAATCAGTGCTGTTGCATAGAAACAGCCACATTTCCCAAGGATTTAAGTATGCAAGAGTGAACCTCCTGAAAACATAAAGACGGAGCAATACATCAGTAGAAACAGGGAATCTGGAATGGCAGGTTTGGTTATTACATAAAATTTTAAAATACCAAAGATATTTATTAATATAAATAAAATTATTAATAAGGATTAATAATGATGAAGGGCGTGGTGGTGGTTAGTGCTGTCACCTCCCAGCAAGAAGGTCACGGGTTCAAACCTCAGTTACCCCGGCCTTTCTGTGTGGAGTTTGCATGTTCTCCCCATGGGTTCTCTCCGGGTGCTCGGCTTCCTCCCACCGTCCAAAGACATGCAGGCTAGATTAATTGGTGTCTCTAAATTGTCCTTTTTTGTTGTTTGTCTATGTGTGGTCCTGTGATGGACTGGCGACCTGTCCAGGGTGTACCCCGCCTTTCGCCCGATGCCAGCTGGAATTGGCTCCAGCCCCCCCCCCCCATGACCCTGTACGCAGGATAAGCGGAGACGATGGATGGATGGATGGACATTTATAAGGTGGACAGTGAAGGGTGAATCCAAGCACTGACCGTCACAACCTGTAATTACAACACAATACACAATTACTACAGGCAACTGCTTTTTAAGGGTACAATAGAGTTTATTTTATTTTAGCACCGGTCAATAATCAATAACGTCAGCCAATAAAGCTACATTATTTACTCTACTAACACATACAGCATTATTAAAGCTTACAACAATCAGCGGGCATGCGATGCAGGTACATATGAGTGTGTGTGGGCGACAACAGAACGGCGAATGGAGGAAGATGGCGGGTGCCACCACGGGCTCGTCAACCAAGGCACAAGGTAGATTTATTTTGTCACAAATCAACAGGTTGTAAAGTGAAACTGAGTTTTTAACTGTCTTCTGCTACATATATGTTTATATAGAAGCAATTATAAAAATGGTAAAACAGAAATAAACTATATTTAGAGGAGCAGTGCTGAGGATGGATTTTAGTAAAAGTCTGATAGCTTGGGGGAAAAGCTGCTCTGCAGACTGAAATTTCTATATCTCTTCCCAGAATGCAGCAGGCTGAACAGGCTGTGGCTGGGTGGGTGCTGTCCTTTAGTATCCTTTGGGCTCTGCGTAGGCACCTCACCTCACCAATATTACTGAGCAGTTTTAATCAGCAGTTTTAATCACCTGCTGCAGAGCCCTCCAATCAACCAATCAATGATCGAAACTTTAAAAAAGAAAAGAAAAAAGAAGAAGATAAAAACCAAAATAACTGATGCACTCTACTCATCCTCACCAAGGCACATGGGGCACAGCTGAGTTAAGCTACCATGCTATCTGTGGGTTTGAGATGTATAAGTGTGTGCAAGGCATGTGTGAGGGGTGTAGGTTAGTGGAAGAAGGAGAGGAAAAGAAGAGGAAGGCGCAGAGGAGCCTATCTGCAGCGGCACAATAACTGTCCCTTTATCAGACAGGATCCCAGCAAGCAAACTCAGATTTGACAGCTGTGGCGTTGGTCTTTCAACTGATATAGTGCAGGTACTGGCTTCACATGCAGTGGCAGAAAAACTTACACAAACAAAGGCCTCACGGCCTCACACAAACAACAGAACATGCTAAGCATGGATGCACACAGCAGTAAAAAGGACGCAGCGGTCCGTTATTTCCCACAACAAAGCAAAATCCCAACAATGAAGCTCAGGTTACAATAACACAGTTATAAACATATCTCTGACCAGACACAAGCCCATTCCATTGGATGGCTCGTGGTAGTGATTTAATGATTTCAGTCTGTGTGGGTTATCTGACCTGAGGGGTTCTGGCACTGTTTCTTTTCTTTGTTCTCAATGTGGTGACGTCCCAACAGGAACACACTGTCAATGTCTACCTACAAGATTTCACATTTAAGAACTAAATCATTTAAATGCACGGGCCTTTTCATTACATTTTCTAGTTCATTTGCTATGCAATGTTTGCCTGACAGTGCCTTCTTTATTGTTGCAGGATTTTCAACGGGAAGTCAAACCCTGAAATGTCAACGTTTTTGCTTTCAAGTCTCATGCCAAGTCTCATGCCAAGTCTCATGCCAAGTCTCTCATGCCAAGTCTCACATCGGTCAAGTCATGTTTCAAGTCCTCATTTTTGTGACGCAAGTATAACTCAAGTCAGCCTCAAGGCTACCCCTCTAAAGCTACTATAAATATTTAAATTTGCATAATAGTAACTCTTTAAACACAGTCATGCTAGCAGCTTTGTGAGGCTGTACTTCTTCTATCTAGATGCTCACATCAGCTTACAGTGGTAATGCTAGCATGTTTAGCAGGTACAGTATACTATTTTCCATGTTGACTGTGTGACTATGCCGTTAGTTTTGCAGGCATTTGGTTATAAACCAAAGTATTAGTTTAAAGTCAAACAAAGGGGCAACCCATCCTATAGCTGTTGAGATATTTCAGTCTGGACCAAAATGGCGGACCGACTGACCAACAGACCAATATTGCTATCCCTAGAGCCACGCTGCTAGCGAGGCTGAATATCCCCTGTGTTGAATTTTCACAACCGCTGCAAGCTGTCTGTTACTGACAACTTTGCAAACTTGCAGAGGATGATGCATTGCACCTCAAAGCACTTCAGCATAGCAATAAACACTATGGAGATTTCAGTAGTGATGTGGATGAGTAAGTGGAAACGCCAGTCAGCTGAGTGCAACATTGCTCTGCTTTTCTTATTGAATAAAACAACACATTATTCATATGCTTCATATGATATAGAAGAGTGATCTGACTTTGTAGAATCAAGTGAAACTTCACTAGAATGTATTTATTTTTTACTGGGTTTAAGTGTTTTAATAATGTTTAAAGATTTGGAGTGAGATTGTACAAATATACATAATTTAGTATTGATAGCAATCTAAATTACTGGCAAGATGGCCTTTTTTGCAATGTAGCAAATCCTACTCTACTAGGAAAAGCACGTTGAAAAATTCATGCATGACCGCAGCTACTGTTGCACTGCATGAAAAATGCTGAATCAGAGAGCAAAATCTAGCAGTCCATTGTATTCCAACATGACAGCTGAGCAAAACACCAGTGTATCCTATCCCGCTGAGGCAACGCAGAGCTGTAAATAACCCAAATTGGCTTTCATGAGAGATAGTTTATCACTTTGAATCAATAACTGCTTGAATTGCCAGCTTGGCTGCACATTCAAGAGTCATGAAAATTTACTGAGCGCAAAGAGAGCCATGTAAAGGTTCAGTACACAAAAGAAAACGGATGCTGCCAAAAGAGTAGGAGAGGTCCTGAAACCACTAACAAAGACTGCGCCAAATATTAGAGGTGAGGCATATGTTGTTAGCAAATATGTGAATATTTATCCCTGTCAGTAATTGTCATACTTCAAAATGTTGGACATCTCTTTCTATTTGTTTCAAGTTGTCGTTTCAAGTGCCAGTAGCTTTCTTGCTTTATTTAGCCGTCAATCCAGCACATTGCTTGTTTTGCATTCAAATTAGTGGAAGCGCTGTGATGTTTCTCATTTGCGGGCCTTTCAAAAGTGTCTGGTGAGGTTGAATGCAACCATGTCTCTTGAATTTTCTGCCCGGTCTTACCTAAAATTTCATCAGAGCTTCCCACTTATTTTGACAGTAATTTAACTCATTTGAAATAGAATTTAAAAAGGGGGGGGGGGGGGGGGTAGAAGGACTTGATTGCTTTTGATCCTGATTTTGGGAAAGATGAGGTGGCTGTGTAGTTGGCTAGATCGGGTCTTATGAGTGATGACATCGCTGTTGATGTTCAAGTGCCTGGAGTGCTGAAACTAGTTGAAGTTTCATCTCTTGTTCGCAGAGCCCCTGTCTGGCTGGTCCCTGGAGTTTTTAGGGGAAATTTCCAATCATATTAAAATTAATAGCCTTGCACGAGAGAGAGAGAGAGAGAGAGAGAGAGAGAGAGAGACACACAGACAGGTTGAGATGGGAGGAGAGACAGAGAGATAAAGACCACATTTGTTTGGGCTGTGCCACATTTACTAAACTGACTAGTCTGAAAAGGAATTCAAAATACAAGACCTTGTCTAATGTCACATCTTAAAGTCAAATATTGAATTGAATGCATTGAAGGCACTGGTTCTCAGTTTTTAAGATAAGATAAGCTAGACTTTATTGATCCCACGCTTGGGAAATACAGTTGTTATAGCTCCAGATATATCAACACAACAGATAGAAAAATACAAATTAGATAAAAAACAATGGAAAAATAATGAATGGAAAATAATATATTCATTCAATATATTCAGCAGTATAGTTTAGGGTAAACTATATATATATATATAGTTAGAATGTTGATGTTACAGAAACAAACAGTGCTGCATTATGTCATTGCCGTGTTGTAGTGTCTGACACAGGAATGAGGGACCTGCGCTCCTTCTTGCACTGAGGGTGCAGCAGTCTGTTGCTGAAGGAGCTGCTCAGGGACCTCACAGTCTCATGCAGCTGGTGTGAGGTGTTGTCAGCTTGGCTAACATCCTCTTCTCACCCACCTCCTCTATGGTGTCTAGAGGGCAGTCCAGGACAGAACTAGCCCTCTCTGCGCTTCCGGCTCCCCAACATTTTGAAGTTGATCTTAATTTCTACCTGATTTTACTTTTCTATTTAATGCTTAATTACTTCTCATGTAAACATAATACAACAATGTTTAATTACTAAATTTGAAAATAGAGGACAGTGAAAAATCACACTCTTTGTTTTACAGTGAGCCTACTAAAATATAACTCTTTAAATCTACATTTACTGGTTCCCATACTTCTTGTCCACAAATGCACCAAATTTCAGGTTTATTAGGCCATTAGTAAGCAGTGTACTAGGTCTTCTTTTGTGGGCCAAACCTATTCAAAACCTCTCCATTAAGGCTAAAATATGCTTTACAATATTTCAAGAAATATTTTATATTTATTTGATTTTATTACTAAGATAATCTCTTTCATACTTCACATTGTGGGCTCTTGTCTCGTTAAGGCCCCCCTCCCTGAAAGCCCACTTTCTTCTGATTTGCCAGCTTCCCAGAACCCTCCAGGAACTTGGTGGCATAGCACTGAATTGATGCATGGAGAGAAATCTGGCAGTGCTAGACTAGGCCTCACTGATGACTGTTGAAACACTTTACACAAACAACTTAATTCACTGATTTTGGTGAAACTGGATCAGATTTTATGGAGAATATATTTTCTGGTTTTCCCTCTGATGTCCTCTATCTGGTCTGCCTCCACTGGGATTTACAGAGTTTCCTGATGGACAGAAAGCTTTACTTGTTGTAAGCAGTTACTCTAGCTGCTAACTACTGCGGTAGCTGCTGCTAGCTAGTTAGCTGAGTTAGCCATCCTATTAGCTGACTCTGCCCAGATTGGATGCTTGGTGTTCTGGGGGTGTGTTGGTATTTAGACCTCTAACTTTAGTAGCTTTGGACCGCTGGGAGCGCCCAGTTCGGGCAGAGTTATGCAGAGCAGACAGAGAACATCATATTTATCTTTCCTTCATAACCATAAAAGCTCTTTCTCCGAGACATACTGAACAACCTCCAGGTCTAGCTCAGCGATGGAATGACCGCTTGGTGTTGTGTTGGAAAAACAGGTTGGACAGTGGGGGCATGGCTAAGAGTGGTGTATTCAGTAGGTTTTCAGTGGGCAGGGCCGTCTACTGTGCTGTAGGGCTGGTGGACGTCCTATGCTAAACAGATAACTCCATGACATCAAGAAGAGAGCCAAATTCAAACAGCGTATTTGCACACATTTACTGAAAGACTGAGCAGTTTTGGGTTCTTTAGACAAACCAGAGACACATATTTAGGGTGAAAATACATGAAAGAGTGGATTTTCTATAATATGGAACCCACAAAATCGTGTATTGAAAATGGTGGGGTGAAACATTTCCATAATGTATCCAAACTTCTCTAAACAACTATATGATATATGAACTATTTGTAGCCTATTACTTTTGTGATTCTACAACTATTTACAGGTTCTTACAAAATCTGCCATGGCTGAAATTCAGATCTTAGCCCTCTTGCCCTCTGCAGGTCAATCCACTCAGTGAAGCAGAGATGATCTGGGATTATGCACAGAGGGACATTACCAGACCTGCACTTGAAGACATTACCACGTCCTGCACATCCTGAGGAAGCAGCTCACATTCAGTTTTTCAGCAGCCTCCTGTTCAGGGCAAGAGGTCACAGACACACCCTAACATCAACATAATTATAAAATTAAAAAATGTAACTTTCCATTGCAGTGGATTTTAATATTTTTATATTTATCAACATGAATATAAAAATACTTTGAAAGTGCTAACAGCTAGCTTATAGCTACAACATACACTACAGTTTGCTACACACAGTAAGAGCAAGTAAAAAACGTGATAATACCACACATTATACTTCCTTTCAACTAAAAAACAAATGGAGGGGTTGGAAAGAGACTAAAAGTGTTTGAAACATGAAGGACATATTTTGGTTCCACAAATGTGCATTCCTCAAAACACTGAGGAAGACACATTTGTGGAGCAAAAATATCTCCTTCATGTTTCAGGGCTTGTCAATTACAAATTCAATTGGGCCAGATATTAAAAACAGGAAATATAGATGGAAAAGACATTTTCAGCTGACAATTTAAAACCTTATTTTAGCTTTCGGACATGACATAACATGAAAAGGGAAAACTGCAGGAGACAAATAGCCACAGAATGATTTATTTTCTGGACAAAATTTAGCTTGAAAATGAGGTTGAATTACTGTAAATGATTTGGTCAGCAGTGGGTTGAAGAAACTCATTCATTCATGCATTCTTTAATTACAAATTAACAATTGTACAACTTCTGATTTCACGTTTGTAGCTTATAAATTGCTAATAAGTACCGGTATTTGCTGTTTATATCCCTTTATTAAAACAACAACAAAGTCACACAAATAAACCGATGGAGGCAGCGGTAGATCGTTGATCGCGCATGCTGGATTTTTTGTAAACGGGAAGCCCGCCTGTACTATAAAAAACAAGCTGTAATCATCAAGGTAGTTAACACCGACACTCCCTCCTGAAATGTTCCACTTTTTAATTCAATCTTGTAGGTTTGTGGCCCACTTTTATGGCACTTTACATAACATAATTGCACCCTTAATTCAAAAAGTCCAACTTCATACATACTGTATTTTACATTTTAATTCAAAGCAGAAAACCTCATTGCAAGCTCTTTTTTTTACCAGTACTTTTTTTAATTTAAAACCCAAGCCCCCATCACCTCCCTCCAGTGGTTTCTAGTGTGTGTGCACTGCAACAGAATACATAAGCAGCAGAAATGTTATTTCACTGCATGTCCGTTTCTTTTGCCGATCTGAGCCAAATGCAAGACCTTTAATCTCTCTGTTCGATTCATGACTTACAACTCCAAGTAGGAACTTTGTTCATCTTAGTAAGTGGGAGAAAAAAAAGTTTATTTCACATCATCATTTAGAGCAGAATCCCAGGTTGCTGACCCACAGCAGTTCAGCCTGCATGCGTAAACAACACAAAGCTTCCAACTGTTTAATTCACTACCAAGGTCTATTAAAGCAATGAACCCTGCTGTTCAACACACACACACACACTCCTAATGTCTGTCTTTCATGACATCTCTTTGTCGCACACACACACACACACACACACACACACACACACACACACACACACACTCCTAATGTCTCTGTCTTTCATGACACCTCTTTTTCACACACCCACACACACACACACACACATACACACTCTCCCCCCTTTCTCCTCAGTTCCTTGCAAGCGTTGCCGGGCCAGATAGGACTTAATTTGTCCTGCCTCTGGATGAAAACATATGCTACGCCCCCCCTTTGTAAACAGACCGGGCAATTGAGTAGAAAGAGGAACTTAAGCTTTAGAGAGAGACCACGGAGACGAGCATTGAATACCAACAGAGATTATGAAGCTACAATACAAGAGCTGAATGTAAAAGGTTACTGTATACAGCCGCTGAATTAAAGAGTGGAAATTTATAGGGGGGGAAGGAGCATATATCACACAGAGAGACAGAGAGAGAGAGAGAGAGAATTAAGTTTGAGAGTGAGGGGAAAAGAATTAGGCAGGAGGAGATAGTGGGGATCGGATTAGTATTATTCTAGAGACAGAGGATGATTTGGGTGAATTTATGCATTGTTTATCACAAAGTTTTGTCAAAATAGAGGTAAAAATGAGAAGGGGAAGAGGGAGCAAAATTGTTAAATTAGGTCCTTCATTGGCAATTTTAAGGTGCAAAATAAAGGTTTTTACTGACTCATAAAGTAAAATGTGCACAAATATTGATAGAAAAATGCACTGTATAGCTGGACACACTGCTCAGGGAACTATATGTTTGGATTATATCATTTAATTTATACAGTTTGATAAACAAAATACTCATGGGATAAAACTTAATCTTCCGGGAAAACGGTGAATCTTCAAAGGTCTATCAAATCAAACTGTCTTCCTTTCCTTTACTCATGTTCCATAGGTTGACACTTTAGAGTGGTGCCTCACAGCAACATTCTAATTCAACATAATAAGGATCTTTAATTATTTGCGCCCCAATTTCCTAAAATTTCAGGAATATATTACAGTTAAGAAATTAAAGATGTGGAGTGCGTTGGTGGGTTTATGAGCGTTTGCGTCCGGTGTTTGTCCCCGTTTCATACAACTTATCAGCAATGTACTGTGCCTGCTGCACTTGGATATTGTAGGTAGGCCAGGTGTTGAAAATGTGGCCAGTAAAAGAACATGCATTTCTTTGCCTTTTCATAGTGAATAAAAATTGTATTTTCAGCTCATAGTGGATAAAAGGAGTGCTATAGTATACTAAACTTAAAACATACAGGTGGGGAAAAAAATATCTCAAAATTTTGGCTTGTGGCAATAATTGGGATCCAGGCAGAATGCGAGCATTTGGATGCTTGTCTCCTATTTAACTGGCATTTTGATGGATTGAGTATGAGCGTGATTGATTTTCTTTAAAATAATTAATTGTGGCCAGCACTATATGCTGATGCTCTGTTGAGGTATAAATCTACTTTAAGAAACATTTGATGTAGCTGATGACCTTCAGTTAAGATGTGTTTTACGTGACTGCATTTGTGCTATTTTGATAACAATTGATTGGTTTGTATAATTGGAACAGATTGATATAGAAATTTCTTTAACAACATAGGATCAGTGAAGTGTGCAGATAATCCTCCTGACGTTTTGAGACGATTGGCCCAGCAGTTTCTGAGGAGATGTCGGTAAAAGGTTTTTGAGGATTTGACATTTTAGAAGACCAGATGCAGATGATTAAAGTTATGAAAGAATTTAGATTCTCGGCCCTATAGTCGGGCCAATGAGTGTCACTGCTATGTGCCTGAGTATTGGGTGGAATTTGCAACCCACCTACCATTTTTTTTCTTTCTAGGTCTTACAGTTTTTGCTGCACAAACACTTTTAGCAGAGAAAAATAATATGACTATAGGCAACCTTTGACTTCATATCACCTCAACACCACATACATGAATTGCCACATTGTTGGGAAGTAGGACCTTGCCTGGACCTTTGTATTTCCAGGGACTTACTGACTCTGCCACTGGTGAGACATTGTTTCCACATACCTTCCACAACTTCAGGGAGTGACAGCATTGGTGGCCTAAAGCTTAGCGAAGCGAGCTTGTGACTGGGAGGTTGTTCCTCCCTGCATTCATATGGTTGGCTTGTGTAAAAAAACAGATTGCCTTTTCTTTAACAATTTAAGATCAGCTAAAGTTTTGAGGCGATTGGCACATCGGACAAGGTGTTGAAACTAGCATTAGGCGGAGAAATCACAGTCCACTTGACATGATGTGGAGCACTATGTTTGTGGGTGGAGTCTATCATCATCAAAAGTTATGTCAATTAGCATGGGCAGGGAACTATATTAAATATAACTATAGCAAAATGAGTAACTTCTACATTGATGAAAATATATTGTAAGTGTAATAACTGGGAGAAAAACATCTGTCAATCAAGAGATGACACAGAAAATCAATATTAAGTCATTTGCATTCAGCAGGGCTTCTTTGTTTGCTTCATCTGAGGCAAACTCTCCAGAGCTCTGAATTACAGCTCTAAAAAAGAGTTTCTACATGTCTTTGTTGTTTTGTGTTTTAGCATCTGAACCATAACTTCTTGACTTGTCTCGTGTGTTCCTTATTCATGTATTATCCTCTCCTGTTCTCTCTCTTGTCCTGGTCTTTTTTCTTCTCGCCTGTGTGCCATGCTCTTTTATCATGCACTTTCTGCTTGTAATGCTGTTATCTCTAAAAATCTATGTCTGTGTGATCTATGTTTTGCTAACACTTCTATTATGTATAATACAATGATGTATGTATGTATGTACAATATGTCTAGGCAGGGCAAGCTTATTTGTATAGCACATTTCAACAACAACGCAAATTCAAAGTGCTTTACATAAAACATAACAGTAACAGAGGGAAAAAGACATTGAAATACAATTTTTAAAAGACTTAAATAGAAAATAAAAACAGAATAAAACAGGACAGTAAAAGTTGCAGTGCAGTTTAAGTTATTAATCTACATCATTGAATTTGAATTAATTAAAGGCAGTGGTAAAAAGAAAAGTTTTCAGTCTTGATTGGAAGAACTGACAGTTTCAGAAGTTTGTTCCAGTTATATGGAGCATAAAAACTGAACGCTGCTACTCCGTGTTTAGTTTTGACTCTTGGACAGAAAGCAGATCTGTCCCAGATAAACTGAGGGGTCTGGATGGTTCATAACGTAGTAGAAGATCAGAAATGTATTTTGGCCCTAAACCATTCAGTGCTTTATAAACCAACAGCAGGATTTTGAAGTTGACAGACAGGAAGCCAATGTAAAGACCTCAGAACTGGAGTGATGTGATCCACTTTTTGGTCTTAGTGAGGACTCGAGCAGCAGCGTTCTGAATCAGCTGCAGCTGTCTGATCGTTAATAGTAGTCAAGTCAACTCAAGATAAATGTATGGAGAAGTTTTTCCAGGTCCTGCTGAGACATAAATCCTTTAATCCTTGATAAATTATTCAGGTGGTAGTAGGCTGACATTGAAATTGTCTTAATGTGGCTGCTAAAATTCAGGTCCAAGTCCCTGACTACACCAAGATTTCTGGTTTGTGGTTTTTAACATTACCAATGGAAAGTGAGCACTAACTTTAATTGTTCTTCTTTCGCCACCCAAAAAAATTACAGTTTAATTGAATAAAATTTAATACAATTCAGGCACATGTAAATGCTCCGTATTTGTATAGCGCCTTTCTAGTCTTTTCAACCACTCAAAGCGCTTTTACACTACGTCTGCATTCACCATTCACAAACTGATGGAACGGCCATCAGGGGCAATTCAGGGTTCAGTATCTTCCCCAAGGACACTTCAACATGCAGCCTGGAGGAGCCGAGATTGAACCACCGACTTCCCGATCCAATTGTTGATTTGTTAAATACCGTCATTCAGCGCTTGTATGGGATTCTAGTCCGCTGGTGATATGGTTATATAAATGTGCGTGTCGTCTGCATAACTATGCTAACATTAAGCTATTGTTTGTTTATTTTTCATAATCTGAGCTAGCTAGCTCCTGAGAAGCAGGTCTGTTCCAAGTAATGTTTTAAAATGATGTTATATTCTTTGTGTGGTTCATCAATGGTGATAAATGATTCGAAGGTCATGCAAATTTCTCACACAACTCTGCACATTACCAGTGCTGCTGGTGCTCCCTCTCTCCCTCTTCTACCACACACACACATGCGCACTACCTTAAGAATTAGGGTTACAATTCTGTATTTATTCACAGACTTTAAAAAGATGTATTAAAAGCTTCTTTATTTTTACATTTTAATAAACAGCATTATATGGTGATATTTATATCATAATAGGCTGTAATCAAGTTATTGAGAGATAATCAGTAGTTCAATATAAAGTCCGACGTAGAGCACCCCCATATGATCCTCGTTTCACAACTACTCTGTGAAATTTTGACTGTGAGATTGGTTGTCGAATCAGGCTCCGCCTATCGAATCATCGATTCTTCAACTATTTGGGGTCACCCCTAATCTGAGCCAGTGGAAGCATGTAGATGGAATACAATAGAGGCCCCAGAATAGAGCCATGAGGAACTCTATGGGTCATTTTTGTCAGCTCAGATGTGCAATTACCTATAGACACAAACTAGTCCTTTAAGTAGGATTCAAACCAGATTAGGACTGTGCCAGAAAGTCCAACCTAGTTTTCAAGTCAGTCTAGTAATATCTTGTGAT
The DNA here is from genome assembly GCF_014851395.1 of Micropterus salmoides. Lineage (NCBI taxonomy): Eukaryota > Metazoa > Chordata > Actinopteri > Centrarchiformes > Centrarchidae > Micropterus > Micropterus salmoides. Next base: position 2,535,607 of record NW_024044237.1, read on the forward strand.
CAATAGTGTTGAAAGCAGCACTGAGATCCAATAATACTAAGACTAAAATTCTGCCACTGTCTGTGTTTAAATGGATGTCATTGAAGACCTTTACAAGAGCCGTCTTACTGCTGTGGTGTGGTTGAAATCCTGACTGGAAGACATCAAAACATTTGTTTAGTGCTAAGAAAGCAATAAGCTGTTGAAAAATAGCCTTTTCAATGATTTTAATTAAAAATGGGAGATTCAAGATGGGCCTATAATTACTCATTATTGACGTATTTAGATTGTTCTTCTTTGAGAGTGGCTTGATGAGTGCAGTTTTCATGGCCTGTGGGAAGAAACCTAAGAGAAGAGACATGTTGACAATTTGTAGCAGATCTGAGGCCATGCAGTTCCAACGAAATTCCAACATCTAGAGGATGAGTGTCTACCACTTTATGTGGTTCCATGAAGGTTGATTATCAATTCTGAACACTTAAGTGTTTTTGTGTCTGTGCTTCATTGTGTTCAGTTCAGTCCGTCAGAATGACCAGGAGTTCTTTCTGTGTAAGTTTCTTGATTTTCCTTTTTTGTGTGTGTACGAGTCATAAAGTCCCGGCTAAAGTGCAAAAGTTTGGCTCACATTAAAATTTCCAACTCAATTGTCTTGACAGTCTATCCAGACTGGCAGGGACGATACGATACGCTACATTTGCCATTTATACCTTAGTTGCAACTAGTCTGTTATGTACTATGCATTTTGCTACATTAACCGAAATGAGCTGTCATCAAAGCTGTGTTACGCAGGAGACCTTTAACCGGTGCGCTTATGCCAGATACTGAGCTGAGAGATATTAAGCTAGGCAGATACAAAAAAATTGAAAATCAGGTAAATCCTTTTTGAATTCAAGGTTTGGTTGTTCTTCTAATGTAGCTCAAATCCAGTAACTGCACACAGTGCCACTAGTGGCTGTGTTAGAAAGCAGCCTGCATCGCCTTTTCACAAGCTGGCAGAAATACTTGCCTTTAATGGCAGATTAAAAGCGCGTTTATGCAGAACAAATGTAGGCTACACATTATAACAGGCTTACCCTACTTCATTCAACGATGAGATACTCCTGTGTTATTCCCACAATAATTCTTTACATTGTAAAGATAATGTGCATTGATGCTTTAGGAATAATCATATTGTTCTTAGATGCCTGAGCTATTGGAGAAGACAAATCTTATGTGGCACCCTTCACCCTTGCCATCTCAAGATAACAACAGAGACAGGGAACAATAGGAGGCTAGGCAGCAAACAAGTATGATATTTTAAAGTGATTTTATCGATACTCATGTTGCACAGTGGCTATTTCTAACCTGGTGCACAGCGGATTAAACACAAAAAGAGACTTGACTCAGACTCTTGACCAAAGACTTGAGACTTTGCTTGGACTTGCATAAAATGACTTGGGAAGATCTCTGGCCTGCACATACTAAACAATATTAAAACACAAAATACTTGTATACTTTTACTTGAAGTGAAATTAACCGGTCGAGGCAGATGGCCGCCCACCCTGAGCCATGGTTCTGCTCGAGGTTTCTGCCTCTTAAAAGGAAGTTTTTCCTTGCCTCTGTCGCCTAGTGCTGCTCTTGGTGGGAACTGTTGGGCTTCTGTAAATAACATCATAGAGTACGGTCTAGACCTGCTCTTTTATGAAAAGCGCTGAATTGAATTGAAAATTGTCATTTTGATTTTAACTTGAGCAATTTCGTAGGGAAGTGGGAAAATTTTACTTTTAGTTGAGTCAAGATTTTCAGACACTGTACTCACCACTGGTGTTCCTAGGGGCAGAACCAGCTCAATTGACAACACTCAAATTGCCAGATTGTGTCAGGACACATTTGATTGGAGACAGTGTCTGAAGGTGTGAAAACACTTTGTCTGAAGGCCTCCAAGTCTGTGGTACAGAGGCAGGCTTTGAGCCTTTCCAACTGCCTCAGGGGTCTATTTAAGTCTGGTGGGGGTGATTACTGAAAAACCACAGTCAAGGGAGCAACTCCTCCCAAAGCCTGCAGGAGAAGCAGCTGTAACAGCATTGATAGCAATACAAGACATACTGTAACAACACCCTTTGGCAGCAGCTGCAGAGTGGTAAATATCTTCCTCCATATGGACCTCCTCAGGTTTAATTGTTGAATGTCAGTGCAACATGGTGATACCCTTGCTCTCCTAGAATCAGAATCGATGTAGGTTATTACATACAAGGAGAAAATAAACACTTTAAAAAAACAAGTACTACAAAAGTAAATAAATAATAATAAAAGGATGTACAATATCTGTTTTTGGAATGACAGAAATGTTTAGTTTGTGAGTCCAAAATATGTGCGTTAATGTAACTCACTGAGACAGATGTAGAGACTATATGTTGATGTAATGTGTAGTTTTTGTGGGAGAGGATAAAAGTGTCTTTGGAAGTCCTGGGCCTTGCTGATGAGGCCAACTGCAGACCGGAAGAAACTATTCTTGTGGCGTGACGTTTTGGTCTTGCCAGAGGATAGTGTCTCAAACAGTTTGTGTCTTGGGTGGGAGGGGTCAGTCACAGTTTTTCCTGCTTACAGGTCCTGGAGGGATGGAAGATTGCAGCTAAGCACCTTCTCTGCAGAGTGAATGATACGCTCCGTGGCAGTGGCAGCAGCGTACCAGATGATGATGGAGGAGGTGAGGATGGAATCGATGATGGTGGTCTACAAGTGCTCCATCATTGACCTTGGCAGGTTGAATTTCTTCAACTGCTGCACGAAGTACATCCTGTGCTAGGCTTTCTTGGAGATGGAAATGATATTCAGCTCCCACTTGAGGTCCTGGGATGATGGTGTCCAGGAAATGGAAAGACACACGGGGTGATGAGGGCGGTTTGCGCTGGGCTCTTTCTGAAATCCACAACTGTCTCCACAGCCTTAAGAGCATTGCACTCCAGACCTGTGGGATCTGTAGGCAAACTGCAGGGAGTCCAGGAGTGGGTCAGTGATGATTTTGAGGTGGGACAGCACAAGGCAATCAAATAACTTTATTACCACAGAAGTCAGGCCGACGGGTCCGTAGTTATTAAGTCCCGTGGTCCTTGGTTTTTGGGGGAAGGGGCTGATGGCCGAGGATTTTAAGCAGGCTGGTACATGGCATTTCTCCAGTGAGGTATTAAAGATAAATCCCAGAGACCGATGATCGGCACAGTGCTCCAGGGTGGAGGAAGAGACGGAGTCTGGTCCGGAGAGAGAAATCTAAAAAATATCCTAGAAATATCCTAATGTCAGTATGAAGATGGCTTTTAGGTTAGCATTATAATCCTGATTTTGTTGTTCCAGTTGATTATAAACCTAGACCTAGGTTTTTCAGTTTGACCTTGGATAGTAAGTGATGTTATTGTGCTTAATATTGCTCAACCATATTGCCATACTGAACATTTGACATTAAACACCATCACAGATTTTGCATAATCATCAAACGTTTTGAATGTTCAGTGCCGGCGTTTAAATCTAATATTTCTGCAATGTCTACCTAAGGCAAGTTTACAGTTTGGATTACAGATATGGTGAAGGCAATAAGTCATCAACCTTAAAACCTATGGAAGATTTTAAAAGCCAAAATGCAAACAAATTAATAGAGTGAAATACAATACATGTTGTTATACATGTATATTTGATTTTTATGTATGTATTTACTGTGTTAAAAAAATTATGAACAAATGTTGAAGGCTTTTTTTCTCTAATAACAGACTGAATTTTGTGATGGGATGTGAACTCCTGTCTACAGCATTAAAGTCAGTGTTTATGTTTTAGTCATTTCACAATCTACCATTGCAAAAACTTCTGAAAAATGTATGTTTACCTGAAAGAATACAGCTTTCTTCCTTTTTGCTGTAAAACAATGCCGCAGTTTTCCCAACAATTTACAGTATTATACTGTCTCAAATAAATATCTCAAGAAGTGGCAAAGAATAATCAATGCTAAAATGTTGCCCTTAACAGCCATTAGATGTAAATTGTGTGCTCAGCCCAAACTGGCAGTGAAATGACTTTGTGGTTGTTGACACGTCTAAAGAAGGGAGTGAAATTCTAGGAAGGCTCTTGTAGCCTGTGATTGTGTTGGCTGGGAGCCATCCATGCTGAGCCTGAGTCATTGTTGGCAAACAGGCTCTTCACCCTGACAGCTGGCTTTTGACCAGACAATATTAATCTCTGTTTCCCTTCCCATGTTCGTGAATCTTGAATTTCCACAGGGTCCTTCCCTCCTCAGTAAACCATGACTTAAAGTTTTTCCCATTATGGTTTCCTTTGGAAGGCAGGTAACACAGGAAGACGGACGTCACAGGGACAGGAGAAGAAATAGCATATGGAGGTGTGAAAAAACTATTATAACCACATTACTGTCTGCAGTGCAGAGGATGAAGTCAAGTTTTCACAGCTGCCTCGGAGGTGCAAGTAGTCATTATTCTAAAATATTCTGTTGTTGTATTGATTTAAGTAAAGACTTGAATCAAATGTGCCTTTTGTTCTTCATCAAAGGAAACAAAAACCTCCAAAGCAGCAGAAAACATGCAGAGTTTTAGCCAGAGTGCACCATTACGACACTGACCCCCATAAAACATAAAATGTCCCATCACAACCAAACTCCCCCTATAAAATCAAGGGAAGGATCAATTCTTTTAGCAGGCTTTTCATTTTTACGTTTGATAAACTGTATCAACATTTCTGCCAAACGACAGATTAAAAACTGTTTGCAGATATCTTGTGCATTGCAATCAGGTAGTTTTACAGTTTATCAGAAAGAAACACAAACCTGTAGCGCTTTGTTTTTTAAAAAGTTGTGGAAGACTGCTTCTTTTGCTGTTCAACAGGACCAACAGAGGGACGAGTGTGTCAGTCAGTGAATCTAGCTTTAGCTGACACAGCTCAGCTCAGCACAGCTAGATAGTAGTTGAGTACTGCCTGACATTTAACTCTAATGAATATAACAATAGCAGGGACCCCTCGGTTGTAATTTTGAGCAGATCACATTAATATTTTAATCCCCTTAATTAGGAACTGGATTTTCAGGGCTGAGTGACATTTTCCCCTGTTAGTCGGTGATGTTATAATGTTAACTAGCATTAATCAGCAGTTAAAGTGGGACTGATGCAATTTAAATAATATGTGATATCTTCAGCTTTAACTATCAGCAGATACTGACCCAATTTATCATTGTTACCATTCCACTTCATAACTCCGCTTCTGTAAGTAATGATTAGAATAACCTGTGCATTGCCCGTTCACAGTGGCTAATTTGACGGCCCCGTGCACTTTTCAGATTCAAAATGTGCGTCTCCTTGTCTCCTTTATTGCCTTATGCCTCATCAAGCAAGAAATATGTCTTAATGTGAAGTATTGGTTAACTTGAAATAGTAGGGTTCTTAAGACTAGGCAGTTGAGCAAGGACACCACAGGGAGGTGAACCCCATTCCATTCTGCCTAAACACTAAAGGGCAAAATAATAAAGAACATTTGATTTACAAAGTATTGTGGATAAGCAAAAAGTGGTATCCAGTATAAATTCATCAACATGCAATAAGTAGGCTACTTTACAGAGGTTAAATTAAACTATTAGTTTCAAACATACGATAAATGTAATTACTTAATGAGTGATACATGACTTCAGCATCTTTAAGCAATAAAGTATATTAGTTGTGAAAACACATTTTGCAGAGGGAAAATAGTTAACCCATTTTAGCCAATTTGGGAAACACAGCAAAAACCCCTTGCAAAAACATGGTCGAGCAAGCTCCTGGAAATTGTCTAGTTAGCGTGTCATGAGAAATGAAAAACAGTTGTTTACAATAGTAACTTAGTATATATTGTTATATTATGTATACATTATTAGAATAAACATATTACTATTATGTGATAACTACAAAGATTGCTGCTGTCTTTTCATAGAGTAAAGAGAGCCACACGGACATAAACCCTGCTCGATGAGCTAATGGGCTTTTCAAATCCACTCAATAGCTTTCCTAAGACACCACACTAACAACAGTTATCTCATCAGCACCTCTTCATAAACCACACTGCTGGGAAAGCAGTGCTTCTGATTTGTTTCATCATCTTGAGCAAGCAATGTGAAGCCTGCTTGATCTGCCAATCCTGCTGGTCCCCAACTGACCATGGCTGAAGAAGTCTCTTGTGCAAAGTAATGGCAAAGCAAAGTGTCACTGGAAAGTGACAGAGTGGGAAGATGTTGTCAGATGGTGACAGCGTGATGTCTGGAATGAGGAGTGCGTGTCCAGCGTTGACACCAACCACAGATTTTGCAACCAAAAGAGAGGGCAAGATTCGATCGATGAGAGTCCTTGACCCATTGCATTGTCCATTGTGCTGGTCAAAGTTTCGAAGTAGCCTGATCACCATTCCCAGCTTTAGAGTAATGCGATGGGAAAGCATACCAGACAGGCATAGGGTATGTAGAAATTCAGCTGGGTACACATAGGGACTCTCACACTCTGCTTTGTCCACTCTGCTGCAAACATGCTCCTGTCCTGGAAACATCTTTGTCATGTACTCGTTTCACCTTCTCAGCTTCAGAGTTTGTCAGGCACAGTATGACGCGCTCACATAGCATGTTCTCATATACCCAACTGACAATGTCCTCAAGTGTTTCACCGGGAAGAGTGAGTGATTCGTTGAGCTAGCAAATTCACCAACCGCTGGAACCACAGGAATCTTTCCCTCCCAAAGGTCCAGCAAGAATTTACATTTTCAGCGAGACGAAGAATCTCGACATTCCTCCACAGGTATGAACTCTTGAAGCACCTTCCTACTATTTCAGAGCGGTTACCATGTGGCATGACAGTAAGGATTTGCCTCCACTCACCGCTAAATACCATAGTGATGCCACCAATTGGCTTCTCTGAACCTCGCAGCCACTGGAACGTACACATTGACAGAGTGTTGCAGTGCTGTCCTCTTCGCTCACATTGTGGACTCATCAGTGAGAATGAGACGGCACCTGGCCCTGCTAAGAAAGGTGGTCCCTTCTTGCAGGAGTGTAGCTGCAATGCCACTTGCATATCGCTATATTGTCTTATATCAAATATACATTTGTACAAATCTTTGTGGTGATGATAAAAAACACCCTCCACTTGTGAAGTCGATTGGATGAACGGTTCTTGGCATAATCGAAATACAATCAGACACACACACACACACACACAGATGAAAAAGTAATTTAAACTAATACAATAGTGTAGCTATTTATCATTACTGAAACTGAACGAAGTAGTCTGATTTTCTAGATACGGATAAATTCAATCAACTCAAATCAACTACAAGAAAACACTGATAAAAGTATGTATTTAGAATAAAAAATGTGTTATTAAAATGTTGTAATTTTGTGAGGGTTTTTACTTTTACTTTGCAGACTGATTTATGGGAATCTAAAATCTTCACCAGCTTGAACACCCTTTGAGCAGTTTGTATCATAATACAGTGTTAACTAATACAGTAGCCAACAAATACAGTTAAGGTTCTTCATAGTAAAGGCCCACTTACATGAAATGATTTCCATTTGTCAGTTATGCATGCTATACATATACATTTGTCAGTTAAAGGTTCATCAGCACTGTGTTGTTATTAAACCCTACATAGAGTAAATCCCCTGTAGCTATAATGAAAGTACCTTTTCATAAACTTTTCTTGTTATTTTGTCGTCTCCTGTAGTGAAGCTTGCAAATACAGCGAGCAGCTGTATAACATAATAATCCTGTATAAAGTCGCTGACAGGGGTCACTCAGGGAGGAGAGCGTGCTTCTTCACTTTAACCACCCAGATGTTCCCCACCAGCCTGAGAAATTCAAACATCATATGCTATGGAAACAGGTTGTAAGGAATAACCCACCCTTTAATTCATTGTATAATTGTGTTGATTCTGTTTCTGCCAAGCTGTGGTCCGCTGCTTATGGCATTAAGTGCAAATTACATGTATGACTGCACTCAAAGATGTTGGCTCTAAACAACTTGCTTTCAATTCCTGATTGCATTATGTAATAAGTTTCCTCCACTGTGCTCACTAGTTCTCTCTGCTCTGATTAGTGATTTGTTAAAAGTAGGCCCACACTGTCACCTCAGCAAGACGGTCCTTGGTTTGAACCCTTTACGGCCGGTTGGGTCGTTCGTGTGTGCAGTTTGCATGGTCTTCCCATGACATTGCGCATTTCCCTCCAGGTTTTCCAGTTTCCCACAGTACTAAGACATGCACGTTAGGGAAACTTTTAAGGACTCGGTATGTTTTAGAGGAAGGACTTATTGGATCCTTGTCCAGTGTCCTTACATTGTTCCAAAGGCAGAATTGGTGACCACGACTGACAATTGTTATGGCTTTCTGAACCTGAGGATCAGATCCACTTTACACAGCGACTGGCCAGGTGTGCAGGGATGAGAAATTAAGGCAGGCAAGTAGGTTTTCATGTTCTCTGTAATTCTACATTAAAACAAATGTCACTTTTGTGTGTACAACCGAGTGCAACACCATGAATGCATTCAAGGAGAGATTGTCCAGAACAAGCAGAGTTTTCTCCCAGCATTCTAGTGGGGCCTTTAGGAACAGGTATAAACACTATGACACCTTCTGAAACTTGTTTGCTTCAATAATACTGAACTTGTCTGGTTTGTAAAGCTGGGTTTAGGCTGCATTCAGACCGAATCCCTGTGTGATTAAATGCAACCCTTTTATTAATTGCCATGGCAGAGAGTTCTGAACCTGGCTCTACTTTTGCTGGACTGCAACACAACTTGAACCGGCACGAGGGTGTGGTGACCAATCACACGCAAGAAAACAATGCTTTGAGATTTGTAATGTGAATATTTAAGGGCAGGCTGCAGTGTATCATTCGCTCTGCAGGGAAGGTGATTGGTTGTCACTTTCCATCTCTTCAGGACCTGCACGCCTCCATTTTTGCACATACTTCGGTCAGTATTGTATTGTAGTATTATTGTAATTTTTGTATATTTGTACATTTTTTGATATAACTTTTTACATATATTTTTATATATTCCTATGTATGCACCAATTCATACCAAGGCAAAATCCTTGTATGTGAAAATGTACCTGGCAATAAACCTGATTTGATTCTGATTAACTTCATGATACACAGGTGTAAAAATAAATAGAAAGGACCACATATCCTAGAAAACCTTTCCTATCACAAAAAGATGCTTCTTGACGTCCTTCCTCCCTTTTCTTGGCATCGCCACAAGGGCTAATAACTGCCCATTTCATTTCTGTTCATTTGAAACACTGCAGTGGAATAAAAGCATAAATTATGTGCACAGAAGGAACCATTCTAAATTTGTGCTATGAAACCTGTTTTCGTATCATAAAGCAAGGTGGAAGTCCTGCCAAATCTGACTCGTTGGCAGTCATTAGTTCTGAGTAAATATGTCTCAATGCAAATGAGAGTGGATGTTAATTGATTTTGAAATGCTGCAAGAGGCAACTTTCAAATATTATTAGTCTGTATGTAAACACTTTTCTATGTCATATTCAGCCCGCTTCAGTTTTTCGCTCTGCTGCTCTTTCTCTCTTGCACCTTACCTTTATAAATAAGATGTCTTCCTGCACCAGATCTCTCCACCACTGTGTCTACTCTTTTCTTACACCTTTCTTTGAATCAATCTTTTTTTTCTTACTGGTATTTATATACAGAGTTTTTGCTCCTCTCTCTCTTCTTTATCCATTTCTCTCTGCACTGTGAAGTTATTCCAGTGCCAGTGAGCCAGTCTGATGGGCAACAAAAGAGCCTGGGAGCCTGAAATCGATTACTCTCTCAGGCGGAGAGTACAGACACCTACTCTCCTGGTATCAACCTCTTCCATTACTGACAATCCTTTGTCTCCTTTTCTGTCTAAACCTATTAATCTATCCACATCTTTTTTCTCTATTTTTTCTGTCTCCCCATTATGCTACCTTTCGTATTCTCTCACCTTTCCATTATTATGTTGACTCTCCTTCATACTCCAACATTTTGGAAAATGTTATAAATGGTCAATATTAATTTCAAGTTGGTACCTCAGTTCAATACTGAAGTAAATTCATGACATCTTTAGCTGGGAGTTGACGAAAAATCTGCTGACTGCTGAAAAAGAGTTGTAGACAGTGATAAGACAGCTCCAGCATATCAGGAAGCAAAGAAACCAAATAAAACTCTTTGCAATGTAGCTCGCAGTTGGAATTATAAGCAATAAATACACCCATAAAGCGTTTGCATCGCGTATCATCCAAGGCCTTCTTTGGCTAACATTGGTGACATCTTGCTGGCTCCCTGTTCAGATGAATGGCACAAAATGAGCTGACCGATACTGCTATTCAAGGACTTTAAATTTAAATTCATTCAAATATTACTGTATACATAGGTGTAAATTGTCATGCTCAGGAAAAATCTCAGGAGTTTTAGAGCCATTTTATTGTGAATGTGCATACTAACAGGTGGATGGAAATGAACAGTGTGTTTGTGAATATTTTGTATAATTTATAGTTTGCAAAACAGTAAAGTACCAAAAGTAATAATTGCCAAAGTAGTGCCCCGTCTTGAAAGTATTTATATGTACTTTGCTTACTCCACAAGAGCCAGCAGAGAGGCAGCTGTAGGTTATGTTGTCTGTCAGACATACTTTCTCAGCCTGCCACCTGGTCTTTTGGTCTATAGGTGTGACATGAAAACCTCCTTTTGTCACCTACCTGGCATTGTAGGCCTACTGTACACTCCAGTACAATGAGATCACCTCAGTGGACAGGCTTGCTTTTATCCTCGTCTCCCATGCCATTTAACTACAAGATACCCCCATGTTCTGCTTGAGGTTTCTTCTAAAAGGGAGTTTTTCCTTGCCACTGTCTTTCTCATGGTGGGAATTGTTGGGTCTCTGTATTGGCGCTACATGAATAAAATAAAACTTAAAACATCTTCATTTGAAAAAGCCCTTAAATCACAATTTAAGTGGTACGTGATCTCTTCTTAATAGAAGTATAAGAATAGAATAATAGGCCCATGTTCTGAAAAACGGGATAGTTTCTTACTTTGGTGATCTCCTCGCTTTCCACAATGAGGTGTCATCAGGTCAAAATATCTTTGGTTTATGACCAAATACCATTATCCTCGTGAGCAATAAATATGACATTCAGTGATACATCTCACAAGAATGCACAACACATAGTAAAATTGTGGATGCATTCTGCACTGCTGTTCTGTGGATAACTCAATATGATAAATTTTATCCTCTATGGATATAATAAGGTGGGGGAAAAAACATTAACTGTACCGAGAGTTGTTGACCACTGGCCAACACTCAGTGGTCTTTACTCATTGGTTTGTAGTAGATATAGTAATGCAGAGAGAGTCTGGGATAGAGGGAGCAATTGGAAAATGAGGGAAAAACAGGGAGATGGAAGTAGATATAGTGTGGGGAGGAGAACTCCAACACAGAAAAGTAGAAAGGACTCCAACCGCAGAGATCAGCAGTTATTCAATATCCAAAATAAATTGAAGAGGACATTATTGGTTCCTAACAATCTTCTAAGGAGCCTAGACTTCTAATCTGTCCAAGACACTTTCTGCTACAGAGTTAATTTACTGTAATGATTTCCCACAGCTAGCCGAGGGCCTGCAGTTTTGAATGAACTGGGAATCTAATTTGCTTCTAGTCACTGACACACGATCTAAAGACATGATTCTATCGAATCATTGTGGTCACAAGCTTTATCAAGACACTTGAGTCTGTCAAAGTTGAGCCTTTCTAAGCCTCAAGCCATTCAGTTCACACCAGTCAATTTTGATGTCAAGTATTTTGACATCTTCTGCTTCATGCTTAGAAATTAGAGTTTAATCCCCTAAATTACATGTGTATACAGAAAAAGGGAAAGAAGAAAATTATCCATTACCAGCATTGTTCAGCACACATATACGCATTATTGAAAGAAGATATTGGAGTGTAAACAAATTCATCTTTTGGTAGCTGCCTTACATAACAACACTGTACAAGACAAGGACAAATAATCAGTATTGTAAAAAATATTTCTCCAAATTGGGGTCTTAAAAGTTCTACACAGACCCACACAGATAATATTGCTTAGCCTGACTAGACCTCTCAATTATTGTTTATTGGGTGTGTACAGACTCTGAACTTAATTTTAACTCTTTAGGATAGAGAAGTCATACCTTCAACATTGTTACTGGTTCATTAAGTTCAGGGACCACATGTAATTCCAGCATGGCTCTAACAAACGTCTACCTGAGCAGAAGTCTAATTACTGTAGCCAGAGTGAAAGCTCCTTTTCCATAACAGGAATCTTAAAGGTCCATGTCACACTGTGCACAATATCCAAGGCACCCTCCCAGACCTAGACCTAGAGGTCCCACTACCCACAGGGATAGTCACTTGGGTTGGGTTTTTTGCTGGCCATGTGGTAGGCAAAGCCAGGAACCTAGGCATGCTGACTCCCAGTCTCGCAGACTGGTCCTAGGGATTTGAAATGTCACCTCTCTGGCCAGGGAAGGAACTGGAGCTGGTGGGCTGCTTATCAGAGTTGATCTCCGTGGCCCTCTGGATTGGGAGTGAGTTACTGCCCCAAGCACATTATCATCTGTATCGGGGTCTTGTTTACGAGTAAGGGTAACATGAAGCATGAAAAGGACAGGACCAATGTCACATTGGCTGCGTGTCATTTCATGCCTTACTGCAATTGGTTTGTTTCTAGGCAAGACTCCTAGCACCAGTCATGAGTCAGTGAGAATCATCCATCCATCCATCCATCATTCGTCAACCGTTTATCCTGCTTACAGGGTCGCGGGGGTGAGTGAGAATCTACTTCTAAATTTCTGACATTAATTTGGATGTCTTCACATTTCAGCATTTAGCAACTCTTGCCTGGGACAGGCCCAACTTGCACAGTTTGTAGGCATACACTTAAAAGGGATTTGTGTATAAAACAAAAACTGTAACGCTATGTTGCTATTGACACCTTAACTCCTAAAATGAAAGAGATGAAAGAGGATAAACTGGCAGTGAGGTCAGGTGTGGCAGTCGCTCTGTTACTTTACACGCTAATTCTGAAGTTTGAACAAACTAACAACCACAGCGTTTAGGGCACAGGGAGTTCACCTTGGCCATCACTGTTTAAAACCCAAATCGATACAACCGCAGGGTGAAAAGGGCAAAAAAACAAAACATGTAAAAGATAAACTAGGGCTGAACGATTTGGGGAAAAATCTAATTGTGATTTTTCTGCCAGATATTGCGATTACGATTCGATTTGCAACTCTTTTAAATTGAAGTTTTGCTAAAGTTCAATATTCACTGCCAGTCTATTTTTGATGGAAGCCACGCCAAGCAGCACAGAGCAGATGAACCAGGCAGGAAGTCAGACACAGAACGGTATAGAGAATTCGGTCGATTTTTAAAATAAAACACCTTTTGCAGATTCCCAATCATACATAATAATAACTTTATTTGTATAGCACAAAATCAAGTTATAAAGTGCTGTACAGTGAAACAAACATGATCCATACTTAAAAAATGTCAATGAAAATTAAATTAAAAATCAACAATAAAATCAGCATTAAAAAATACAATAACAGCAAAAATATAATGTTTCTAAAAATAACATACGATAATAGTGAGATTTGAGAAAAGATTTAAAAGATGCCACTGAGTTTGCCTGCCTGAGAGTCTCCCTGCCTCCAGGCAGGTTCCACAGCTGAGGGGCCTGAACAGCAAAGGCACCGGTCACCTTTAGTGACAGGACGAGACTTTGGAACCACTAGTAGGGCCTTGCCAGAGGATCTCAGGCATCGGTCTGGCTTGTAGGGAGTTATGGGAATCATAGATGTAGGCAGGAGCCTGTCCGTTCAGGGCTTTAAAAACAAGTAGTACAATCTTAAAATCAATTCTAAAACTCACAGGCAACCAGTGAAGGGCGGCGAGGACTGGTGTGATGTGGTCACTCCTTTTAGTGCGAGTTAAAAGCCTGGCTGCAGCATTTTGAATGAGCTGTAATCTATGAATATTTCCCTTACTGATACCAGAGTACAGAGCATTGCGGTAGTTGAGTCTTGAGGAAATAAGAGCATGACCTTCTCTAGGTCAGCAAAGGAGAGAAATGTTCTAATCCTAGTTAGCTGTCTCAGCTGGACAAAACAGGACTACGCTACTTTTGTCACCTGAGCATCAAAAGACAGCTCTGAGTCAAAAATTACACCAAGGTTGCGAGCTTCTTTCTGAATGTTGTCTGAGAAGACACCCAGGCTAGTGGTGAGGTTTTTGAGGTAGCTAGTGCTGGTTCCGATGGGGGTAACTACAATTATTTCAGATTTTGTGTCATTTAACTGAAGGAAGTTGTTAGAGATCCAGGCTTTTATTTCAGTGAGGCAATGCCAGAGACATCGGAAGAACCCGGCCTTAATGGGACATACAACTGGATGTCATCTGCATAAAAATGGAAATCAATATTATAAGTCTGAATGGAGTCTTCTCCAAGGATCACAGAAAATGACCTATTTGACAGATAGGAGACAAACCAATCCAGGGTCACATCACTGATACCACCATAGTCAACAGCTAATTAAAACGTCATGGCCCACAATGTCAAAAGCTGAGCTGAGGTCAAGAAGAATTAAAATAGAGCACATGCCTGAGTCAGCTGCAAGCAGTAAATCATTGGTGACCTTGATGAAAGCAGTCTCAGTACTATGCAGGGAGCGGAAACCTGATTATTTATATATATAACATTATTGTTCAAAAAGGAGATTAACTGAGTTGAAACGAATTGTTCTAAAATTTTAGTTTAATAATTACTTAAAACAGAGGCATCTAAAGAGGGCTTTTTAAAAAGTGGGTAAACAGAGGCATGCTTAAAAGAAGAAGGAAAAATGCCAGTTGACAATGAGCTGTTAATGATGGCTAAAATGTCTGGGCCCACTGTCTGAAATACAGTAAAAACCAAGTCGGAATGCAGTCTGAAGGGCAGGTGGATGATTTAGACAGTGTAACAGTGCATTCCAGGGTTGACAAAGAGATTAATATAAAATTTGTAAATGAAGTGTGTGGGTATGTGTGCGCGCCAATCTCGCTGAAGTTATTGTTAAAATGCTGCCGAATCTCCACAATTCACAATGTTTAAAAAGTGATTAAGAAATTCTTCACATTTTTCTGGCGAATATTCACCTGGCTGTGTGGGTGGAGGACTAGTTATTGCATTTACTGTTTTAAAAAGGACACATCAACAATAAACACAGTTAAAACAGACAAAAAAAAAAACTATTTAACTACGTTGTCTATTTAACCACGGCAGAAGCACAACAATCAAGGACAACTGAACAAATAAGCAAAATCTTAACAAGTCATGCGTAAATAGTCTTATAGTAGTAATAGTCTCTAACTTTAGTCCTGCTAGTGTTTACAGCCAACAGCTGATGAGAGTTGTTCTGGGTCCACTTCAGCGCCCTGACAGGGTTCTACCGGGAGCTGAATTACCACAGAGGTCGTCTCCTCTCCAAAACAAACGGACCCGGACATTAAACCATTAAAACACAGCCACATAGCAACATTAGCCTGTGGTTTATTTATAGCTAACAGCTGATCCGGTCCGCAAGAGAACGCAACTTAACTTTTACTTTTTATTTATCAACAGAGCCGTGCTGTTGTTTCACTGCTCCTCACTGGTGGTGAACAACCTGCAGTGTTTGAGATTATTATTAATGTCTCGGTGGCAGCCCGGCTGTTGGTGAGTGTCCTGTTTCTCCTTTCCCTCGCATTCTGGTTTCTCCTGTGCCTTCTCTCTCCCTCTCTGCTCCGGAGCCCGGCTGGCTACCCACACCTGCTCCTCGTTAACCTCCATCCGAGGGCCGCCGCACCTGCCAGCCATCAGCCTCATCACGACCAGTATTTCTACCCCGGCTTTCCACTCCATCCTCGCTCGATCGTCGCAGCTCCTGACTTTGTGTCGCCGCTTCGTTCTGGCATTTTATGAAATTTCCCTTTGTCTCTCCTCCTCGTCACCTGCTAACTCAGTCTGTCTGTTTCCTCCCGCCAGGTTCACTCACCTCTGCCTCCCCATTCGGGCCAGCCGGGCTTGCTCGCCAGCCTCCTCCTCTCGCCGCCTCCACGATGCCCTCCGGTTTCCCCCCTTTGCACCCCGCCGGGCTGCCAGCCACCACATCTCTCCTCCACGTCTGTCAGCCTCCCTCGAACCTCCAGCCTAAGCGCCTTCAGCTCCTCCAGCTACTCGGTCCCCCGCGTACTCTTCTGCCATTCCCCTTCTTTCCTCCCGTCCCTCCTTGTTCCCCTTTTCCCTCAATAAACCTCTCAAGGCTAATGGCCGTCTCCAATCGTCACAATTAAATTTGTTAAATTTAAATAAGATTGAGTTTTATTCATCTAGTGTGTCAAGCTTATTACTTCAATATATTCCCTGTAAATCTGATGTTAATATATAGATGTTACTCATGGATAGGCGTTAGGCTACTGTATGAATTAACACTTTAGAGATCTAGTGATGGTCTGGTAGTATACTCAGGAAAGATTGTGAAAATGGACGGATTTAGTAGTGGCTTCATCGAATATTGACAACATATTTTGTGGTTTTTCCATGGTTTGAATTTGGTTGTGGCTCCATGAGGCTTTATAGAACCATGACAGAGAAAGATCAAGAGGTGAATTTGTGCATTATACTTTGTCAATTAGAGCAAACCAGTAGCCTTCTGTGTTTGAGAACTGTGCTGTTTTTTTTAAATTGCCCACTAGAGGGCTGCAGCGCCGCAATAACCAGCCTAGTTAAAATGAACAAAATGACACAAGATTAGTTCATTTAAATGAATGAGATTTGGTGACTCGAGTCTTTCAAAAGAGTGACTTTTCCCATCACTAACAAAGAGCTGTTATACGTAGTTGAAGTGCACAAAATGACAAAGTAACAACATGTTAACAACGAAGGGCTAAACGCTCTGCTGCAGAAACACGTCAGTGTGAGCTGACACAGGACAAAACCACACCTCAGCCGCTACCTGCGTCTGTTCAGCTGGCGCCACTTGCCCACGTTTTCTCTACTTTCGTTTGTTACACGCCCTGTGCCCACTCTGATTGGTGAGTAGGACCGTAACAGGAGGCATATGGAGCTTGTGATTGGCGAGCAGGTCTGTCAAACAAGGATGACAAACGGAATGAACTTGTAACTGCGTGACTGTTTAAAATGGGTCAAATTTGCTCTATAATTAACCTTTATTTTAATCGCGTCTTAAACAATTAGCTAATCGCGTTCTTTTAAATCGCAATTTCGATTTGAAAACGATTAATCATTCATCCCTACGACAATCCCGTCAGCCTGTGATAATAGCCATTTCTTTGCTTCTGTCTGGGGACATCATCAGTGTCCTGGGCCAACTATAGATGGTGCAAGTATCACAGATGTTTTCACTCACAACTCAACCTCAGCTCAGGTATGTAGTATTGTTAGACTACTCATGCCCCAAAACCACACAGCAAACTTACCTTCACCGATATGCACTCTCCCTGAGCTGCACAGAGGATCCAGAGGGTATTCAGCGGCGTCCCAATTGATATCCCAATCCCATCCAAGGAGGTCGATCCCAGCGAGCATCTACAATTGAACTTGACTGATTTAGAAATGACCAGTCAAATCTTTACAGAAAAATTACAATCTAAAATCCATGAATTTTCAATTAGAATTAAATGTTAGAAATAGAGTCTTCCCTGGATGAATGATAAAGTCCTTAACTTAATGAAGGAGCAGGACAATGCTTTAAAAATGTGTTAGGCTAAGAAACACAGTAAGCAGAGAACTGAGAGCAAAGGTGGTAATTCAAAAGCTACATGGAGTCAGATTCAAGAATTCAATTAACCGGTCAAAACAACAGTATAACAAAGCCAATTGTATTAAAGGCACATGACACACTCTAGAAGAGTCCGGTTGATGTGGCACAGGCCCTCAGTCAATATTTTGTTGAGTCAGTAGTCATCATAGTTTTGCAGTTCAACAAAGTAATGCAGCTACAGCTAAAACTAGTGAGCCAGCATTAACACTAAAGCAGTATCAGAGACAGAGGTTGTAAGAGTATTAACATTTCTCAAATCTTCAAGGGCTAAGGGTGTCTATGGTATGGATACACGTATACTAAAAGAGATGAATTCCTCAATAGCTACCCCACAAAAGGCTTGTGCAGACTACACAACTTTCAGCATCGGCCGATGGCTTTGCTGTTCAGACTACGCAACTTGCCGTCTTGTGGCGGGAGTCTTGAAGTCGTTGAAGACTGATCGGTGAC
The DNA here is from genome assembly GCF_014851395.1 of Micropterus salmoides. Classification (NCBI taxonomy): domain Eukaryota; kingdom Metazoa; phylum Chordata; class Actinopteri; order Centrarchiformes; family Centrarchidae; genus Micropterus; species Micropterus salmoides. Next base: position 2,553,909 of record NW_024044237.1, read on the forward strand.
GGGGGGTCACACACTACATGAGCTGACAGCAGCTCTGTCACCTGACCAAGAAAACACATGTGAAATGAGAAACGGGAATGATGCAAACCTACACACGAAACAGCTGTTGTTTGTTATTATAAAGACGGCAATTATAAAGACAAAAAATCTAGGTGATGGATTAGCACACGCAGGTAGCAGGGATTGACTGAGCTACAGAGAGAGCTGGAGGGGAGTAAAAAGGGATTTGCGATGAAATGTAGCTGCCTGCTCTGCCAGCTGCCTGCTCTCATTGGCTGGATGTGGATGTCGAGTGGGCTGATTCCTCCAGACATGCATGCTAGATATCTGGCTGGCATCTGCAATGTGTCAGTGATGGGTCGGGGAGCCATTTTGATGCATCGTTGAGTAGTTCACACATAACAACTGGCAGCCGCTGATCGATCACTGCTTTACCCCGGATCACAGCCTGACGGTCGCCAGGCTTAAAATGGTGTAGTGTGAACTAGACTTAACACACATCATCTCTACTTCATGGAAGCCTGCTGTTATGGCACCTATGTTCAAAGGTGGTAACTACAGGTTACAGTGTTGTAGTATCTAAGGTATTTAAAAAAACTGGTTAACAAACAAATCATTGACCACCTCAACAAGAGCTCCTTCCCACTACACCCATTGCAATTTGGATTCAGGGCTGATCACTCAACAGAAACAGTTGCAAGTTACTTCATAGAAAACGTTAAGGCATCAGTGGATAAAGGCGGGGTTGCAAGGCTGCGTTTCTTGACTTAAAGAAAGCATTTGACACGGTTAATCATAACATCCTACTGTGTAAACTACTGTTACTGACCCTCCCCCTTCCGGCTTCCTTCTCCTGCAGGAGGCTGCAGGCAGGGAGGCTGATTGGGCTGAGCTATCACCTGTGCAGCTCTACCTTCAGAGCTTATTTAGCCAGGACTGATCAGTCTTTTGGTCTCTCTCCTCCTAGGCTGACGTCTTACCGGGTTTGTCCTGTGTCTTCCTTTTGGTTTATCCTGACATCACACACATACACATCTCACTCATCCATTCACTGCTGACACAACTGATGGTCATACTTTGCCACACACACACCACCATCTTTACTTTTATAATAAGTCATACCATTGGCATGCAAACCTGTTTTGTCTCACCTCCTTTTTGTCATGGGCTAAGAGCTGGCTTGTGACACTATATCTTCAATTTTTCTATAGAGTTGGTCAATTTATCAAATCTTATTTCTCATTCCGCTCCCAACATGTCAAAATTGGTAACTATAAATCTAACCCCCTATGCTTATCAACCAGTGTCCCGCAGGTCTCTGTGTGCAATGATTGCTCTTGTCTGTGGAAAATGTGAAAAAAAGTTATTAAGCCATCATTGCCATATTCTAAAAAAGTATAAACTGTTTAGCTGGGAAAACCTCATCAAATACAAAAATGTCTGGTTATTTTATAAGATTATGCACAGTTTAGCTCTTCATCCTTTGTCTGGCCTGATCAACTTCAGATCAAGCGCAAACTAGCAGCTAAGAGGGACTGCACAATCCCACTCAAAAAAACACATTTAGCCAGGCCGACTTTTCATTCACAGCATCACATCAATGGAACTCAGTACCACCATCAATTAGAGAGCCGCCATTCTGTTGCCCATTTAACAGTAATGTTAAGATATGGCTTATTGAAAACCAACACTGTCAACACTGACGCTGGTTCCATCCACCAACGATAACTGTATCATCTATTTTTAGATTTTATCTGCTCATCTTGTATTGATGGCTCAGGGAGAGCGGCCATTTGCCTTGACCGGTTGGGGTTGAGAGAGAGACCTTTACATTTATTCATTTAGCTCAGGGGTGTCAAACTCATTTTCACCAAGGGCCACATAAGCATTACGGTGACCCTCAAAGGGCCAGTTGCAGCTGTAAGACTGTATAAACGTAACTACTCCTTAACATATTGTTAAATAACTCTCTCTCTCTTTATTTGATTATGTATTCAAGTTAAGGACATTTATCAGATATAAAAATATAGCCTTAGTAAGAATTTTTCTCTCTAAAACCCCTCATTACTCCATCAATCAAAGATCAAACATTTCAAGTAGGCAAATATCATCAAACATAAGCTTTTACAGTAACTTTTCACTTTCCCACAGTCCAGAGGTGCAGAACCCTGGTAAAACAAATAACTGTGAGCTGCTAATAACATGAGGGACAGATGTGATAAAACAAATAGTCCAGCTGCACACAGCCTTGCAGAGGGCATACGTCCAACTAATGACAGGTAGTTTGATTACCTGGAAAAATGCAGACGCATAGGCTACTGGAGCCTAAGCCTGGTTCACACTACACGACCGACTCGACATCCACATCCAGCCAATGACAGCAGGCAGCTACTTTTCACTGCAAAACACTTTTCACTCCCCTGCAGCTCTCTGTAGCTCAGATGATCCCTGCTAGCTGCGTCTGCTGATCCATTCTTTCCCCCAGAGTCTTTGTCTTTATAATAACAAACAGCTGTTTCGTGTGTAGGTTCACGTCATTTCCCGTTTCACATTTCACGTGTTTGCTTCACAAAACGTGGTTTGGAGACCAGCGTCGGGTGACAGAGCCGCTGTCAGCTCGTGTAGTGTGTGACCCGGAGGAGCTTGATAGCTGAACGCTCTGGCTCCCATTCTACTTTTGGAGACTCCAGGAACCACAAGTAACCCTGCATTCTGGGAGCGCGGTGCTCTGGTGGGGTAGTAAGCATCGACGTCACCAGGTCACTTTTCCGGGGATTTAGCTCCGAATGTTTGGACCCGAATGGAAGTCAACAACATGAAATAATATTTTGAATGTAATAATCTTCATGACGCATCCTGTCTCCCAGGTCTTCAAAGAGCGGAGGCTACTCGCAATAATATTGCTACATTTAGCAACATGACCCCCCCACCATTACTCGGGAAGAGAGAGAGAGACAGAGAGACAAAGAGAAAGAGAGAGAGAACATTGCTCACAGCTTCAAGGCTTGTCAGCGACAACTGAATTCTCCTAGCAAAGTTGGAATCAAAACATTTAAATATAAATGTTGTCGGCCAGTTTTCTTTACTTGCTACACAAGCGGTTAACAGTCGCCGCAAACTAGTGAGAGAGTAACATTACACCCCACTGTGACACAGACCTGTCACTCTCTCTGCTGTCTCTGTCCTCCTCGCTCAGAGACACCTTTGTTCTGTTTGACTGTCTCTCTGCTCCAGGATGTTTCCCTCTGAAGTGGTTGTTAGCTGCACTTTATCAGAAGTGCTGAAGGGAACATTTGCGTGGATTAGTGGTGATCACAAGTGTTTTCGGTTTTCCACCTCTGATGAAGAGCAGTGCGCCCGTCTCATTGAGTACAGTCTCAGGTGGGCGCTGTGTCTGTCAGGCTGGTACATTTTGTTGAAATATAATGACTTCATTCTGATTAGCAGTATTACGAATTGTTTCAAAACATTATTCTTTGCAGAAAGTTTGAACATGAGCAGAAAACCTGCTGAAACTGGAGTTTATACCTGAATCAAAATTAACTAATTTATCGTGAAAAGGTGTCGCATGCACATTAAAAGGTTACTTTAGTCATGCCGTCATGTGTGTTTGGGATGAAATTAAATGAGAAAAGTTGATCTACAGGAGAAACATATCTGACAGCAATACAGAATGCCTGACAGCCTTACTGCATTATATTACGCTATAGTTTATGTTCTCCATTGTCACCTGTCACCTGAATTTTGTTTTTCCTTTATATAAATAAAGACATTTCTCTCAATAAATTGGTGCAGAGAAAGTCACCAGAATGCAGGAACTTTTTTTTTTTCAGAGGGTGGACCCCTAGATCCCCCCCACCCAATTAATATTATCAGTGTTAAAGGAGACCTATTATACCGCTTTTCCAGTCACATATTTTAGTTCTGTGACTACATCAATTTACATGCAGAACAGGTTTTACTATATGATGGCATGAATCATTTGAATTTAAACGCATTTGGAAAGCAGTATAAGTGTAGGAGCAAATGACCATATATGGAATGCCGGCTCCGTGTAGCTCTGTGTGTCGTCAAACAGAGCTGTTGGAAGAAAAAGCAGTTCAAAACAGAGAGTTCAGAACAGGAGGAAATCTGAGGTTTTTGCTCACAGGGATTTCTTTTAAATACTTTAACCTCATTATTTGAAGCTTTGGCCATGTTAACTGTAACATTGTAGATAAGTCATAATAGAACAAAAAGCACAATAGGTTAATTAAAGTATATAATAATTAAAGGAAAAGCATCATAGGTCTCCTTTAATTATTATCAGTAGTACTTAGTAGTAAGGAATATAAGTCTGTCTCCTATTTTCTTGATGTTAGCTACTTTATTTTGAAATGAACCTGTATATTCTAATTCCTGGCGTAACAAATGTAGTATAGTTGGGGACAATGTCAAATGTTGCATATTCCATAAAATCCCATATGACTGTCCTCTGGGAATACTTCCATGCCTCATTTGGGCAGCAAAACAGCGGTAGCAACGATTCCAGTAGGAACCTGGGAGTTAGGAATTCATTTTGAGTGTGGCATCCACTATGGCTTGTGATGTTGCAGAGGAGTTAAATAACTGGGCAGCAATGAGAGGCAATGTTGTGCACAGATTCAAGCCAGCTTCATGATGTTACTTGTAGCCTCTGAATAAGCTTTAAAGAAGTGAGAAATACAATCTATAACCCAAAGCCTTGGCAAAAAAACAAAAACAAAACAGAAATCAGAGGTTGAGTTGGAGGTACACCATATTCCAGCTTTACAAGCATTATTATTAAATGGTAGCTTTAAAGTCATTTTTATAGTGTGAACGACCATCTGAGCCATCAGCTGGCATATATAGTATGTATTTACGGGTGTTTTCTGACACACACCTGCTCCTGATGATGGCTTTGAAGAAAGTTAGACAAGAATGCCTAATGCAGAATAATTTTGCTGTTCCTGTGTTTTCCTCTCATGTATGTGTGCAATACTTTTTTGTAACATGTTTGAAAAATGTTGTCACTGGTTGGGAGTTGTTTACCCTGCCGTGTATGAGTTTAATCAATAGTCAACATCATCTTCTGTACCTCCGGAGGGAACCTAATCGGATGCAAACCCCATAAACAGGAAAGTAATTACAGTGGCAAATTAATAATTTATATCAGTCGAGCCTATCTTATTCCCTGTAAATTCAGCGTGCAGGGCAATCACAAAGCAAAGCTTACACTCTGATGACTCGATCTGAATTTCCTATTACTTAAATGCTATAGAACTATACTGTACTGCCAGATTTTGCAATATTTTTAAAGGTTTTCAAGCAAATGCATGGAACTAGAGCATACTCATTTTTAATTTTAGCTTTTCAACGTAGGTTGCTTGTTTAAAACTGCCTCTGCATCTAGGAAATATAAAAGAAGCCTCACTTACTTGACCTATGATTTTTAGTTTACATATATAGGCATGTTTATTGAAACAGTAAAACTGCAGAAATAGAAATGGGGGTACTTCAAGCTAGTCCACCTATGCCGAAGTATAAATGTTGAAATGCGTTTAAATAAAGGGTCATTACAGTACCTTCATAGCTAAACAGAACAAGACAAAATATCAGTAGCCGCTATATACGCAAAACTGTTTTTCAAATGTTTTTTCTCAATCAGATTCTACTTACTCTACGGTACTCTGCTGACATATTTATTCTGACATGTGTTTGTTATTTTGCAGGAAAAAGGGCCAGTAAAAGTAAATCCATTACAATGACAGAGAATAAGGGAAATGGCATTAAGTCTGTTTAAGTATAAAGATGCATGTATGGATAAATATATATTACAGAAAAACTTGCATTGGAAAGTCAAAAACTGTCAAATTAAAGTCTGTATATCTAGTTAGTCATTTTTGTTACTCACAGCCATGCACCTTACGTAATTTGTGTCATCAGGGTGTCATCCGGTCTTGGTATTAAACATGGTATTAAAGAAAGCAAGTAAGTAAAGGCTTAAGCAATTGTCACAACTTGGCTCAAGGGTCATGACAAAAGACAGAACGAGGCAGCATGAATGATCAAAAAGTGATTTATTTAACAAGAGTGAACTAAACATAACTATTTAAATGTGCAAGGTTTATCGCTGTAACATAAATAACTCAAAACAAAATGTGTCAGTTGGGGTGGTCAGGCCACGGTGGATTGCAGAGAAGGCAGCAGAGAAAGTAGTTTGACAAAGTGGAGCTTTATCTCCCCTGGCTCACAGGTCCAAGGTGCACCCGATCAGCAAGCACCTCAACAAAACAAAGATGGTTAACAGTGGTGAGGTATCACTCCCACAGAGCGGCCTCACCGGATCACACAGGGGCCGTCACACAATAAAATAAGTTTTAAAATCCGTCAGTGATTCAGCCTGTGAAAAAACTGAAAATACTCTTTTTTTCCTCAACTCACTACTTTTTAACGGTTCTGTTGTCAAAAATCATGCAAGCATTGAGGCACTTTGTGTAAACGTGCTGTCATCTGTGGAAAAAGCCATGCAGAACATTTAAGTAACGGACACTTATGTCTTCCTACTGGTATTTCTTCCCTGAAAAGGGCATGGACACATTTTAAATTCATTTCAATGACTTTGCCAACACCTTGGCCTTTCAGTGGTAACATTTTATGTCAGTTGATGCACAGGCTACTTTCCATTAATCCCTGCCGCCTCCTTTCTCTGCAGATGTCTGTCAGAAGACATGTAGGCTAATATACACAGTCAGGGACGGACTGGGTTAATAATTCAGGCCAGGAATCTAACATCAGTCCAGCTAATTTCTACATTCACTTCATTCACAGCAGACCACGTATACTGTAAGCGTTTTGTTAAAATATTTAGGGCCCGAGCACGAAACGTTGTTTTTGTTTTTTCTACAAAGTAACCTCAATTTTGGGGGCCTAAACATACTCGAAAACTCACCAAACTTTGGACAAAATTCAGACACAGCGAAAAATTTTGTATTTTTATGGGTTTTGTGCGTGTATGTGGAAAAATGGCTCGCTGACCCCCTACAGAGCAGCCCCAGTGGCACGTTTCACCTACATGTATGACATTTCTGTGGCACATGTATCATGTCCAGACGTACCAAAAAGCCCCTAAACCCAACAGGAAGTCGGCCATTATGAAATTTTGGGATGATTTACACACTCACCAGATATTTTCTAACGCAGTTGTTAATCTTTTGTTTTGATGATTTAACCAGTAGAGTTCCATATAATCCAAGCAGTATTGTGTTTCCCGTTTTTGGTTATATCCCACTTTGGTGTAATCCTAAAAGAGTTAGGGTTAGGGTTTGGGATTCTCAGCAGCATGTCTGTCAATAGAGCTGTCTGTTCTATTGGCCTCACTGTGAGTCTGGATACATGCTGCTGGGTGTAACATCTTGATCTCACAGTAGGAGCAACTGATGTTTGAAAGATTAGCTGGAGCTGTAGCAGTGCTAGTTTTTGTTCTAGTAGTATCCTGTCTGCTGTCAGCGCTTGTAGAGCTTGCCTGATTCTGATCTCCTGAGGAACCTGCTTGTGGTGTTTTTCACAGATGTAGGTGTTTCAGGTTTAAGTGGAATGTTGGATAACAGCTGTTTGAATATAGAGCATTTGGCAGCATCTGATGAAGTCCAGGTAGACCAAATGTCAAATTACATGCACACATGGTGTTAAATGTACTGATTAGTCCACACAACACAATAAAAGAAAACAAGGTTTGGAGACCTTTAACTTTTTTTTTTGCTAATCTGTTGGTCTTTTATTTAGCTTTAAATGTCCAATATTATGCAAAATACAAAACACAACACCAATCGATCATTCCATCGCTGAGCTTGAGCTGGATCTTGTTCAGACTGTCTTGCAGAAAGTGCTTTTATGGTTAAGAGAGTTAAATATTTTCTTGTTTTCCGTTACGTCCTCTGGCTACTCATGCCTCAACTCTTTGTGCTAACGCTACAGTAACCGCTAGCTACTGCTAACTGTAGCTCCTGACTAACAGAGGTGTAAACACCAACCGAGCACCAAGCTGCCAGTCCGGACAGAGTCGGCTAACAGGATTGCTAGCTGCACGGCTAACTGAGCTAACTAGCTAGCGTAAGCTACCATTAACAGTAGTTAGTGGCTAAAATAACTAAAAGCAAGTAAAGCTCAATATGTCCAACTCAATAAATCACCCAAAGTTGAGGCAGAGCAGCCGGAGGACATCAGAGGGAAAAGCAGAATTTTTTTTCGCATAAAATATGATCCAGTTTCACCAAAATATGTCACCAGTAATCAGTTTAGGCCTAGTCTGTATGTATTTAATTGTATATATATCATTAGATTATTTATGCCTCCCAACCCATGATAATAATAATACACTACACTATTTATACAGCATGTTTCAAAACTAATGCTTTACATGGGGCAAGTAATATCAGACAATTAAAACAATACAACATAAATTGATATAAAATGCTCAACAATAAGATAAATCAATAACATTAACAATATAACAGAGAAGACATGTTGGAAAACATTAATAAAAAGCTTTCTTAAAAAGATCTGTTTTAAGAAGTAATTTATAAGATGCAAGCTTCAGCTCTTCATTGGATCTCCATGGATGAGCCCCCCTCCCTACTAGGGATGGGCGATCAATACTGCGGGATCGCCCATCCCCAAATGTTTTCAGTACTTTTGTATAAGGTATAGTGAAATTCCACTGCTATGTCACTGTCTAACAGAAACCAATAATTTAATCAGGTTGATCTAATCGTGTAGTAGGCAATCGATTGACAAAGTATCAGATAAACATCCATCTTTATACTCCAGTAATTCACTTTGAGAACTACTTACAATTTGGGTTCAAATGCAACAGGGAATTCAGAATGTTTACATGCTCTTTCGCATAAAGATGTTCTGTAAGTCTGAAGCGTAATGTTTATTTATGAGTCAAAAGCATTACTTACTTCTACTTTTGAAACTGAGTGCTTCTGAACTTTCTGACCATGACACCATGCTTTGGATTGCGGTGTACAAAGACATGACACTGACCAGCTTCTCTAAACATTGTTTGTTGTATCTGTCCAGCCGCAAGTTAAAACCAAGGTTTTGGAGTCTGCTGGATAACTGATGTAAAGCTAGTGGCTTTACAGCATTACTGCAAGTGTTGGCGAGTGGCTGAGTTTTTGAAATTTCGGTATTTGGGTTTCTCATCCCTGAGGATACAGCACTTTAGGTTGCTCTGAATGGAGATCACAAGTTCTGGTTTGTTTTGTTTGTCAGGTTTTTTTTTCTACCAATGTCTGTACATTTTATCTGTCAAAACAACGAAAGCTTGCACAAGAATATATGTTTGCTTTGAAGCTTAGCTGAAAACGTATCATGTTTGTTTTAGGATGGAATACTCTAATATTACACATCATTTCTTAATGGCTGAACAATTACATCAAATTGAAAACTCATATTAGCTTACCTGGTCTGATTTCTATTAGCTGTTGAATCAAGGGCAGTTATTGGTTCGTATCATTCTTGCTCTGAAAACAATCAGAGAAGGGTTAGGAGATCAACTTGTTGCTTTTTTGTTTCAAATATAGAAAATTAACATCAATTTTGTGTTTGTGCACTAAGCATGGAGCTGATCTCAGGATCAGTTTTCCCCTCACTTAGCATAAATATAGGAACCAAGGCAGCTAGTCTGGCTCTATCCAAAGTAAAGAAAATGCCTTCCGATGGCTCTAAAGCTGTGCTACTGTGGTATGCCTGTTTATTTAACCTTAACAACAACTTCTTGTTAGAGTTAAGTTTTCTTAGCAAAGGTAGGCGCCATGGCTGTGCGCAGCTTCGCTTCCTGAGGTCACAGTGAGGTTGTTAGGATTGGTAACATTGTTCTGCACAGAGACCAAAACCTGTATTCACTGACCATACAGCAATGCAGACACTGTGACTTCCAAATACAATGTTAATTAGCACGCTATTATTGTTTGATATTTTACCCTTTCACAAAATTAATGTTATTAGCCTATACCAAAAATCTATAATGTAAATCTATAATGATAACTACATACCACTTAAATGTAACTGCAGAATGCAGTTCTCATTGGCAGGAAATATTAAACAGCCGGTGTGGATGCTTTGATGCATTTGCACAGTTATCGTGCAAACTGTCGGGCAATTATTAGTCTTTTGCCATAATTATTTGAGCAGTCATGATCTGACTCTATGCTGGTGGTGTGTGGCCTGTCGCCTGCAGCTCTTCATCTCTCAGCTCACTATGGCAGCGCTTGACTGTTATATTACTCGCTGCAGTATTTCAAACTGGTCCGCTGTCAAAAAAATGTTGAAATGACCATTTTCTTGATTTGTAGATGCATTTAGATGAATGGTGGTGCTAACTACCAGTCATTTTGTCAAAACATTGCATTTCCTGTGACTGCTAATAATAACAGTCAACTCGTGTTTCACCAGTTAAATGCTTACAATGTGACGCTGCAGCACAAGGATGTGTTCAGTTTGCATTAGCCTTAACTTAACAGTATCTGGCAGCCAGTGCTATTACCATAGATGCTTTGCAGAAGTACTGTGTAGATGAATAAACTGTTTGCTACAAAACACTTCCAAAATTTAAAACACAAATTTATCATTCTTACATTTCAGTTCATGTACAGTTTAAAAAAAAAGATGATTTAAAATGCAAGCAAAACAGCTTAAGAGTTGGTTTTGTGTTTTTTGGGGGGAACAAATCAAAGCTAGCTGTTTCCCCCTTTATCCAGTCTTAGCTAAGCTACCAAAACACGTATTAACTCCAGCTCTACACTTAAAGCAGCTCTAATCGACGTTTTTATAAATATAACAAATGACAAAGTCAAAGAGGTTTCTCGTAGTCATGAACCTACAGAGCATCATCAGCTCCCCTTGGATTTACAGAGCTTTATAATAAGGTTCAGCTCATTGTTCAGCTGTCTGGCTGCAACTTCATCGTTTTGGTTCACTCTCACCCCTCATAGCATTATGTTCAGCCGCAGCAGGCAGGATCATCAGCCCACATTGTACTTAAGGGACTTTGTGTTCACTCTGCTCGTGTCCTCGTGGCCTGTTTAGTCACTGAGCCCGAGATAGAGAGCAAGAGAAGCAGAGGGAGTGTTGCTCCATCATTGTATCACGTTCACCTCAATAGCCAAGAGAGGCCAAAGCGGTGCAGCAGGGGCTGCACAGCTGCTTATCCCACAGTATTTGTGTGAAAGGGCTCAACAAAGACCAAGCCAGAGAACAAAAGGGTAGAAAGTAAGAAATGTATGAGTAGCATGCGTGAGAGAGAGGGGGAAGGGGGAGGGAATGTGTGTGAGTAAGTAATGCAGATTGATGTAACTGAGGGTTTCTGTCCATCACTCATGGTGCCTGCTCCCTTCCTTGGGATATTACTCTGTCAAACACACACACACACACACACACACTGTAAACCTCAGCACTTTTCCTGTTGGCCACCCCATGGACTATATATCAACTCGCTATGGAAGTAGTATCCCCTCCACGTGTTATAGAGTTGACACACACACATACACACACACCTACATTCAAATGCTGGTCACAATTCATCTCTTTAGCTGGAGATGTAGCCAGTAACACACACGTACATACACATAGCATCATATCGAAAGCTGCTATCCATCAACCAAGCTACCACCACCCCACAACTACCACAACTAAAGATATACTGTGACTAGTATGTGTGTGTCACAATGTATCACCCCTACCAGCCGGTATATCACATGAGCCTACACTATACTTGCTCCTGAGGAAGAAATGCGAGTTAGCATGCGTGTGTGCAAAATATGTGCACATAACCTCTGACTGAAAGGTAGTTGTTAAACAAACACACCCTTGGAGGTCCATAAAGGCGAAAGTTTTTCCCTAATCTCTCTGTGCAGTTAAAATTTAATCTTTCACAGTCTGTAACAAACACACACACACACACACACAGCTGTCAAGCCCATTTCACACAGATTGCCATGGGAGGTGAGAGTTATTACAGTGAAGCAGCTCAGGAGAAGCTTGACTGAATGTGATGAGCGGCCCAGCAAATGCTACTGATGCTGTAGGTTGTGTTTACCCTTAGAGAGCGGTGTCACTGAACTTCTGAGTTTGGATAGGTTTTGCTTAGATGGGGCTTTCTCTTACAGTAGCACACACTTTGGCAGCCATATTGGAGGATTGCAACTCTTGGGCAGCAGTGGCAGTATTAGCCATAGATAACTAAGTGATCTTGGGATGTCTGGTGACTTTTGTGTTTAGACAAAGCCAACTTGGTTAACTGCACAATCTGGTTATTTTATTATATTTAATTAGTTTTACTGTTTTAATGTTGGTTAGCTTTAGGGATTCAAATGTTACCCCTATTCACCAGGTCATTTATGCCCTTTTAATGGATCTTTATAGTTTTTGCACAATAATAGAGTTGTGTGGCATGGAGCCATTAGCAAAATTGAGCTCTGACTCGATTATTGTATTATTATTAATGTATTAGTATTGTACATAAATACAATATTGTTAGCATTATACATTAATTGTTGATTTTGGTCTAATTATTTAAAACAGCCAGTCAGCAAGCCTAGCTTGTTAAAAGGATAAGGCTAAGCTCGATCACTTTCTAAAAACACTGAAGTAATTAGGTTATTGGAATGAGTCCTTAGTCCTTAGTTTTGCAGGTATATGGTCAGTAACCAAAGTACTGGACAAATTAAAGTTTTGACCTCATGATGGTACTATTAGAAATATTAGGGGATCACCAAAGACAATACAAATCATCCTGAAGGGGACGGAAATGTCTACACCAACTTTCATGGCACAGTCATTGAGACATTTTACTAAAAACCTCAAATGTCAGCTTCACTATGTTTTTACTTCTTGTAGGAACTGTTTCACATGTCAGTGTGCCATGCTTCTTTCAGTCTGCTCCGGTAACTGTCTTCATCAGTAGTAGGCTGTATTGTATAAAGTTGCCAAAAAAACCCACAGAACTCATCTTCTGGACTTTTTCTCCTTCCTTAACAGCAGCAGCTGTGCTGCATGTTCACCTTTCAAAACAAAACCAATGCGGCAGCTAACGAATTATGTTTTTTTATAATTCACATCTGCACTATTGTGTTCACTGTCACTTTACCTGGTACATGCTTCTAATATATCCACCGTGTCGCAACGTGTAACGTAATGACTCTGTGTTTCTCCGAAAAATGCTACAATGTGTCACCAAATGTACCTGTGCGGCTGTATGTATACCTGGGCGGCCGTCGAAGTAAAGTGTATGTGTGGGAAACACTGACTGAACTGCTGTTTTTTGCAAGCCAGATCTTCAGCAGTGTCGACCGGCACTGGGTCTCCCTCCATGTTGTTTGAGAGTTTGTGAGTAGACGGCCACGTGCAGACGCACAGAGAGGAGCAAACGCTGGCAGGACTTTACGAAACATATTAATTAACTCAGCATCACACTATATTGGTATAAATCATATTTTCTAATTTTATATCTCTTTTGTCAGGATTTTATCAGGATACCTCATTATACTGATATACCCAGCCCTCAGAACAAGGACTCAAACAGCAATTTAGTATATAAATTAACACTGCCTTTTGGCAATTCAGATGCAAGTCGAAAGAGATCAAAACCTTTTCTTTCACAAAAATGTATGCAGATCAGCAGATTGACTTCTACCTTTGGAACAACATTGTCAGTAGTCAAATATTCTTGATGGCTTAGACTAAGTCGCACTATGGTAAAAATGTCAACAAGAGGTTGCTACCAGTCTCTCACAAACACTAATACCACAGCAAAATAGACTTCTCCGCATGGCCTGAAAGAGTCTTGGTTGCTAATCAATAAAGCAGCCTTCTTAAAATTCAGGACTCACCCTTTAATGTGAGCCATGAAGTCAATATTTGATGGATGGGACAGATTTATTTGGCTTCTGGTATTTAACCTGCAGTGCTGGCCTATGCGGGAGGGCTCCTTACATTTCAGAGGAGGTCCAAAGCCTTAGAAACTTGGATTAAATTGCATAAAAGTCAGATGGAAAACTCAAGAAAATAAAAGACAATCAATCTTTTACACCCAGAGCTCAATAATTAAAGCAAATGTTTGCAGCACTTCAGAAAACTGCTATAATAAACTTTGCACTTTCAAAGTAAAATAAGAAGGAATCACAATGCAATCAGCCAAGTTAAGAACACTATGCATTGTCGTGGTTTATGCATTATTAGAACTCCTATACATAACATGATGAAATACGTACAACCAGATTAGGACATTTAATGACTATAGAAAATAACAATTTATAATCAGATATTATTACATACTTCTGTATGGTATTTTTTCTCTCTCTCCTCTCTCTTCCCTTACTGTGAAACCTGAAGTCTGCAACTTGTCCTGTTTGGTATTTACCATCAGAGCATTTCACAGCACTGTCATGTTTTTATGGTTCTAATATTAAAGGTTCTTAAGAACAAATTTAAAGGTAAAATTCATATTCAAGAGGCATAGCATTTTTGCTAAAACACTCTCATGTAGAACTTAATAAATAGCTAAAACATCCATCCATCGTCAACCGCTTATCCTGCGTACAGGGTCGCGGGGGGCTGGAGCCAATCCCAGCTGGCATCGGGCAAAGGCGGGGTACACCCTGGACAGGTCGCCAGTCCATCGCAGTAGCTAAAACATGGCATATTATTGATATGAATCCTTTTTCTTAATTTTTTTTGTTTGTTGACACAAACACAAACCAGTAGTTGTTCATGCCAGAAAGCCAGGTCCTAGGTGTCTCTGTCGGGCCGAGTCCATATTATGCTCATTCTTATCTGGGAGGGTAAATTTAGATTTATGCTACTAAATGACAATCATTGTTTTGGAATTTTATTCACAGATGTTAAAATGGTTGAAAAATTATAATTTTCTATCTATTGTCCTATTGATTAGAGAATGTTATATTATTAGTGCAGAAGATGAACATGACTTTTGATTATTAAAAAAAAAGATCTTTGAAGCATATGCGCTTCCATAGCGCTTCTAAACAGACAATAATGTAGAATTGTGGTGGTTGTACTTTTAGTGTTGATATATTGTTTTCTGCTTTATGTGCTCAAATGGAATTGAATATAATAATTCATTGGTTTATATCACTCAGGTTCTACATACCTTGTAATTATTGACAGGGGTATGGTTTCTGATACTTGTGCAATGTAACGTAAATGTATGGTGCGGACTGTATTATGTATGTGACTGTAAGTCCACATGTTTTACTGTTGCTTACTGTAGTGTAGCCTCATGCGGCACTGATGCCCAAGACAAATTTCCCTTTGGGGACAATAAAGTTGATCTTAATCTTAATATAAATAAATAATAGGTTTTTATGACTTTACATTTATTATATGTTTATAAATAGTGAAAGTTTAGCACTGTTGCCTAGGAGTGTCCAACCTGGAAAGATGACTGGAGCCAGCTAGATTAGCATGTATCTAGTGTTATTAGCTCTATAATATTCAGTTTAGATTTATTGTAGTTTTAACGATACTGAGGTACACAGCTTCTTCGCTGGTTTCAGTCTCTGGTCAATGATCGTTCCATCTGACTGGATGAAATCCGACAGTCCCATTTTACCTGATTTTAACCATGATCCATGATGATATGGAAAAATAGATGTGAATGGCAAAATCTAATCGGTTCATGCTAATGTTGGTTCGCACTAGCAACCTGCTGGTAACTAGTTAATTATGTTTAAGCCTATGTTAATTATAAATAAATTATGCTAACGTCTATGAAGTCCCATTACAGTAACCACCTGTCCAGTGCAGCCCACCATAGTCTAATCTGTTCCACCACAGTTTCATAATGAAACAAAAACATTCTCAAAACTTAATATAACATAATAACATAAAAGGTCTCTAACATTTTTTGCGCTATTGCTTTGGCTAAGTATCTGTCAAATGAACTAAAATTGAAAGCGCAATATGGCTTTGTGCCCTTATCAAATTGCAAGAGACTGCAATTTAATTAAATATATAGGCCTATAATAAGTATAAATAAGTAAAAGTAGAAGTTTACTTCTACTTTTTCTAGTTTACTCAGTAAATTTTAAATGAGCTACTTTTTACTTTTACTTGAGAACATATTTATACCAGTGATTTTACTTGTACTTAAGTAAAGGTTCATCAGAGTAATCAAAGTAGACCACCTCTGACCTTACCAAACGGTTTTGGTTTTTCCTGAGTAAGAGGCGCCACGTCTTCTTTTTTAATGCTCTGTTTTTGCTCAGATTGCAATACCAATTTTTACATGCAAAGCACCACTAACCATACTGGAGTGGGCCTATCACGTGCACCTCTCTCTCTCCAAGGGGCGGCTGTGGCTCAGGAGATAGAGCGGGTTGACGGTTCAATCCCTGGCTCCCCCTGGTTGCGTGTCAAAATGTCCAAATGTCCCGATTTGCCCCTGGCGGCTGTTCCACCAGTGTATGAATGAGTGTGAATGTTCGTTTCCATTTGAGCACTTAGGCTCAGTGCATGAATGTGTATGACTGGTGAAAGACGCTATACAAATACAGAGCATTTGCAATAAAAACAATAACTATGGTCATATGCTTTTTGGCTTTTTCCCCTCTCCTTTATTGAGTTATATCTCTTTTTTGTGCATGTAACAGGTTTGCAAAGTGAAAAAGCCCAAAGTCCAGCCCAAAGGGAGTTCCCATCTCCCACAGAAAACATCACTTTCATCCCTGTGACGTCACAGGGATAAAAGCAAAATGGGTGTCAAAAACCCTCGCCAAGCGGCTACACCAACACACCCTCAAACACGGGTGGAAAAAAAGTGAGCTGCAGCACACACCTCTCCTCTCCCTTCCAAACACTAACTACCCTCCAGGCAGTCATTGGACATAAAGTTGTTACTGTGATGTAGAGACGGAGCTCAGTTAAAACTTTATGCTCCAGTCCATGTAACTAGATGCAAGATGTATCACTCCATAGCTAAAACAAAGCCTTCAACACAGGCTGAAAAGAGGAGCTGCAGCAATGTGCAGTATGACAAAAATATGGTGTTTTTTGAAAACCATGTAAACGTGTTTTGGTAAAATCCCTAAATAAGATTTTGAACCTGAAAATTAGCATAAAATGACCTCCCTAAGTAAAAATACGACGAACTTACTTGAACTGTTTTGACTTGATTACAGAGTTGCTTATTCTGTGTATTCTTTCAATTTGTTTGTCCTCATATTTAGATCAACAAGGATAGTGTCTTCCTTTAACTTAATTATTATTCACGCCACTACTTTTCAATGTTTCTCTCAATAAACACTGAATCTGCATTGGCTCCCCCCCCATTATAATGGCATGAACTTATAATAATGAGAAAATCATGCTGTCATTTCTTTATATTATAATCACAAGTGTAATAAAACTAATTCAATTCAATTCAATTCAATTTTATTTATATAGCGCCAAATCACAACAACAGTTATCTCACAGCGCTTTTCATAAAAGAGCAGGTCTAAACCGTACTCTGTGATGATATTTACAGAAGCCCAACAGTTCCCACCAAGAGCAAGCACTAGGCGACAGAGGCAAGGAAAAACTTCCTTTTAAGAGGCAGAAACCTCGAGCAGAACCATGGCTCAGGGTGGGCGGCCATCTGCCTCGACCGGTTGGGGTGAGAGAGAGAGAGAGAGAGAAAGAGAGAGAAAGAGAGTGAAAGAGAGAGAGAGAGAAAGAGAGAGAGAGAGAGAGAGAGAGGGATGTAAGGAGAGAGAGAGGGGAGGGAGGCAGCCTACACAATATACACACAGAGGTACAGACAGCGAAGGTAATGTTGCTATAAACTAAATGAAAAATGGTACAGATATTTATAATAGTGTTAATGGTAACCATCGTAATGTTAATGATTATAATAACAATAAGACTAGCAACAATAGTCGTTGCAGTAGAGGGTGTCGAGCAGGAACACGGGGGCAGCAGGCGACCCGCAGCCACAGATCCAGACTCCACAGCTCCAGAGCCAGAAAACCTGCAGGAAGTGATAGGAGGAGAGAGGAGAGGGACGAGAAAGCACAAGACTACCAGAAAGGGGAGAAGTTGTGTTAGTAACATGCAATAATGGGATAAGGTTGCATACAGAGGGAGAGAAAGTAGAGGAGAGAGGAGCTCAGTGCATCATGGGAAATCCCCCGGCAGTCTAGGCCTATAGCAGCATAACTAAGGGATGGTTCAGGACTACCTGAGCCAGCCCTAACTATAAGCTTTATCAAAGAGGAAAGTCTTAAGCCTACTCTTAAATGTGGAGATGGTGTCTGCCTCCTGAACCCAAACTGGAACCTGGTTCCACAGGAGAGGAGCTTGATAGCTGAACGCTCTGGCTCCTAGTCTACTTTTGGAGACTCTAGGAACCACAAGTAACCCTGCATTCTGAGAGCGCAGTGCTCTGGTGGGGTAGTAAGGTACTATGAGCTCTTTAAGATAAGATGGTGCCTGACCATTAAGAGCTTTGTAGGTAAGAAGAATGATTTTAAATTCTATTCTGGATTTTACTGGAAGCCAATGCAAAGAAGCTAAAACAGGAGAAATGTGATCTCTTTTCCTGGTTCCTGTCAGAACACGTGCTGCAGCATTCTGGATCAGCTGAAGAGTCTTAATGGACTTTTTCGAGCAGCCTGATAATAAGGAATTGCAGTAATCCAGCCTAGAAGTAACAAATGCATGGACTAGTTTTTCTGCATCATTTTTAGACAGGATGTTCCTGATTTTCGCAATATTACGTAGGTGAAAAAAGGCGGTCCTTGAAATTTGCTTAATGTGGGACTTAAACGACATGTCCTGATCAAAGATAACTCCAAGATTCCTCACAGTGGTGCTGGAGGCCAAGGCGATGCCATCCAGGGAAACTATATCTTTAGATAATGCGTCACGGAGGTGCTTAGGCCCCAGAACAATAACTTCAGTTTTATCTGAGTTTAACATAAGAAAATTACAGCTCATCCAGGTTTTAACATCCTGAAGGCACATTTGAAGTTTAGCTAACTGATGAGTTTCATCTGGCTTGATCGATAGATATAACTGAGTATCATCTGCATAACAATGAAAGCTTATGGAATGTTTCCTGATAATATTGCCTAAAGGAAGCATATATAAAGTGAAGAGGATTGGTCCAAGGACAGATCCTTGAGGAACTCCATGAGTAACTTTGGCGTGCATGGAGGACTCATCGTTAACATGTACAAACTGAAATCGATCTGATAAATAGGACTTAAACCAGCTTAGAGCGGTTCCTTTAATGCCAATGAAATATTCCAGTCTCTGCAATAGGATCTGATGGTCAATGGTATCAAATGCAGCACTAAGATCTAATAAAACCAGTACAGAGACAAGTCCTTTGTCTGATGCAATAAGGAGGTCATTAGTAATTTTCACCAGTGCTGTCTCTGTGCTATGATGAGCTCTAAATCCTGACTGAAAATCCTCAAATAAACTATTGCTCTGTAGAAAGTCACACAGCTGTTTAGCAACTGCTTTCTCCAGAACCTTAGAGAGAAATGGAAGGTTAGATATAGGTCTATAGTTTGATAAAACATCCGGATCAAGTTTGGGCTTTTTCAGAAGAGGTTTAATTACAGCTACTTTAAAGTACTGTGGTACATAGCCTGTTGATAAAGATAGATTGATCATATCTAGTATAGAGGTGCTGACTAAGGGTAAAACATCTTTAAGCAGCCTAGTCGGGATGGGGTCTAAGAGGCAGGTTGATGGTTTAGATGAAGAAATTATTGAAGTTAGTTGGTAAAGATTGAGGGAAGCAAAACAGTCTAAACATGTATCTGGTTCTACAGCTGTTTCTAAGGTTCCTGAGTTTAGAGATAAGTCGGTGCCAGTTGAGGGCAGGTCTTGGTGAATTTTGTCTCTAATAGCTAGAATTTTATCATTAAAGAAGCTCATGAAGTCGTAACTACTGAGAGCTATGGGAATACTTGACTCAATAGAGCTGTGACTCTCTGTCAGCCTGGCTACAGTGCTGAAAAGAAACCTGGGGTTGTTCCTATTTTCCTCTATTAATGACGAGTAGTACGCTGCTCTGGCATTACGGAGGGCCTTCCTATAAGTTTTAAGACTATCTTGCCAAATTAAACGCGAATTTTCCACTTTGGTGGAACGCCAATTCCTCTCAAGTTTCCGTGATATTTGCTTTAATTTGCGAGTTTCAGTATTATACCATGGAGCTAACCGTCTTTGTTTTAGTATTTTCTTTTTTAGAGGGGCTACAGAGTCGAGTGTCATTCGCAGCGAGCTAGCAGCACTATCAACAAGATGATCGATTTGGGAGGGACTGAAATTAGCATAGGAGTCCTCCGTTACTTTGTGACTAGATAATGTATTTAGAGCTGATGGAATCGCATCCTTAAATTTAGCTATAGCACTATCAGACAGACATCTTGTATAGAAATTTTTGCCCAATGGCGAGTAGTTCAGCAATACAAACTCAAAAGTTATCAAACAGTGGTCGGATAAAGAGGGATTCTGTGGGAACACCACTAAATGTTCAATTTCAATACCATACACCAAAACAAGGTCAAGGGTGTGGTTAAAACAGTGAGTCGGTTCATGAACACTCTGAGAGAAGCCGATGGAATCTAACAAAGAGATAAACGCAGTACTGAAGCTGTCATTCTCAACATCTACATGAATATTAAAATCCCCTACAATAATAACTTTGTCCGTTTTAAGGACTAAAGTTGACAAAAACTCTGCAAATTCAGATAAGAATTCAGAATACGGGCCAGGTGCTCGGTACACTATAACAAAAAGAATTGGTTGCAGTGATTTCCAACTTGGGTGCGAAAGACTAAGAACAAGACTTTCAAATGAGTTATAGTTTAGTTTAGGTTTAGAGCTGATTAATAGGCTAGAGTCGAAGATAGCTGCAACTCCACCTCCTCGGCCTGTGCCTCGAGGAATGTGAGTATTAATATGACTGGGAGGGGTGGATTCATTTGACAAAGTCCAGCTTCCCTTTTGGTGGTAATGTCTTCTTTCTGTGATCCTATTGCAGTGGTGTAGTCAATGAAGGTGAAACAAATGCAGCAGCATTCACTGCTTGTCATCTCTATTTCCATAAGATTTACATTTTGTATAGTAAGCAAGTGTGTATCCAAAAGATTGAGACAAGAATGTCTAGTTCCCCCACTTTTTTCTTTTCCAATTTTATCCTCGGTTTATCTTAAATGTATGCAGGGGAGAAACCAAATAAGTTTATAAAATAGATACACATCTGAACGCCTTTCTTGTTCAGACAGCAATGTAAAAATCTGTGAGCTGTGCCATGAACGGTTAAGAATGGGATTTACTGAACCTGTAAATCCTGAATCTCTTAAGTGAAAAGGTTTTGCCATCTTACTTTGAACTGTCAAGCCATATCTTGCAGTTAATCAAATTCAAATTTGGCAAAGGGGGCAATACCTAACAAGATTACTGCAAGTGAATTAGCATATGTTTGTGCTAAGTATTTGTTGATATCTTCGCAGCAGCCTACATTTATATTAACACACACACTTGGCCTCTCCCCTTAATGCTCTCTTCCTGTCAGGTCATGTGTAGTTTCAGAGATTATCATCTTTATTAGACAATATTTACCCAGAAACCTTATGAGATTTCTCAAAGGGGCAGTGGATGCCCAATGGTTTTAGAAATGGTTATTGCAACATTTTCAGCAAGACTGTCCTCACCATTACAACCACAGCAATTGTCATTGGAAGCCTAAAATGGCCGCTTAGCGTGACATTTCTCAAGTGTCGAAAAGCCTTGTAGCCCTGGAAGTGGCACAGTTCACCCACATGTGCTCTGGAAACAGGTAGTGCTAGAAGCCTGCTTAAATATAGTGATGGGCAAAACGATTCTTTTTAGTGTGTAAATTTTAGAATCAGGTCATAAAAAAGATTAATTCACCAAATTATTCAGTGCTTCAGCAGAGCTCCCACTGCGTAGTCCCACGCACTGAACCACTAACAAAGGTTCAGTTCAGCTCCCTAACAAGAGAACTGAGGACGGTCTTTGTCCAAGTAAATCCTCAGCTCTTTGGCTTATCCTTCACAAACATACTATCTGCAAACTGAAAGCTGCTATAACAAAGTCTTACACTAGTATGTACTAATAATACTCATCAAAATCGTAGAAGGAAGTGCAGGGATCGGACTGAGTCAGGCACAGGCAGCCAGCTAATGTAGCAGAAACACGGATCTGCTGCTGTTTGCTTCGTAATGTTCAATTTCAATCCAATCCACTTTATTTATATACCACAATTTAAAAAAACAACAAGGTTACCAAAGTGCTTTAAAGAGATGATATAAAATATAAAATTTACTTGTAATAAACTTATTGCCATTTTACCCATACCCCATAGGTACACAGCTTCTCCACCGTCTCATTTGCTGTCACTTCCTTGACCCACATAATATACAGCATTGAAACACAACAGTGCAGGACAACAACACAGTGGAAGACCCACTCACTACAGTAATGTTACTTACAACAGTCTGTTATAAAATGTAATTACAATCTCATTTATTATATTAAGTCTAGCTCACTAACCGTTTCATTTTAATCCAAAACATTTAGCTGTGCTCACATTGCTGAGCCTCCGGTGAAAGATATACAGATAGTATTGTTAGTTATTGAAAAACAGGTAGGCGAGCTAACCCCGATGTATCACGTTGACTAAATGCAATCAGTGTAACATTATCACGTAATGAGCGAGCATGGATTAGTTCAACCTCAAGCTGATAAAAATATTACTGTAATATTGCAGTGGGAGTTTACCTGAGTTTCCAGCATGTTGTGTGACGCTGTCTCCCGGTGAGTCTGTTACAGCTGCTTTCACACTCTCTTATTTTCCAGGAGGACAGTGCCAGTATGCCGGCTGCACTGTATGAAAGGTAACGTTACGGAGCCGGAAAGGGGGTTTGATTTGATCTTCCTCTGAGCTGGGAATGATGAAGTAACAGAGCTGGAACATGTCTGTATGAAAAGCCACAGCGGCATGCCGGTGTTTCCGCGTTGAGTGTGTGATCTCTATATGAAAACGGTTGTGTTTGCGGATTGTGCTCGCTCATGAGTTCGAGCCGAGCACGGGTACGAGCACACACCTGGCTGCAACAGTGAAAAAAGTTCTCGGGGTCAGCAAGTAGTAAGTAAAAAAGTTGAAGTAGGAGTACTCAAGATGACTCCCAAGTAACTAAAACCAATAAAAAACATTCCAACATAATCTGCCTTGTAATCAGGTCAACTGTTTTGAAACTTTCAATGAAAGTTTTTAAAAAGGTATCATCTTAATCCCAGGGTTGCATTATGACGATGGCAGAGCTAGAAAGGGATGCGGCACTGTTTCCCATTAATGTATCAAACTGTGGGGGCCACAGTTTCATGTTGCTGATATTTAAAAAAAGAAACTTTAAAATATTTTATAAAATCTTGTTGGTTTTAAATCTCATTTTTAACATCTGGTGTGGTCTGTGAGTAGATTATAAACTTGATTGCTCTTGTACGCTAGTAATGTGCTTAGCGCGTCATTAAAGTGGGGTGGCTGTGGCTCAGTAGCGCAGGTTTCCCCACTAATCGGAAGGTCGGTTATTCGAGCCCCGGCTCCTCCAGTCTGCATGTCTAAGTGTCCTTGGGCAAGATACTGAACCCCAAATTGCTCCTGAAGGCTGTGCCGTCAGTGTATGTATGTGCGTGAAAGTTTGGCCCTTTCTGATGTGCAGTCGGCACCTTGCATGTAAGCCATTGTCATCAGTGTATAAATGTGTGTGCCATGCAGTGTAAGCAAGGCACTATAAAAGAACAGTCCATTTACTATTTTCTCACAGAAAATAAAACTGAAGTGGCTTTCATAGATTCATAAAACACCGTCATTTCTCTTAGCTTTTTTTCAATTTCTTTAGCAGCTATATGAATAGGTTTTAAAAGCACAGTCTTCGCTAGGGACTTTTGGTGCTAGGTAGGAGGTGTAAGTGGTAGTGGTAAGTTAAATTGCTTTGTGAATATGGAAAATAAGAGAGCAAAACGATGTAGTATATGTAGAAAAGCATTGCAACAAAAGAATCAACAATGGTACAGCAAAAATAGAACAACAACAATACTATGGCTTACCAGTGTCTGCCAATTGCCTGACATGACACATCCATTGCTGTACTGTCTCTAAATAAAGGCTGAGGCCCTTTCTGAGATCCTCAAGACTGGCAGTTTCTATAGCATTTAGCATGAGTATCAAACAGTTTCACACAATACCCAGCCCTTGGGAGTGGTATATCTAGAGTGGCCCTTGGCTACACTCAAGGGACTTGAGTAAGGCACTGGACACCCAGAGAGTAGTACTTAAATTTAGTCCATCATGTCCTCTGCCCTCTGAAAAGAAAGACATGATCTGTCAGTATTTAGTAGTAGTAGTTATTCAAGAAGAAAAAATGAAATTGTGTTTTTCCTTGTGTAAACAAACTTCAAGCAGTCCTCTTGTAGGTTCCAAATGTTTTTGTCATAAGCAGATACTACTGCACTTATGCAAAGATGGGAAACACTTTACAGTGAAGATTTGGTATTTCCATCTCATGGCCATTCAATAAAATGTCAGATTTGCAGTGTGTGACAGCTCCTTCTGAACAAACATGGGGAAGGCATAGATTTCACCACAGTAGTGGTTTTAAGCTCTCAACATGTGTCCATGCCTGCACACAGCAATTTCCAAGCCCTTCTCATCCACCTTGGCCCTGGATTTCTGTGACGTTTCCCTTCCTGCTATTAATGATGCTGCTCCACATGCTGCATGGCCAGATCACTGAAGATTATATATTCAATATCTTGAAATAGTAACATTATCCTGTCTGTAGATACAGCTAGCATGTCCAGTGTGCATGTTGGGCATACAAAAGGCTTCAGAAGGTATAGTTCTTCCTTCAAACTGCAGTGCACAAATTCACGAAAGCTTTGGTGGAATGTATCACCACAAAAAGTAAAAGAATGTGGATTAAGTTAAGGGAATAGACCACAGAACTTTTTTAAAATTTTCTTTTACCCTTCCAGTACGAGAAGCGCAGTGTTCAAGCATTTTGGACTTATGTTCAGATGATGAAAACATATCACATGTGTACAGCGTTTAGCAGCTGGTTGTTGCTGGCCAGTATCTGTATGCCAGTAGGTACCACTGATAACTGGTGTCCACTGAAAAATGGTGTCCACTAGCTAGGGATAGACAGTCAGTGCACAGATGGCAGACAGAGTGTGTATGGTCCTGAAGACAAAAGAAACCCTGTAAGACATTTATTTTGAAATGACTGTATATTAAACATAACTCAGTACGTGGATAATAATAGTAAACCACTGCTGTAATAGACTTCACACCTGGCTTTGATGGGATAATGGCCTTTTCAGACAACACAACAACTGCACCACTGTGCTCTGATGCCCATTACTTCCCGTGGCTTGCAGCGCGCTACAACACATATTTATTGCTTGCGTGCTGTGACAAATACTTGTGTGGCCAATAGAAATGAGGCAGCCAGCCAGGCATGGAAAGCAAAATTGAGAAGAAGCTGATTTTGTATGTGTCAACAACATAAGTTAAAGCTTGATTTCAGAAAGGCCTATTTTGGAAACACATTTTAGTAGGCATATCAGGTTTAACGGGTAGTTTGTAGGAAGGCAACATTCACAGCCTATATTTAGGCTATGACTTGGTGCCTAGACCTGCCAACAAATGCCTATTGTTAGGAGAAAACAAAACAACCAATATTTCCTTATACGTGTACACCACTACTGACTCATAGACCACTACTGAACTCAGTTTTACCTGGTCCCGCCAATCTCCCGCTTCTCTCTCCTAAAATATCTTCCAATATCGATCTGGTCAATGAATTGAAGGATATACCCGTACAACAGTATTAACAGGGATGCTATGACATTTATTTCACTGACAACAACATTCTATGGGGACTGATATTGTTTTGAAATACTATAGAGATAGGCTATATTAACAGCGAGCAGCGATGAAAAGCCGTCCCTCTCTGGGTCCTACTGCCCAACGACAGCAGAGATTTGAATTGTGAATCCGATCAAACAACCAGAACCATTATTTTAAGCCAATAAATTCAAATTATGCTTGTATTATTCTATCATATTTATCAGTGTTCTTGCTTCTCTTTGTTCAGTACATGTTTGCACGAAAAAAAAAAAGAAAATCCAAAATCTAATCATTTTTCTTAGGGAGCTTAGGTCTATTTTAGAGTAGCTTCAGCTCCCCTAAAATAGGTCTAACGACTTCCATGGTCCTGAGGCCTACTGGCAGTGGTATATTAGGCTTTAGTATGTAAAAGTTGTATAACTCACAATCTCATATACAGTGGGTACGGAAAGTATTCAGACCCCTTTAAATTTTTCACTCTTTGTTTCATTGCAGCCATTTTCCAAAAATCAAAAAAGTTCATTTTATTTCTCAGTAATGTACACTCAGCACCCCATCTGACAGAAAAACACAGAAATGTAGAAATTTTTGCAAATTTATTAAAAAAGAAAAACCGAAATATCACATGGTCATAAGTATTCAGACCCTTTGCCGTGACACTCATATTTAACTCAGGTGCTGTCTATTTCTTCTGATCATCCTTGAGATGGTTCTACACCTTCATTTGAGTCCAGCTGTGTTTGATTATACTGATTGGACTTGATTAGGAAAGCCACACACCTGTCTATATAAGACCTTACAGCTCACAGTGCATGTCAGAGCAAATGAGAATCATGAGGTCAAAGGAACTGCCTGAAGAGCTCAGAGACAGAACTGTGGCAAGGCACAGATCTGGCCAAGGTTACAAAAAAATTTCTGCTGCAGTTAAGGTTCCTAAGAGCACAGTGGCCTCCATAATCCTCAAATGGAAGACGTTTGGGACGACCAGAACCCTTCCTAGAGCTGGCCGTCCGGCCAAACTGAGCTATCGGGGGAGAAGAGCCTTGGTGAGAGAGGTAAAGAAGAACCCAAAGGTCACTGTGGCTGAGCTCCAGAGATGCAGTCGGGAGATGGGAGAAAGTTGTAGTAAGTCAACCATCACTGCAGCAATCCACCAGTCGGGGCTTTATGGCAGAGTGGCCCGACGGAAGCCTCTCCTCAGTGCAAGATACATGAAAGCCCGCATGGAGTTTGCTAAAAAACACCTGAAGGACTCCAAGATGGTGATAAATAAGATCCTCTGGTCTGATGAGACCAAGATAGAACTTTTTGGCCTTAATTCTAAGCGGTATGTGTGGAGAAAACCAGGCACTGCTCATCACCTGTCCAATACAGTCTCAACAGTGAAGCATGGTGGTGGCAGCATCATGCTGTGGGGGTGTTTTTCAGCTGCAGGGACAGGACGACTGGTTGCAATCGAGGGAAAGATGAATGCGGCCAAGTACAGGGATATCCTGGACGAAAACCTTTTCCAGAGTGCTCTGGACCTCAGACTGGGCCGAAGGTTTACCTTCCAACAAGACAATGACCCTAAGCACACCGCTAAAATAACGAAGGAGTGGCTTCACAACAACTCCGTGGCTGTTCTTGAATGGCCCAGCCAGAGCCCTGACTTAAACCCAAGTGAGCATCTCTGGAGAGACCTGAAAATGGCTGTCCACCAACGTTTACCATCCAACCTGACAGAACTGGAGAGGATCTGTAAGGAGGAATGGCAGAGGATACCCAAATCCAGATGTGAAAAACTTGTTGCATCTTTCCCAAAACGACTCATGGCTGTATTAGATCAAAAGGGTGCTTCTACTAAATACTGAGCAAAGGGTCTGAATACTTATGACCATGTGATATTTCAGTTTTTCTTTTTTAATAAATTTGCAAAATTTCTACATTTCTGTTTTTTTCTGTCAAGATGGGTTGCTGAGTGTACATTACTGAGAAATAAAATGAACTTTTTGATTTTTGGAAAATGGCTGCAATGAAACAAAGAGTGAAAAATTTAAAGGGGTCTGAATACTTTCCGTACCCACTGTATACATTTGTATAAAGCTATTTGAATTGAATTGAGAGATAGATTGAATATGACTTTTTAAACATTTGACACAAATCTGTAGACATCAAAATTGGATGCATTTCTTCTATGGTATGCGGAAGGGATGGCAGCACAGGACGCAGCAGAGAAATTACCCTATCAACACACACTAAGATTCTTTGTTGACCATGAGCTGGCAACTCTGGTTTTAATCTTAGAACAGTAGCCCGGACTGTTCATTGTAATTTATGACTAGATATCAAGACTGTAGACAGGATTACTTTACTTAGGGGCAACACTAAAAAGGCATTTATTGTCCACCAAAGCGTTTTTGTCTGGCAGAAAAGCACTGGCAGGGTGCTGGGGGAGCACTGGGATAAAACACTGGTGTGGTGAGAGAAAAGAAATGCTGCAAGATGGTTTTGTTTCTATGACAACAATATCTTTAAACTTTTTAATGACCAGACAAGCTTAGGGTGATAAAAGCACAACACTCACCAGCAACATTCAGTGTCAGGCCACAAATGGGCTTTTCTGTTATGATTGTTTCTGTCTGACAATCATAAAGCTCAGGATAATGAGACAGGGCCAGAATCATCAACTGTAAAAGAAGTGGATGTGGACATCACCCACTGGCTTGTGTACAAGCGTTTTGAATAATCAAGTTTTGCATTTTGGTTGTTACCTTCCAATGATTTATTAACCAAAAAACAAGCAAACTTACAAAAAGTGGTCCAAAAGTAAATCCAAAGAAGGCAAGATGAAACAATAATCCACAAGCAGGCCAGGCAGACAGGAACATGAGTCTGAGATGAACACAGGTTACAGAGCATCCACAAGCAACAAGCAATTAACTACAATGATCCCACACTGACTGAACAGAACACAAACATTAAATTACACTAAAACATGGAGACATAGGACTCGAACAGGTAAAAAAACTTGCCTAAACAAAATCCTAAACCAGAAAAGATCAAATAATGAAACACAGAAATACACACACCAGGAATAACACTAACATGAACTAAAGCACAGAACTAAGAACTAAGGCACTGGACTTAGAACTGAGGCAAA
Organism: Micropterus salmoides; assembly: GCF_014851395.1. Taxonomy (NCBI): domain Eukaryota; kingdom Metazoa; phylum Chordata; class Actinopteri; order Centrarchiformes; family Centrarchidae; genus Micropterus; species Micropterus salmoides. The sequence goes on from NW_024044237.1 coordinate 2,583,017, forward strand.
GAACTAAAATGCAGGACTAAGACCTAAGATAAGAGACAAGACAGATACAAAGTAAACCTAAACATGCGAATGAATAAAATAATAAACAAGGCTAAACAGAGAAACACAGAACCAAAAACAGACTTAAACAGGTTCAACAAAAAGAGCAAACATGGGCAAAACAGTAGAACACAAGACACGGAACCAAAACAAGACCAGAATCCTTAACTCATAACACCTTCTTGTTTTTTTGGAACCAGAAGTGCCTATATTTAGACATGAGGGTGGAGCTAGCTAGCTTGGTTAGTAAGAAATGCTTGAAATGGCGCTTTTTACTAATATGTGTCATTAATTAACTAAGCCAGTGATGTTTGTAGTTTGTGTTCTGTTTATTAGTCTTCCAATCATCCCCTTTTCTTTAAAGTTACAATGTGTAAGATATGGCCAGAATGTGAAGAAGTAACAGCTATGACGTTATTTCAAAGACATCTATGTGTCGTGTTGCAGAGATATCTACTGAAGTGAGCATGCTAACCAGCTAGCTCTGGTCCATACTGTGTTGTAACCCCCCCCCCCACACACACACCCAGTTTCAGGTGGGGGATGTGTGCAAGCTGCGAGTTTGTGTTATGATTCACAGAGTTAGAACCCCGAAGCAGACTCGAATTCCAAATGTAACACAACAAAAGAGTATATATTGTAAACGGGGGTGAAAGGAGGAGATGGATGGTGATGTGGCGATCTTGCTGAAGAAAGCAGAGGGCAGAGGGTGAGGAGTAATGGCGGTTGGTAACCAGAGCAGGCAGAGAAAATGAATGAGGCTGGCGTGGCTGGTTTGGCGTGGCTGGCAGAGAGCGCGCTGGCAGGCAGGCAGTTAGAGGAATGGAATCCTGAGGCACAAGGAAAACAGAGTTACGCAGAGAAGCAAACAAACAACAATAAAGAAGAATACTACAGTCTAGTACAAGAACAGGATGGCCTGATGGTACTACCACAGTAGCTGACTAAATGATCTGGCAAAGAGTTACTGAAAGACTGGGGTTGATATATAAACAGGGCTGATGAGTTGATGTGAAGCAGGTGTGTGTCAGACTCCGCAAGATAGACGAAACACACAAGAGACTGGGGGAGGGGACAACACAGGACACAAACTGAAGTCACGGCATCAACTTAGATGTGAAAAATATTCTGGCTGCACACACTCACGCTGATGCACGACCTCCCTTTTGCTCCTCTCCCACTTGATGCCTCACCTGTCTCTGCTTGAACCAGCTGTGTGTTGGTCTGGTTGGAGCCACTAGAAATCTTCATGGTGCTGTAATTATTATCGTCAAACTGGGCTCTGCCGGTCTTGGAGGCTGTGTTCGGTCACGTTGTCCACTCGCCGGGGCCAGTGGGACTGCTAAGTTAGATGCACAGTTAACTGAGCTGACTAGCTAATGGCAGTTGGCAGAAGTTATGGCCTAATAGGTGATATGCAGCCCCCTAATTTTTTGGAGTATGAATTCGACGGTTGGAGAGTAGTCTCAGTTCCAACACATTGTACCTTTAATCTGTCTGTCTTTTTCTCTGATTCACCATTTCTCTCTCTGCTCTGATTCTCTCTCCTTATTATGAGTCTGTTTGTGCTGCCACACCAAGCGTGCCGATAATATGTAATAATGAAAAGAATGGAGATTGAAAAGGAGCCTTTGTGATCTTTTGTGTTATCGCGATCCGTTTCATCTTAAACATTTTGTGACAATAACGCAGTCATCCTAACACCCCCTGAAGTGCAATTTTAAAACAAGCCTATCCAATGAGTCTGTTCATAAGTACAGTGTTATAAAAGTCACAAATAAGCTTTCTTATCTCTGAGCATTCTATCAAGCTGAATTATTACTCAACACAGGGGCTCTTAAGGAAAATTTTTAGCCTGTGATTCAAATGAAATTCAGCCTGGGACCAAAACGAAAATTTGATTCTGTCGCCTTGATGCTCAGTCTCATTACAACATATTAGATCCCTTATCATGTGGGAGCCCAGCAGAAACTTCCAGCTTAGACAGACAATTACTGGATTTATCAATAGGCAAGCCAGCAGGTGAAAGGGAGTTTGAAGTGAATGCATTTGCGTTGCACAACAGTCTCAAGGTGAAATTCCATCCCAAAAACACATTACACCTTACTCCCATGATTAAACTTTGTGTGGATGAAAAAATATCATAATAAACAAACATAATCAAGCTTGTGAATTGAAGGTTGCTGGGATGAATGGAAAAGGTGCCAAAGGTGCCAATGAGCAAGACACCAACAGACTTGCTCAGCATCTGCCTCTACTTGACTTTTTGTTTTACATGAGTTCAATCATGACTGATCTTACCAATGTCTAGGCATGCGAATTCTGAAATAAACAAAAGATCTGCAATCTAACTGTCTACACACATGCAAGTCCCAATTTACTGGGGACCGAAGAGATATTGATTTGCTCAGAAAGGAAATATTGCTGTAATACTTTCTCTGCAAACTATAATTTCAGACAGCCAACTCATGTGGAATGTCTTGTTACAGTATGTGAATGTAGAAAATGTTTGGGGTCCAGGCTCAGACTTTTTCAGAAAACGCTGCTTCTTAAAACTCATTCTCAGGATCTACAATATGAACAACAGCTGTTCTGTGGATCAAGGTTATTTATGTTCTGTCTCAGTTTCTCCACCTGTACTGTAAGTCTGAGTTGAGATCAAAAATGAAATTTTTGCGCACCTGCCAGCAGACACTTTTGTGTGTTGTTCTTAAAGGTCCCATATTATGCACAAAATCAACTTCATCATCTCTTTTCAAGCTAAATGTATGTCCCCAGCGTGTCTGAAGACCCCAAACTGTGAGATGTTCAGTCTTTCAGTAAATGTGTTTGGTTTGGTTCCCTGCTTGAGGACCAACCTCAGCCCACTGAACACATACTGAATACATCGCTCTCAGCCCCACCGTCCAACACAACACCAAGTGGTCATTCAGTTGCTGAGCTAGAGCTGGAGGTTGTTTTCAGTATGTTTCACAGAAAGTGCTTTTACAGTTATGAAGGAAAGGTCAATGTTTTCTGGTTTTCCCTCTGATTTCCCCCTGATGGACAGATAACTTGTTGCTAACAGTAACAGGTAGCAGCTGCTATCAGCTGGCTCTGCACTCAGTACACTCCCAAAATAAAATTACCTGAAAACGAGCATAATATGAGATTAGTGAATTTTGTCATAACTTTATTTAATCATGTTCAATATGTGTGTACGCAGATTCTGCAGCAAGTACCACTTTTGTCCATTCATATCTAAAACCTTCACAATAAAAGTGAAGAGTGTTATTTCAAATACTTAATATATTAGTAAGTTTGCAACATGACATGTTGATTAATAAACAACACATAATAAATACATTCTGTTTCATTGTTTTGATGAAACAGAATGTCATGGTAATGATTTTCTCCTTTTCAAAAATCATTCTTTTGAGAGATTAACGAAACCTTATCCTCTGTGACAGTCACACAGTGAACCCCCGCATGGCGGCTACACTCACAGTAATATGTCAAAACCATTAAAACAGCAATCCTTCAATCCTACTATTTGAGAGTTTTCCCTCTGTGTGTTTCTGCAGCAGATCAACCAGCTCCACCACTTCCAACTCTCATCTTATCCACTTCTTCATTACCTCAGTTTGACCCAACACCTCTCGCTGTGTCCCTCCCAAACACACTACTACACACATATACAGTCATGTATCGAGTTTAAATGAAAGAAGGGCAGACCCGTAGGTAAAATGTAAATAACAAATGAGCAGAAACTAAAAATAGATGTTGTGAGCCTATTGCATATGCTCTAAAGTTTTTGTCAACACAACAATCTGTCAAAGTTCCTCACATTTTTTTCGAAGGGCTAGTTAGCAAACTAGTGTAGCTGATGAGCTACCAGCTAACACACCAGCGAGCAGGGAACATGCTAGCTCTTAGCAAGCTTGGCAGCTCAGTTGGTAACAGATAATACGTGAACATAGTTTAATCAAGAGACGTATTTGTACCATCAGCTGCTGTCTACATGCTGTTTCTAGAAAAACAACGTTGATGATAAAAGCAGATGGTGCAACATAGGGAACTAATCCAGGTTGTAGTCAAAAATAAAAAGCTGCCATCATTTTGTTGGTTTTAATACATGGCTAGATGTGGTTTTGGGGCTGTGCTCCACCTGCAGCAACATAATGTTGCTTGAAACTTGAGTGGCAAGCTAGCCAACAAAGCTAATCAGCAACCAACAAGAGCACTAACAGTAATGTTACAGATGTCTGAGTGTTATCTAGTTAGTTTGCTAACATCAATTCGAGAGTTATAGCTAGTGGCTAAACCGCTGTCAAGTAAGCACACCGGCACAAGACACAGCAAGCCAGCTACTGACTAGTCCAACGGAAGGAAGACCAGCTCGCCATCTGTCCTGCATCTTTTCAGCTGTTTTAGCTCACACCAATGAGTAAAAGCTGATGTCTTCTTGGTCTCTTCGCAGCCTCTGACATTATATCACACTGAGAATACCGATCTAGCTTCTTCCAGATCGGCATTGATAGTGACATCATTCACCATGATCACAAGTCAGTGTACCATCAAAATGATTTTGAAGCTGTTTAAGATAAAAAAAAAATACTACATAGCTTATGTTGCTTTGTGGCATCTCTAATTCCCCTGCAGCCTACCTGACCATTCCAGTGTCGATGTCTGTGACCAAGCCATCCCCGTGTGAGACAACAGAACCAACATTCTTGGACTTGAAACAACAACTGCCCCCCTGGCTGAGAAAACTGCAGTTGTGTAGAATGTTGCAGCCCAGTTGGAGGAGAAGGATCCAAAAGATGTGGACATCCAGCCTGATGTCCTTTGTTTAACTATAATTATGTCAGCCTTTATCTGTTGCTGCTCTATTATTTCAAATGAATGAATTTTCTTTACTGTCAGCAGGACCTGGAGCTGAGGCACTGCAGTCAGTGGCAATGGACACACCCAAGTCTAGTGTGAATAAAGGCTGCCAGCCAAGTTCAGACCTACACTAGTCCCTACACTACTGGTCAAGAGTCAGAATCAACGTACCTATTTGTTTGTATTAGCTTACTACTTGTCCTGCACAATGGGGGTGATTGGATGAACCTAAACACTGTCACATGCAATAAGTGGAACTTGGTGTTAAAATCCCTGAATATTCAGCACTATAGCTGCATGGAGTCAGCCATGGTTATAACCACCAGGTGGAGCCACCATTACAACACATCATCAGTTTGGGTGTTTCTGCCTTTTATCACAAGACACGTTCTGTTGAGGCAGGCCCTATTAGTCCTTGTTGTGTGTCTCATGGTTGGCTTGTGGTCTAGTGGTGGGAGCCCAGGTTGGATCTTTCCTCTTTAGCCACAGTCAGAGACTGCTCCTTTCTGCTGTGTTGGCCAGGGCTTTGATTGCTGTTCTCTGGCCCTGTCCTCTGACAACTATTTCTCAAATTTCTTTGGGAATTTGTCCTGGGTTTTTATAGGCAGGACATTGTTGGTTACTTTCTTGGTCTCCAGGACCCGCTAGCTTCTTCCTGGCGCCGCACCTCCTCCACCACCAGCAGTCAGTGTTCAGCTGCCGTAGCCTCTTGCCATGTGGGATGCTTTTCTCCCAGGCCAAATCCTCCTCTGCCTCACTGGACATGGCGCACGATGTCCCCGTGTTGGAGGGCAGTTTTTGCATCAGCTACTTCTGTGGTTGGGGCCCATTTTTTCCCGGTGACCAGGATTGGTGCAACACCTCTTAGGATTCTGTAAGTGTCATGTGTAGTCAAGACTGTATGCTCTTTATAAGTAAGAATTAACAAGAAAAATTCACCAACACTGAAACTTTTGTGAAAGATTTGTGCGGGTTTACTTTGCCCCTGAGAACAGATCCAGAGATCTATTGATATTGAGTGATTTAAATGCTAGTGTGATCAGGCTTTAACAGCACTTATGTTTTATAGTTACATATTAATAAAATAGAGATTTAAATCAACCTTAAAATGCTGATATAGCTCTTGCTCTTTCTTCTACTTTATCTCTCTCACACAAACACACACACACTTCAGGTACAGTCGTCCTCAGTGGCCTGTGATTGACTTGACAAATGTGCTGTGGAGCTCTGACAACATATACCCACCTGGTCTCATGTAGAAACCTCCAGGCTTTTCCCTTCAACACTTCATCTCCACATCAATCATCGTGCTGGCCATCATTCTTAATAAAAGAAATAAACACATAAAAAGCTGAATGCCACTTTCATCATTTTGTGCATCATCCTTTATCATCATTACCATCACTGATATAATTAGGATAACATATTTACAGTGGGAATTAACTCACAAATATGTTACAGAGTAGTAGTTTAAATCCTTTAATAAGTGTGTGCTGTGAAACGTCATGTTTCTACTACAATATTCTTTCCAACTCAGGGAATATCACCAGAGTGGGACCGGCCCTGTCAGAACCTGAAATTGAGAAAATCATCCCCATCTTTGTGTCGTCCCACCGGACCTGCTGTCACGGCCTGTCGTCATGCTTCAGTCAGGCTGCAGTAAAGGCTCGAATATACTCTGGAGCGGACGCACACATGGACAGCTGCGGACCCCACGGGCGCAGACTACTTCTGTTCATACTACGCCACAGACGATTGTTTCCGTCACGCGGACCCTTGCGGACGCGGAAAGTATAATCTTTGCTTAAAGGCTTGAAAATACTCTGAAGCGGACGCGCACACGCTGAGGACCCAGCGGACTGCATATGTTTATAACACTTAATGGAGTCACCTTGGCGGACTCGTTCCACACACGCAGTAGATCGGTTGGTGACTTGGTAGCGTAGTCGGCGTGCGGACAGGTCCACGCGGCCATAAAAAAGGGCCGGCGCACGTACGTCCGCACAGACCCTACGCGTACCCCCTCTGATAATGTTTTTTCGCCAAGCGGACCCTAGCGGATGCGGAAAGTATAATCCTTGCTTAAGACCACTGCAGCTCCTGTGAACACAGCCTCCAGGCTCCTACTGACTGCTTTCATAGAGCTGAATTAAGGTACTCCTTCACAAATAGCAAATCAGGCGTGCCATGGTGTTGCTTTAAGTTCCATAAGGGAATTGCTTTGGCCATTAGGCACCACGGCTGCAGCCCATAGGTCATCTGAGGACTGCTGTCTGTTCTTTAAACTCACGCTGAAAGGTGATGGGTCTTCAAGCGTGGAGGAGAGAAAGCTTTAGAGCGGAAAGGCTTGCCAACATTTACCAGAAGGCCCAAGATCTCATCACAGTCACCTTGGGTCATATCTACTGGTCATGCCAAAACTAAAATAGGTTTTGGGAGTGAGTTTTTGAAGCTTTTAATACAGTATATGCAAGAAACTATTTGAACTTAGTCCCATTTGTTATTTCAGGGTGCCCTTTTAGGAGAAAAAATAGCTGCTGTTTCCGCAAATGCCACAAAATACACGTCACGCCTGCCAGTCCTGGTAGACTGTAAGGATTTTTTCTTAGACATTTTGACATGTCACAGTAGGAAAATCCCAAATGTAAATAATAAATTGAAAGCTGGCTGAATTCCATTTAGTTGCTATAATTACAGGCTCCTGGTATTTTGAATGGTGGATCACTGTCATGTTGTCCTGCGACATTTGAATAGAACAAAAAAAAAAGAGAGTTAAAGAGTTTTTCTTAATAAAACAAATCACTCCTATCTGGAGATTTTTTTTCTTTAAACTGCAATCATGCCTGTTAGGTTAAACGGGTGAAACAACTTTCTGAACAGATGTGAGAAATATTTACTTACAATTGAAATACTAACCATTATATTAAATAAATATTAATGATGCCATTGTTAAGGTGTCGATCACAAACCACAGACACAGTTTATTATATAGAATGATTTTTATGACTTAACCTATTGAAATCTGACACATGAAGTAATGATCAGAAAATACTACTTCTTTTATTGAACCTTTGAGCAAACTAAAAGAACTCTATTTTACATTTAATATTTTTATTATTATTATTATAAATATTTAGTTTTTCTTGTATATAGCCTACTATTATGTCTATCATTGTTCCATTTTTCTCAGCAATATTAGAAAGCTGCTCCATTATTTATACCCATCTTTCATTGTTTGGTGTCATTCTCTCTCAGATAATAATTGCATGTTTAACTCTATGAACTGGTGTGACACATTTGCCTGAATGTGAGAGTGAAAAATAAAGACAGGAAGACAAGATATTAGGGAAAATAATGAGAGAAACGGGAGAGCCTGAAAAGAGGCCTTTCCTGCCTCCCAGTGGCGTCATGGGTAAAATAAAACCCTCCTCATAAACTGAGGACCAGAGTGGCAGCAGTAAGATGTATGGAGCTCTGTTACTGTAGTATTACATTTGCACGATAAGGTCACCTCCCCGCTTTGCAGGTTGTCTTATATAATTGGCTTATCTAAATGCTTTTATGCAAATTGGGTTCACGTTAGGCATCAAGGTTTGTAGTGAAGTTATTAATTGTAAACGGGAGCTAAGGAATGCACTGACATGCACTTTAAATTGTGAAACTAAACATTTAGAAGCGTGAAGTAAGTAAGATAAAGTAGCTGCTTCCAGTTTCAATGCTTTTATTAGTTCTAGAAGGCGGTGTTTCCTCTTCTGAAACCAGGCAGAGTTATGCTGTAACAGTAACAACAACAATAATAATAATAAAAGTAACATTGTGTATATAACAAAAGTGAAAGCAACAAATCTATCACTGTGTTTAAGATACATTTGGATTCGATATGAGGAAATAGGCGATTCAAACTGATCATTTTTCTTACTTTCAAGACCCTGTGTATGTGTGCGAGTGTGTGTGCACTTGTGTTGGTGACGTAACGGCCGCTGGTCTCTCTCTCTCTCTCTCTCTCTCTCTCTCTCTCTCTCTCTCTCAGTCACACACATACACTTACTCACACGAACACACACACGCAAACGCAGTCAGGCAGCAGCAGACGCTCAGTGCTGCTCTCAGTGTGCGGAGCGGAGGAGGAGGACCGACGGCGCAGGCTGTAGTTATGCCTCAGCTCTGGGAATATATATCTCCCCTCGCTCTCTCTCTCTCTCTCTCTCTCCCTCTCTCGCGCGGGCTGCTTCTTCCCCCTTCTTTTCTCCCCTCAGTTTACTTTTGCCCGTCGCCTTTCTTTTGGAGAAGGCGATAAGGAAAGCCGGCCGTGCGTCATGATTCGACTTGGCGCATTATTTCTGGATCTTTAAAAAGTGATTTCTTTTGGCCCGGACTGAAATGAAGCGCTTTTTCTGCGTGAAGGGGAAGAGAGGCAGCGTTTGGTAGCCCGTGTCTCTCGCTGAATGTTTGGCTGCAGCTGCTGGTGATCTGCGTGAAGCCACTGAATAAGGAAAAAGAGGGTTGCAGTAAGCGGCTTTCTCTCTCTCCGATTCTCGTCTGCCTCTGACAATGTGCCAAATCCATCCACCTCACAGGATCCCGTTGATTTGTGATACTTTCGCTTTTTTCCAGCAGGATTGATTTTTAAAATTTTTTTTGGAAAGGGATTTGGGAATTTTTTGGATTCAAAATGAAGGTCAATGGAGAGGTTTGCGCATCTCCCGTGCGTCACGGTCCAATTTTAACACCAAATAACGGTGGTGCGCCTGTTTTCTGCTAGGCTGTGTGCTTGTGTGTGAGAGAGAGTGTTTGTGTGTGTGTGTGTGTGTGAGCGCCTCTACCTTCTTTCCCCCTCTCCATACTGTGAGAACTCACCCCCTGATTATTATTATTTTTTTGTCCTTCCAAGGCTCATGCTCTAAAGTTAAATGCTGGATCTATATCTCAGCGACCATTTTTGACTGTAAAAATGCTGAGCGGCGTCCTCTTTCTGAGCGTCCTCACGGTCACCAGCCTGTCACCGTCTGAAACGGAAAGCCGCAAAACTTCAGCCTCCAAAGAAATCTGCAAGACCCGCTGCACCTGCGAGGAGCGGGAGAACATATTAAACATCAACTGTGAGAATAAAGGATTTACCACTGTCAGTCAGTTCCAGGCGCCCCCAAATAAAATCTCCCAGCTTTTTCTAAATGGAAACTTCCTGTCACGGCTCAGCGCCAATGAGTTTGTCAATTATGGCAATGTCACTTCGCTGCATCTTGGGAATAATGGCTTGCAAGAGATCCGAACAGGCGCTTTTAACGGGCTGCGCTTTCTGAAGCGGCTCCACTTGAACAACAATAACCTGGAAGTGATTAAAGAGGACACATTTGCAGGACTTGAGAGTTTGGAGTATTTACAGGCAGACTATAATTATATCAGTGCTATAGAGCCGGGTGCTTTCAGTAAGCTGAATAAGCTCAAAGTGTTGATCCTAAATGACAACCTGCTGTTGTCTTTGCCTCCCAATATTTTCCGCTTTGTCCTCCTCACCCACTTGGATTTACGTGGCAATCGACTCAAGATGATGCCGTTTGCCGGGGTTTTAGAGCACATAGGCGGCATCATGGAGATCCAGCTGGAGGAGAACCCGTGGAATTGCACCTGTGATCTGATTCCCCTCAAATCCTGGTTGGACACAATTTCTGTCTTTGTGGGGGACATAGTGTGTGAGACGCCGTTCAGGCTGCACGGCAAAGACATCACCCAGCTCATCAAGCAGGATCTGTGCCCGCGCAGGAACGCCGGGGAGCGTGTGCACCCTCCCTCTGACTCTCACTTTCAGGGGGCCCTGCCCCCGACCTACCACCCTGGCATGATCACCCCCACCCGTGCCCCGAAAGCTTCCCGCCCACCCAAAATGCGCTACAGGCCCACCCCTCGCATCGGAAAGGACAAACATGTCTTTGGGCCCATAATGGTTTACCAGACGCGCTCCCCTGTGCCCATGTTGTGTCCCAGTGTGTGCGTGTGCACATCACAAAACCCCGACAGTGGATTAAACATCAATTGCCAAGAGCGGAAGCTGCACAACATCAGTGAGCTGAACCCCAAGCCCTCCTACCCAAAGAAACTCCACCTGACCGGTAACTACTTACAAGTGATTTACAGAACTGATCTTACTGAGTACAGCTCACTGGAGCTGCTTCATTTAGGAAATAACAGGATAGCAGTGATTCAAGAAGGTGCATTTGAGAATCTAACAAACCTCAGACGGCTCTATCTGAATGGGAATTACATCGAGTCGCTTTCTCAGTCACTCTTTGCTGGCCTGCAGTCGCTCCAGTATCTGTATTTGGAATACAACATCATCAAAGACATTTTCCCACAAACATTTAACTCTTTGCACAACCTGCAGCTGCTTTTCCTGAACAACAACCTGTTAAGATCGCTCCCTGACAATGTCTTTGGTGGCACGATGCTAACACGACTCAACTTGCGGAATAATCATTTCTCCTACCTTCCCGTTCGAGGGGTCCTAGACCAGCTTTCTGCCTTCATCCAGATTGACCTGCAGGAGAACCCCTGGGACTGCACCTGTGATATCGTGGCCCTCAAAAACTGGATGGAGCTGTCCAGTACCAGCGTGGTGGTAAACGAAATCACGTGTGATTCTCCCTCCAAGCACGCAGGCCGCCTGCTGCGCTCGCTTCGAAACGAGGCCATCTGCCCTGAGCCCAGCGAGGCGCCGCCACCACAACATGCCCCCCCCACAAAAGCCCCTACAATAATTAGCCCTGGCACTGAAGCTAGCACCCCCTCCTCGCCTTCTTTTGCTTTTAGCTCAGTCCACCCCACTGAATCCCGAATCCACACTCCTGAGCTACACCCCGAGGTCCCACTTTCAGTCCTGATCCTTGGGCTTCTTGTTGTTTTCATCCTGTCAGTCTGCTTTGGTGCAGGCCTCTTTGTTTTTGTTCTGAAGCGGCGCAAAGGAGTGGAACATGTCCCCACAGGGGCCAACAACTTAGATCTCAACTCTTTCCAAGTGCAGTATGGCTCCTACACCCCTGAACCGACTCACGATAAGACCTCTGAAAGCCATGTTTACAACTACATCCCCCCACCTGTGGGCTCCATGTGCCAAAACCCTATTTACATGCAGAAGGATGGCGAACAGGTGGCATTTTACCGTAACCTGAAGGAGCTCAGCTTTGGGCCCCTGAACGCAAAGAAGGATGATGTCCTCACCCGCAGCCCAGGGGCTTACACCATCAGCACAATGGATTTTATGGATAAATCTCCGACATCGTGTGGTTTGACCACCCCAGAGCCTCCTGAGATGCTGTATCAAAACTTAGGGGAGAGGCCCAACAAAGAGCTTCCCACAGCTGCAGGCGCCCCTCCTTTCCATTACAACTTTTGCACTTTACCTAAGAGACCTTGTATCGTGCCCCCCTACGAGGCTGCTACGGCCCGGCGGCATGTCACCAACCAGGACAGGTTGAACAAAACTGTGCTGTACGGGACCCCCAGGAAATACTACGGGGCCGAACACCCTCCCAAAAACAATGAGCACCCGCTTCTGCTTCCTGGGAAGCTAAAAACAGAACCAGACTACCTGGAAGTTCTGGAGAAACAGACTGCGATGAGCCAACTGTAAGATAACGTCAGTGACCGACCCCCACCCCAGGTTTTGTGCAGCATTCATAATAATCAAGCAGTTACTGTAATAATAGCCCTCCCTATATATCTATCTTATCTATCTGTGTTCAGACTGGAAGCGAACTGAAGCCTTTGATGATCTTTTTTTCTCTCTTCCTTTTCTTCTCTCTTTTCGTTTTAAAGATGTATAAAAGGAGTATAAGAAATATATTATTATGCAGTTCTATTTTTTCTCCTGGAAGGTATAACTTATTTTTTCTTTTTTTCTGAAAAATGAAATTCCAAAAGACTTTGATGGTGGCAGGAATATAATGGGCAGGACTGTGTACAAATACGGCTTTGTGCTTTTCCTGAAATTGTATTTTATTTTCCCTGTGAAAAACAGAAAAAGTATAAAAGAATTGTTCTTTGTAGAAGAGGAAATGCTACAGAGTGACATTCCTGTACATACTTAGCATACACAGATAAATGGTGAGTGTTAAACCGTAAAACAGAACCTTTTCAAAATCCAACAAGCGGCAAAATCTTACTATACTTACTCCAGAAAGTGCCTTTGCACTCAACTATTTTATCAACAACGCTCTCTGCAAAATGGAAATGTTCCTCTTCTTTTTTCTTTTTTTTTTTGAAAGTGCTGTATTTTAAAGAATCAAACCTTTATGTAAAATAGAAGACTTATTTGTCTGTTTAAAAAGGAAAAAAAAAGACAAAAAAAAAAATGAAATTGAGACCGGGTGTGAAATAATATATGAGTTACTGACAGGGGGAATCATGTTATTTTGCTTTCAATATGAAGTGTCTTTGGAGATGTACAACGTATAGAGAATATTGTATGCTATAGGAGAGCAATACAGCGCGGCGAAATTGCGCCATTAAACTTTCACTGAAGCACTTTGTCAAGATCCTGAGCTTGGGGTAAATTTTGTTTCGACTGTGCATAATTATTTTTGGATGCTGCGGTGTGCTGTGGTCTGCTCTGGTGTGTATGTGTGTGTGGGAGCCAGAGAAAATGAAAATAGAGCTGGCCTGCAGCCTCTTTCCGCTAAACACGATGGCTCCTCTGATGATTGACGGGGTGGATTTTTTTCGACTCCCTCTCAGTAGATCATTAGCTGCTGCTTCCTTCTTTCTTTCGACCTGACACAGCATTTTAAGGTTTTCTCCAGATTCCCCGCTCTTCCCTCTGAAATCTCCACTCCACCCATCTCATGGCGCACAGACAAATGTTTCATGGTCAGTATTTTCTCAAGCAGGGATAGGGATGTGTCAAAATATCACTGAGCCATGAGGCATTTTATTGAGCATTTTAATACAGCAGAGAAGAATTATCATCGGTAGAGCAGTTAACTGTAGTAAATTGCCCCTTGTGGACTAGCAGGAAAAGAAAATGCACCTGTTCTGAAAATGTGCAGTATAGAGAAGTGACTCTGCTAGAAACCATGTCTCATGAAATACAGCCTTCCGCAACATCCTGCCGTTTAAACCACTGACGTCACTTATGTAGATTGAAACAAATTTGATATTTTCCAGCAAGTGCTACTTCTTTGGTGATGGAATCTTACATGATAGAATAATTGCAGGTAGTGCAGCAATTGACAGCCGTGAATTGCTCTTGTGGATAAGCAGCGAAAGGAAACGCAGTCTGCCCCATTAAGAGTCTTAGGAAAAACTGTAAAAACTGAAAATGACGGAGTTTGTGCGTGTGTGTGTGTGTCTGTGTGTTATCGTCCCCTGTGCATTTATAGGCCTGTCCTCCTCTCTTCCCCAGCCTTCTGACATGGATGAACTGTGCTACCCGCTCTAATGCTAATTCTGTTTTCTGTCCTTCAACTCAAATTGACATTGGCCCTTTGTATCCTCTGTGAATGGCCTCCCAGCGGCCAAATTCTTCTCTTTCCCCCCCTTTTCCCCTTTGTGTGTTCCGCTGCCCTCCTCCACCTCCTCCTCTGTCTTTTGTCCTCATGTTTTTCCCCGGCTGGATCTCTGCTGGCTATTGTGTAGCTTTCCAAGGTGCTGAAATGTTGCCGGCAACAGGGCTGGGTTCCAATCTGACGGCTGGGACCTGCTGAGAGCCCTGCGCAGAAGGAGATGAGCGAGTTTCCCTTTTTTGAGCTATAGGTTGTAAAGTGGTGCACTGTGGTGGTCTTTGGAGGGACTTGGGCGTCCCTGCATGTTGCATGTAAGCTGGTTGCATTTGCTGGCTATACATTTTGAGTTGACAGTACGTGGTTTGGTTGAACTGAAGGAATGTAGCATATTGGAAACAATGCCTTATCTTGAAGGGGCTTTTAAGCCGAAGACATTTTCAAAAATGGTCTGTATTTGTAGGTATGCAAGTTTTCTGTTGATGCAAATTGATTCACTTTCTTGTGAATTCGCTTTGTCGCTGGTCCATGCAGGCAAAATCTAACTGTGTATGAGGCATGAAGTGTTTTGTAACAGTTATAATTAACAGGATCATTATTCATTATTACTGCTACCGAAAGTGATAATGCTTCACTGCACACTGTGTCCCAATTTCCTACTCTATACTATGTACTAAATTCAAGCTGCCTTAGTAATCTGTCACAGGGAGAATGTAAAGAAATCAACATACTTCACCATTTTATGCAGAACAGGAAGTGATACAATCAGTGCACCAACGCATTTTAAATACCAATCTTTCCCAGCTGTGAGCAGCTCCTCAAGCATTTTTTGCACACACACTTGAACACACTACACCTGCTTAGAACTAGTGTGCTGGATGGATTCGGGACACAATTTGTGTGTGCACAACTACAAGCACATGCAAAGTGATCTAGGAAGTCTGTTTGTTATCTGTAACAGATGTTAATAACAGACTGTTTGGGTAAGACTGGTTAAACTTGTTAACAGCCGACCTTAGTTTTTAGCAACGTTATTATTAGCGACGTGAATGATGACCAAAACTACACAGATAGGACCCAAGTTTTTGGAATTTGGGTCCTTTTTTATCTTGAAATCACTGATCATGATTTTTTTCCCCCCGTCATCAACATCTGCAGTCCCAGACTCTGCAGAGGTACATTCAAATCCATCCATCTAGTAAGAACGAGGCCACTGATGGCAAATCCCCACCGGTTCCTAATTTTTTCCATGATAGATTGTTTCAATAAACTAGTATTGCCTCAGTTTCGCTCAGTAAGCAGAGTTTTGGGTAATACTGTTAGCAGCAAAATTGTGTTCCAGAGTGAACGAGCTGCAGCTCTGAACACCTGAAAAAAACAGTCTCCTTTAATGTAGTTTTGCTGCCACTGCTGCATGAAACACTTCATTTATTCCAAATCCAGAAATCCTGATATTTTCTCTCCCTGTTCCCTTTTTTTTTTTTTTTTGCTTTTTCCCTCTATGCATTTACTTGTGGCCCCTTAGTGCTGTAACTTTCTTTAGACCTCCCGTATCAAGTTGGCTTGTGGTGCAAAGGCACACGGCGAGCAGGGGAGATGCTGCGGTGAGCAAAGCTGTGAATGTTGTCATGTGGGCTCCCTTTTTTAACAAGCTTCGCCATTTCAGCTGCTGTGTGAATGGGAGGGGAGAAGAAAGAGAGTGTGAGAGAGGGAAGGAGAGAGGCTGGGAGAGATGAACGGAAGGGGGGAGAGAGAGAGAGAGAGAGAGAGAGAGAGAGCTGTTCATTCCTCTCCTTTTCTGAAAATGGAGTGATTTTCCTTCCTTGGGCACAATAGGTCCTCTGTGTCTTTTTAGTGGCAGTGAAGGGAAGAGAGGGAGCGCTCTCTCTCTCTCACACACACACACACACACACACACTCACTCATATACACACACACAAGGGATATAAGGGAGGGTTGGAACATGTGCAGCCTTGCACACCAATGAGGAAGCTTTCTCCCCTGAACACTCTCCTCTCTTATCTTGCAGCCCTGGGACTGTGTGTGTGTGTGTGTGTGTGTGTGTGTGTGTGTGTGTGTGTGTGAGTGAATGAATGAGTTACTGAGTGACTGAGCATTCATATATTCATATACTGTATGTGCGGACTTCAATATCTCTGCAGAAGTGTTCTCTTCTTCTTCTTCTTCAGATAAGATTGAAATGTATAAATAGGTATTTTGTGGATAATGCTCTCCCCCTCTTCCACTCTCCGGCTAGCCCCCTCACCCCTTCCCTCACTCCGTCTCCCCTCTTTCTTTCTTTTTGAATGATATGATAGAGGACTGTAAATTGGTATTCCTGTAGTGCGGCTCAACGTGTGGATAAGCGATTCAGAGATGACTTTGAAGCATAATGGCCGTCACTTTGAGTTGATTTATAAATGGTGTGTTCAGGGTCTTTTCTGGATGTGTGCGCATTGATGTGTGTGTTGGCCTTCTCTGACTTCTTGTGCGTTATGTTGTGTGTGACGCCAGCTTTTCACACATACGATTTTAATCATTTTTTTGCAGATTGCTGCAATCCATTTTCCACTGCTTGTTGCTGCGTGTGTGTGTGTGCTCCATGATGTGTGAATCCTTATTCCATCAGTCAATTTAGCTGTTCCCCTTAACTCATTTTCAATTATGTTCACGTCATCCTGAGCTGTCAGTTCTTATACAGGGGTTTGCGTTTTAATTCACGCCACTGAGCCACAGTGCTTCTGTCTGAAAGCAGTTGTTTCATTTAGCTTTGTGAAATCCTCCCAGCACCTGTTAGCCAGTATACCTGGATATTATCAAGGTGTTGTGTTTAGCAGAGGTGGGTGGTGGGCGTGTGATTTTTTTAGTATTCT
Source organism: Micropterus salmoides (assembly GCF_014851395.1). NCBI lineage: Eukaryota > Metazoa > Chordata > Actinopteri > Centrarchiformes > Centrarchidae > Micropterus > Micropterus salmoides. The sequence goes on from NW_024044237.1 coordinate 2,600,286, forward strand.
CTTTTACCATCATTGACCTTAAAATGTGTGAAAGAGAGAAATGCGCTGTCATTTCCAAACGTTTATCATCTTGTAGATCCAGCTCTGTTCACACGTGTCTCAGCTGTGTCGGCAGACTTCCAGGTGGCAGGAGCATGACTGCTAAATGTGTCATTTCATTGCAGAGTTTTTGGAATCTGTGTCTCAGTTTGTGGTGTGGGAGAGCCTGGCTTAGAAGCTTATTGTTCAGGGTTGAATTTTAGTCTATGTATGTGGTTAAATATTTATGTTTGTGTCTCAAATTCAGCTGTGTGCTGGGCTGGATTGACCCCCCTGGGGGCCCTGGGGCAGAAATTTGCTGCGGACCCCTGTTGAGCCCATTATGCCTCAAACCTCCACAAACCAATCAGCATTATATGTTTAATTTAACACAGATTTGTCTATGAATGTGTACAAGATGAACTACATTATTAAAAGATAAACTGGATATTTTTGATTTTAAAATTTTTTTGTTGGATCGGTGTGTTTTTTCTGCTTTCTAAGGGGAACTCTGCATAGTTGTTGTTTTTTAAGTTTTCTTTACAGTTTTTACCACCTTTAGACAAGGCTTGATTACAATCTAAGCTGGCAACTTCCACAGTGCCACAGACCCCCAGGGGTCCCAAAAGTCTCAGGTTCACTAAGCGTCAACTGGTTTTTGGTTTTATTGATTAATTCCAGTGTTCAGTATCACCTAAAGCCTGTCCTTCATTAATCTTGTGTCTTGCAGAGGTGGGTCTGTGTCAAACCTTAATTATAAAATGGGTAGCTCAAATCAAGCAATCCGAATGGTTCATAGCAGTGAAGCGTATATAAGACGTTGAATTAACATTAATTTATTTAGGTGACGCAAAGTGTCAGCCCGGTATACATGTCACAGGTCGCACGTCTCTGGAGCAACTAGGGGTTAAGTGTCTTGCTCAGGGACACAGTGGATGGGTTCCAGTGGGGCATTGAACCCAGGTCTCTCACACCAAAGGCATGGTCTTATCCATTGCGCCATCGCCACCCTCTCTCACACAGATTTGCATCACTCTGTGATGAACAGGGTTTGAATTATAATCCGAGCTTCGTGGGGGTCTCACACCCCATTTACATTTACCTGGTATTAAAATGTGATCTGATACAGATCTGATCTGATTTTACCGGCAGAGATAAATAAATAAATAAATAATGAGTGATGAGAGAGAGATAGAGAGAGACCGAGATAAATCATTGCCTGTTACGTGATTCAACATTTCCTCTCTCACACACACAAAAACACACAAACACACACACTCAGCAGTCCACTACTTGCCCCAGATGTCTGCGATATTGCAACAAAGTTTAAGTTTCAATAGCCTGTTCAAAGACTGTTGCTCAAGCAGAGACGCAATTCCGCCCTTTATGGTAGGTACAACATTAAAGTGGTATTATTTTACGCAGTACTGTACAGTAACAAGCATATTATCATATAAGTTCAGGTTACCAAAGTCAATCTCCTGACGCTGGACAGTCTTTAGTTGCTTTAACAAACAGCAACGTGCAAATAGATCTAAACAAATAGAATAGCTTCACGTATACCACGCCTGTGGTGAGCTATTGCTTAATCATATTAGCTTATATTGTGCTCACAAGGTTCAGATTCATGAGTAAAGTTTTGCTGCCTGAAATGAACTGTTCTGTAAAGCTTCAGGATCAGGTTTGGCTTGATTATTTTGAAATGTCATTTATGGTGAAATCTCTCTCTCTCTCCCCACTTGTCTCTGTCCTGGTGTGTGGATTTGTACTTGATTGGAACATGGAACCAACAGTGTACATATATGATGCACAGAATAATATGGCTCCAGAGATAATACTTGCCTGGGGCCCCTAATATGTTTTCTGGACATGCTTTGGCTCTCACTCTTCATTCTTTCCATGTCAGTGACCATGTTAGCATGTAAGCTAACCAAATGACTCAACCTTCTATTAAGACTTTAGTAAGGCTAGATTAACCTGATCAGTCTTAAACAGGCTTCTGCTCAGTGGAAGGACCTAGCTGACTCTTTTAAAACTCCTCCATCTGGTATGTGGATGAAATGCAACCATCACTCTGATACGATCAGCCATTTATACAGCGCTATCAGCGGGCAGTGTGGCATGCCTGGAAGATTTACAGTTTACAGTACACTGCTCGGTCTAAGTCACATGTCAGGCCTGCCAGATGATTTAGATTTTCTATTAATAGCCTAAAGGCTACTGGCCCCTGTCCATATTGTCCACAACGCACTGCACCGGCGACATTCAGCCTTCTAAACCAACGTCTTCTGCTGAAGATGTGTTACAAACAGCAGAACGAGCAATGTCAATGATCAATAACTCACTTCACTCACTCACTTGAAAAACACAGCTGACAAGAGGAGTGCAGGCAGATGAACATACACGCTTAAAAGTAACTAAAAGGTTTTTTTTAACCTGAAAGCAAGTTCCAGTCCTCTCTACTTTTTCTACGTTTTCTCTGCCAACGCAACATTTTGTTGCAGAAAAAGAGAAAAAGTTGTGTCGCAGTAGTGAAAGAAGTACGCTATTACGATAAGATGTCTTACTTACAGAAATGCCACAGTGTAGACATGCTCTGTTACAAGTAAAAGTCCTGCATGCAAACTATTACGTAAGTGAAAGTACAAACGTATTACAATTAAAACATACTTAATGTACCAAAAGTAAAAGCACTCATTATACAGGATGACTCATTTCAGAATGAAATTAGATTACTGGATTAGTGATGCATTAACGTGTTGTGTGTTTAATGTTGCAGCTGGTAAAGGTGGGGCTCATTTTCATTACTTTATATAGCCTACTGCTGGCTAGCTTTGCTTGATTAAGAAAATACATCATAATATGTAAGTTGATATATATTTTGTATTTATAATCTAAATCTGCAGAGGAAAGTGTGACATGTAGTGAAGTAGAAGTAGAAAGTGGCAGGATGGCAAATAGGCTGCTACGTGAAAGATGTGGCTTTAAGTGACAAACTCAAATAGAATTACCACCTGACTGCAGTTTCCTTCAGTTCTCCACAGCTTTTTAGCAGTTCGTGGTTTTTTCGACCATCTCTGGTCACATCAGCTTGGTTTCCAGACGCACAGGAAAGCAAACGGACAAAGTTTTTAGCAGCTAAACAACAAGGTAATTTCTCATATGTTGTGGTTACAGCTTGTTGTGCTGCCCCCTAGGGGTCAGATTTTTCATTGTAGCTTTCAAAAAGAACATATTTTATATTTTTTGAAAATTTGGTCCTAATTCTGTCTTTAGCACAGTTGAGACATCGTACTCCTGTACTTCCTCGCACAACTTTCCGCAATATGCAGCTGAATCAGCAGCCTTTAACTGTGCAATTTGTAGCATCTTTTGCCAAAACTATTTCTACGAATGACTAAACCTGTGACTTGAATGCAGTCAAAAGACTTTTTTTTCTTTTGCTGACAAGGTGGAGAAGTGGCTATAAATATGATCCTACATTTGCTAAATTCTCATAGTAATCCCATGCCAAAATGATTGAGGCCGATCAGCAGAATGAAATGAGTAATTTAACATGCACAAATGTTTCAACATTTTCCTGGTTTTAGCTTCTCAAATGTTAAGGTCAGTTGAATAAATTTGGATTTAGGAGTGTTGCTCCAACAAATTAGCAATAGGAAGGTGACAAACTAATTTATGTTGATGCACGTCAGCATCACTGTATTGGTAGAAAGTAGGACTGTAGTGTGTTGGATTATTGGCATTGATCCATACTGCAGCACAGAGTAAGACACTCACTCATCTCGTGGATGTCAAAGACAGTTGTATTTAGCAGTGGGATCTATCAGCGCTCTTTGTTCCTAGTATCTTCAGGCAGTGATAATGTATATGACACTGACTGCAGCGGCTGATTTCCTGAGCGATAAGAAAGGTTTAGCTTGTCTCCGTAAGGAGTTGAATGTCAGAGGTGTTTGAAGCAGTCAGGCAGATTGTGTTGCGCTGCAGTCTCGGGTCTCTGTTTCCCTGAGGTGTGTTAACTGATTGTTCTCCGACAGAATCCTGCTGAACACCTGCATTTCTAATTTGACTTTCAAATGTTCTGTGTTTGACAGCCCGAACTGTACGGGCCAGAACCTCACTCATACAACATAAGTTAAAAATACACATTTACATATCACTCACATAAATCTGTCAGCCTGCCAATGACTCAATAACTCAGCTGCCTTTTTGGAGATTAAAAGGTTTTGGAGACAAACTCATTTGGTTTAAAGTCATTCAAGCTCTCACATGCTGCTTTACGCTGATCAAGGTTCTTGTACTTTCCCCTATCAGTCTACGGTATTGGATATCAGAGATGTTTAACCTGGTTGTGTCTGTTTCAGAGCTGGATTCAGTCCAACAGAGTGATACCACTTTGATCCCAAGTGCTTTGGTATTGGGTGTAAGTCTGCAGTGTTGGGCTTAAATTGCCTGGACTTTCATACATTAGGGTTTTAAAATATGTGTGTTTTTATCACAATGTTGTGACTTTCACATGACAAGTGTCTGAAAATGATGTTGTCTGCTCTGATATGAACCCATTTATGGTGAAGAGGTCCTTACACTTCATCCAGATGGCAGCAAACAGAGTACAGTGATTGTACTCTGTTTGCTGCCATCTGGATGAAGTGTTTTTGGAAGTAGTTCTTCAGATAGGTGAATGTGATCATCTATGTTACTGGGTGTAAAAGCCAGTTCAGACCAAAGATTTGCCATGAGACGAGGTGAAACTTGCAAGTCCTTGCATTGTGATGGTCTGAAACATTCTGAAACCTGACAGTTTACAGCAGTGCGGCTAGACGAGACGGTGTATTGACTCCATAGCAACAATTCTCAGTACTTTCCGTTCTAACTGGAGGTTTATTTGTAGCTGGATACAATTTGTAGCATCTTAAAATATGATGGATAGTGACAGTGAGTTACTTGCTACAGTTGCATTTCTAGTATTGTTGAAACTGTGAAAACATAAAAAATCGAGAAATTTGGAGCTGTCTACGGGTGCGTCCACGGACTACCCAGGGGGTTTATGCAAATGTAGGCTTTGAACTCTCCCTCGCTCTCTTTCCTCCATCCAAACACCTGCCATTTTGACCATCTGACATTTTACTGACTCAACCAGCTGACTTTGCTAAGAGCTATTGGGCTGTTGAAAGAGGTGATGTGCCACTATTGACATGGCAAGCTGAGTCGCAGATGACACCTTCAGCGTTCTAAACCGGTTTGGTCTTGTCATGAAACTTTGGTCTGAACCGGCCTTAGAGAGGTTAAATTATGCTCATTTTCAGGTTTATAATTTTAACTGGGGGTTGTACCAGAACAGGTTTACATGGTTTGTTTTTCAAAAAACACCATATCTTTTGTCATACCCTGTGTGTTTAACGCTCCATTTTAGCTACGGAGTGATGCATCTCACTTCTATTTGATCTTTGTTGGGAGCTGCATATGTGCAGTACCTAGTTAATGCCTCTAGCCAATCAGAAGCAGAGTAGGGCGGGTCCTGTCAAGCGGTAACTACGGCTCTGGTTCAGCTGTACATGTTCCTGGACCAGTGTGTTTCTCCACTAGTTTCTTGAAGGTGTGCCTGACAGGCCGCTAAGCAAGCATTATGACGCGTGTTACATTGTGACACAGACTTGACTACAATTGAGCTGTTTTCACGCAGTTCAGAGCAGTGTTTTCTGTGGGAGATGGGAACTTTGGGCTGGACGTTTTCACTTTGAAAACCTATACTGAGGTCACTAATTGGCGGACCACAGTCCGGATCCGGACCCAGCCACCGTCCTCTCCAGATCCGGACTAATAGCCACTTTCTTATTTAGAATGACTACCGTGTGACAGAGCATTTACTGTACTGGTTCAGGGGCACAGAAAAGTCACGGACCAATTGCATGTGTTCCAATCGTCTCATGTGATGCTGCTCAGACAATCAAATCTGTGCATTCTGATAAGCAGTACGAGTCGAGTCCACGAGTGAGATATGCCAACGTCTCTGGATACACGATCTCCAATCCTAGCTGGCAGGACAAGAAAACTGACAGTAGCCTAAATAAATTGAAATAAGTTGAAATATTTGATTTGACAGTCAATTGTTGACATATGTTGATGCAACTATCAGTTATGGTACTGAATGATAACCCAAATTAGTCGTTAAGATGTTCCGGACCTTTGCTTCGGGAAATCTTCTCTAATTGGACCTCTTTGAATTTTAATTGAATACCCCTGCATGCAGAATAAAGATATATTACAAAATTAAGCCGAGGAAAAAAGCCAAAAAGCATAATATGACCTCTTTAAGACATCATTCCCATTTAGGCAGCTCTACAGCAGTGGACTTAGTCAAGATCACTGTTTTTCCAGCTGGACACGGGTCCTCATTTGCTGGTGGGATTAGAGTTCTCTGTATCTTCAATCTTTGGTTTGTGTCGAGGTCGAAGGAGCTCGACCTGGAGGCACTTCCTGTGACAGGAAGATGTAGACAGAGGAGAATCAATTACAGAGAGACAGAGAGAGAGAGAGAGAGAGAGATGGGGAGAGAGAAAAGACTGGTTAAGATGTAAAAGGGAAGGAAAAGAGAAATACAGCAAGGTGGTGGAGGCCAGGACATGAGAGAGAAAACATGGAGAGGACAATCGATAAAGTCAGTTCAATAGGCTCAGTGCACTTTGGATCGCCAAAAAGGAATCCTAGTTGTGTGTGTGTGGGAATGTGTGAGTGCAGAAGTGTGTTTGGACATGTAGCACTAACAGTGTTTGTGTGGGTCCCATTTAAGTGTGTGTGTGTGTGTGTGTGTGTGTGTTACAGTGCTGCATAGCTCCAGGTTTCTTGATCTAGTCACTGTTGGTCAAATGGGATTTTCCCCAATTTTATGGTTAACAGAAAGTAATAGCATGGGACTTGTCTATAGCCCAGAGGTGAGAGACGGGCAGAGAGAGAGATTAGGGGTGGGGGCGGGCGAGCAAGGTAACGACACATTGAAAAAGAGAGAGACGGAGGAAGAAAAAGGAAATAAAAATTAAGAGAACCCACCCTGAGGCCCGTTCAGTCATTCAGAATTAATTTCCTCTAATGGAGCTGCCTCACTTTAAATCTCAGCGAAATCAATGCAGAACCACAGCAAGGCTTGTTGTTGAGTTGCTGCTGACCGAAAGCGTTGCGCACAAACCGAAAGGTCAGATTTTAACCTTATGTCTTCCGTATGTTTTCTGTGGTGAATTAACACAGACCAAAGTTTCTTAACCCAGTTTCCGTCAAACCACAATGCACAGATGCAGGACCAGATGAACCGGCTATTTGAGTTGTGGCAGGACAGTACCTCCCCCAGCTCTGCTGTGTGCCAGTAACTCTTTGGTCATGTGATTGAACATACATTTATTCAGGAAGGTTCACCATGAAATCTTAATCTCCTGAAAATATAAAAATTGACTATATTAATAATGTGTGCTGTGCTAAATTGACTAATATAACTATATCCAGGGCCCCTCTATAAAAACATGGTTTAAAATAATGCACAGCCTGCATTACGGCCCTTTAGAGGGCATATTCTCACATGTCATTAATCTAACTACCATAAACTACTACCCGCACATTAGCCCAGTTAGTAACCCAGTCTTGGACAGGCGTTCTACACATACTGCTGTAATCAATGTCTCTTTCCAGTGAGCAGTTTCTTTAGTGACCGTTGTGTATGAACATCCATATATCTTTAAACAAATCATATTCAAAAGCACTACTCACAACTTCACTTATAATAATAAGACATTTTCTTCAGTATCAAAAGCAATGCAGGAGATTGTTGTCAACAGTGCAAACAGAAACCGCTGGCAGCTAAAGTAGCATGACTTTTCATGGTGCACATTAGGTTGACAGAAAAACCTCCTCTCATGGCTTTGATTATCAAATGTAGTTTGCTGGAGGGATGTGTTTGCAGATGGAGGTCAGGAGATGTGGCTGAAGTCGACCTTGTGCTGAGAATGTTTTGGTACACTAGTATTTACAACACACTGTAAATAATGAACCTTCTAGCTTCTAGCTGTGGCTGCACTGTAGGATGATCCAGCCCAACGGATTGGTATCAGCGCTATTATATTGACATTTTGGGGTAGATTCATATCACTTCTGTCATGTACAGATATTTGCTGTTTGTTAAAAACATGTGGACACACAGGCTAAAACCCCAAAGAATTTCAAGTTGAAGAAAACCTTTTCCCCCCTCAAACTGTTTAGAACATAGTACCACTAACAAAGCAAATGATGACAATGAGTATCCTAAGGTGGGCTGAAAATAATATATGACGTAAAGTTAATGAAAAGAAACAGATGATTTAAAATAAGAACTGAAAGCAGGAAGAAAGGGAGGAAAACAGTAATTAATAATCATATTAAAGCAAACTGAAAAAACAGAAGAGAGAAGGAACCTTTGAGACTGCGATCTTCATGTCGTTACACAACTGAGCTTTAACTGAATTATTATGAAATGAAAGGAGAAAGTGAAGCGGCAAAGTAAGAAGAAGGAAAAATAAAACGGGGGCTGTAATTCTTCTCCAATTCTAACTTTATAGTCCCATAAGATTCTAAAATGTACTTTGCAGACAAGGTTTTACAGTAAAACCACATTTTAAAACCTCACAATAACCATCACATCACAATAAAAGCCCATAACAACAATAAAATGCCAAACCAATCCCCTCTACATACACACACATATAACAAGAACAGAGCAGTCAATACTTATTTTATTGAGTGAATGCATGAATGAATACTACAGCATGGCTCAGTGTTGATTGTTTGCTCTTTGAATAGACTGCTGCTTCTCTGAATGGCTCGGCACAATGTAGAGAAACTCTCCATCTCCTACTCAACTCGCACTTGTACTTTTTCCCACTCAAGGTAACACAAGATTGATTTTGTCATTCATTTGTGTGGATGCATAGCAGTTACCTGCTTCACATTGATTCTTTTCTTCCCTATTTTCTTCCTTGATTTCTACTTTTTGGTCTTGCTACTTTTTATTGATAGTTTCCAAAATATAATTCCATATGTTCATTTGCCGCACTACACTGGTTCTATCTTTTCTTACTTATCCATCCAATTTATGTCTGCTGGGGGGCATGTAGTAGAAAAATATATTAATGTGGCAAGCAAGCGATTCATACACTTGGAATAATAAACATTTTTTAAGCAAGACTTCTAGATTATGCATCTGATTAAAGAATGAAAGGGTGACTCTACAATTGTGTGTTTTTAGGCCTCATTAGGGCAGCAGAACAAACTGGAAACAGAACAGACATATTATGGACTGACAATGTTATTATAGTGAAAAAGCTAGCAAACAGTTTCCTATTTACAGATCCAACAGACGTGGAGCAACATTAGCATTTATTTGGAACAATGTATCTGATCGATGTATGTCCAATAGTCACTCTTCTTTCAGCTCTGGTTTGGTTTCCATCCTCCCCTCGGAAACCTGTCTGGCTCTTTAGCTGCAAAATGCTCCACTATGTTCGCTAGCTTGTCTCAAACTTTGCCTGTCTGCTGTTTGGTGCTTGGTAGGTAATGTACAGTTGGATCATTAACCAGAAGTTTCTTTTGCTGAAAACAGCTGTCTGCCGCTGGAAATGCGTGTGGTGAGAACAGTGAGAGTGAAAAACAAACAGGCCATAAAAGCAAATCAACTAACTGAAACATGCTAAAGACAATCCATAGAAATGTGGAGGACAAAAAAATAATGCAGTTTTAAGTAATGTACTGTATAATGTAATTGTATTTTAGCTAAATAAATACACAGATTAATAACCAGTGTCAGAAAAATTATGTAAAAATGACAAGATCTTTTAAGAATCTCCTCCAGCTTTACTTTTGATGTCATTACACGATCTTCATGAGATGGAGTTAGCCCAGGGATCATGGAATTAGTCGTAGTTTCTTTCTGAGAACTTCAACGACTTTTCCTTCATGTTGGCACATGATTTATGATCCCAGGCCCTTCATTTACTCTTCTATGCACACAGATTCCCACATAAACATGTTTTCCTCTCATACAAGTTCCTCTGTCCATTTCTGCAGCGCCTTACTCCAATTTCGTTTTGCCTTGCTAAAATGCAAAATTCCCTCACACTTCACTTCCTGTCATAACATTTCCTGCAAAATCAGCTAACAACTGATCGCCTCATCTCACTTTCACCCTTTTCCTCCACCATCCTGACAGCTGCACCTGCAGCCTGCTTGATTACCTTTATTTCCATTTATACAGCTCTATAACACAGACTTAGCCCACAGTGCGTTCACACTTTGCTGTGAATGCAGCCTAAATGAATCTGCAGAGCTACTTTACATGCAGCTCTTGCATTTGTTTGAGCCCATTTACACTCAAATTGGATGTTTTTGCTCGGCCTGAAAACAATCCAATCAACCTGAATGCATGTTGATAAAAGAAAGGGAGGAGGATGAACATTGTTATTTGGGGGAGAGGAAGGATGACGGTTACAAAGAGGGAAGGAAGCGTGGAAGGTGAAGAGCAAAGGGGTGAGGAACATGGAATCCCATGGATTTCAAGTATTTCTCAATACACACAAAAATATTCCTTGTTTTAGATAAATGTAATATAAATCCCCACATTTTTGGATATTGTTGCATTTATATACACACTGTTGAACCTGCATTTACAAACTGCTTGTCATGTGTGGACTGCATTTATGAGTGGGTTGTTTTTTGGGGTTTTTTGACTTCCCTACCATGGCTCGATTCACAAATGCATTATTTTTTTGAAAGGGAATTAACTGTACACTATGAGATGTCTGCTTCCATTCCAGCCAGTCACATAAATGTAGATTCGAGGGTATAATTGAATGCAATCACCTAGCATCACATCGGCGCAGCTGGCAATTATGAACACAAGGATGGACATCAAACGGCCGCCCAGAGGTCAACCTCAACGTGACGTCTGATAGCTGCTCTCCACAGGTACAGTAAGTGATAACTCTGTTATCGTGCATGATTAAATGTGTTTGAGTTTTGAATGATTAAGTCAGTGATGCGGCGCTTAACAACAGCAATGAGAAATGTTTTTGTGGAGAGAGTCGTTCATATATTAATCTTGGAACAGATTTGTGAATCCTTCCGCGCACATTCATTAGTATCGAGACCCATCTGATTCCATAGAGGAAGGATACATGTAGGAGATGGAACAAATTTCTCAGCTCATTTCTGCCGCACGCGTCTCAATTGAACTCCATTTAGGGTCTTTCAAAGCATCTCTCCATCTCATTGCCCCTTAATAACCATCTTTCGGGACTTTTCATGTATCTTCAAGTGTACAAAATGATTCCGCCGGCATTGACTTCAGGCCTGGGAGGAGAGGGGACATGAGAAGAAGAGAAGAGAGAAAATGAAAGAGAGAGAAGGAGAGATGAGAGGTGCTTCACACACACACACACACACTCCTTCACTCTTTCTATTTTCCTTTCTTTGCCACTCAGCTGAACTCTATTTGGATTCAATCATTGAATCTCTCTGTTTAATTTCCTTCCTAATTAGCTGCCTTTCATTCGCGGGAATGTGCTGTCTGCTGCCCAGTCTAGCTGCTGCAGTCTGTTGACATACTGAGTGTGTGACAGTGTGTGTGTGTAGCTGTGGGGTAGCCCAGTCAGTGTTGAAGTGTGCGTTTGTGTGTGTTTGTGAAAGACTAAATCAATACCCTGTTATCAGATAGGGCTGGATAAGGGCCTTTCTCTCCAAGGAGGGAAGAGTTAAGTCCTCTTGGAAAAATGCTCACGGCAAAGTTCATGTTTATTCACAAGCACACACACACACACAGAAATACATACAAACACGCTGGGTACAGTTTAGTGAGTCTGAAATATAGCAAAGATCCCTGTGAGTCATGATGTTTATTACATGTTTATTACAATGTGTGTGTGTGTGTGTGTGTGTGCGTTTTCTGCATTAATGGGCGTGTGTCAGGCGTTAGTCTGGCTGTTCAGCTGAATGAGCGCACCTGTATGCAGTTCTATTCCTGTCTGACTGCGGCTGACGCTGTGTGTGTTAGTGTGCGTCGCCTTCTGTGTTTATGTGCGCGTGTGGGCTGCTAAGGTGTGTGACATGGAATAGTTTTGACAACAAGTCGGTGCAGGCCGGACCTGTGGGAATATTTCAAGTCAATATTTCAATACACCACCCACAATCCCCGGCAGCCAAAGACAGGAAGTGTAAACAGGAGGTGTAATAAGCGAGGGATTTTGTCAGTTTGAGGTGATATATGGAGGTTAACAAGGTGTGTGTCTGTGTGGGCGTGTACGTGTGTGTATGTGAAATGTTCTTGAATGATTTTCTATAAAAGCCTCTACTTTCCCTCACTCTTTACCTCACCAGTGTGTGTAAGCCATGGACCCTTCACATAGCTGAGGAATGTGGCCAGGTTTGGGATCTTCAATAAAGTATTTATGAGTATCTCACACAGTGGAAGAAGAGCAGAAGAAATCCCATGTTGTACCCGTAATGTGTTGTGGATGCTTACAACATTTCACTTCAGTGCTGGGTTGTGACCAATGCTGTAGCTACAGCTGACATAAAGAGGTCAAGGCTGGGAATTCTGGAACAACCTGAGGAGGCAGTTGAAGCCCACCATGTCAGACCTTACAATTACAACACTATACACCATCAGAGTAGACTTTTTAAAGCCAATATCTTTATTTTATATATATATGTACCATTTTTTTTTCAAAACAATTAAGTTAAATTTAAATAATATGAAGGTAACCATTTCCGGGGTTGGGCTAAGAGTTTGGTTAGGATATGTTATAGTTTAGTAATAACACTATGCTTACTTCAGTCCCTCCCAAATTGATCATTAAGTACTTGATAAGAACAACCCCAGGTTTCCATTCAGCACTGTAGCCAGACTGACAGAGTCACAGCTCTATTGATCCATGTATTCCTGTAGCCCTCAGTAGTAACGTCTTCATGAGCTTGATAATGCTAAAATTCTAATTCTTAGAGACAAAATCTATCATCTCCTGCCGTCAACCGCTACCAATTTCAAACTCATGGAACCTTAGAAACAACTGTAAAATCTAATTAATATTTAGACTGCTTTGCTTCCATTGATCTCCAACTTTCTGTCTTAAAATCATTGAGAAAGTTTTGTGAAGGATTTTAAGTCAGGATTTAGAGTGCATCATAGCACAGAGACAGCACTGGTGAAAATGACAGATTACCTTCTAATTGCATGAGACAAAGGACGTGTCTCTGTACTGGTCTAATTAGATTTTAATGCGACATTCGATACCATTGACCATCATATCCTATTACAGAGACTCAGATATTTAACTGGCATTAACAAAGCCGCTCTAAGATGGTTTAAGTTTATCAGATTAGTCTGACTTTGTTAACGATGAATCCTGTGTGTGATGTGTCCTGAGTGGTTCCTTTTGGCAAAATTGTTAGGAAACACTCCATAAACTTTCATTGTTATGCAGATGATATCCAATTATATCCATAGAGCCAGATCTAGCCAGATGAAACCAGTTAGTTAGCTAGACTTCAAGTGTGCATTCAGGATACCTGGATCAGAAACCTGGATGACTTTTAATTTTCTGATATAAAACTCAGACAAGTTACTGCTCTGGGGCCCAAACACCTCTGAGACACATTATCTAAAGACATAGTTACTCTGGATGGCATCGCCCTGTCCTCCAGCACCACTGTGGGGAATCTTTGGAATATCTTTGATCAGAATATGTCCTTTAACTCTAACACAAACATCAAGGACCACCTTTTTGCATCTACATAATAATGCAAAAAGTCAGGCATATCCTGTCCATCAATGCAGAAAAACAGTCCATGCAAGAACCGGGAAAATGAGATCATAATCTTACCATATTGGCTTCTCTGCACTGGCTCCCAAATCCAGAATAGAGTTAATGGTCAGGCACCATCATTTCATACTACCTTATTATACTACTAGAACACTGTCCTCCAAGAATGCATGTGGTTCCTAGAGACTCCAAAAGTAGGATGGGAGCCAGAGTCAGCTCCCAGTTTGCAGCTATAGGTCTCGAATACTTGCAGAGATCCTCTCTCCTCCTCTCTTCCTCTCCTTCAAAATCACTGTCGTCCCTCACTCCTTCTGTCGCTTTCTGCAGGTGTTTCTGGCTCCGGAGTTGTGGCAAGCCACCTACTACCCCCATTTTCTTGTTCAACACCCACTGCTACAATTATTATTATTAGTTATTTTATTATTATCCTCATTACTCTTACTATTATTAGTAGTCATTGATATATATACAATTATTGTTTTACATCTCTTTGTGGAACTTGTGTTGGGCCACTATGTTCTCTCTCTCTCTCTCTCTCTCTCCCTCTCTTTTCCTCTCCCCTCAACCGGTCAGAGTCTAGGTTCTGCTCGAGGTTTCCACAGTCACCTAGTGCTTGCTCATTGTGGGAATTGTTGGGTCTCTGTAATTATTATTACAAAGAGTACTGTCTAGACCATATCGACATAAAACATGAATAAAATTGAATTGAAATAAATTAAACATGATTCCAAGGTTATAGTTCAAAGCCAAAAATGTATCTGTCTTCTTCTGAGACATTAAAACATAAGTTTGACAGATGACAAAACAACATATATCTCAAAGGCATCCATGTTTCTCCCGGGCCTGTTTCCCCAAACCAAACTACAGGAGGCTTATGACTTTATATGTAATGCACCATTCAGTAAAGGTGAGGGTTAACGTTGGCCTCAGGGAAAGCAGTCAACACAATTACAGCAAAGCATGTGTGTGAGTGTATGTGTGCGTGACAGTTGCCCTTCAGAGGATTTTCTCCGCTGACTGCAGGCATCAAGTCATATATTGATGCACAGCTTGATGCATTCTGGCAAGTATAACTGTGAGAGCTACAGTAACGTGATACAATTGAAATAGACATTAAGGTCAAGATATAATGAGAAGATATAAATGAAAAATTCTTCCAAATAGCTGTGAAGGTCATTTCTAGGGCAATGGCCACAGATATGACTGGATTGTGATTCAGTGTGCAGACTGCAGTGTGTCCGCATATTTAGCATTAATGTATGGTGTGACTGAGCACCTCTAACTCACTGTCATCACTGCTGGAGCATCTGCCACTGACATCATTTAATTATCCAACACTCCAACTGAAGTCATATGTCTGAATTATTGCTGTTAGATAAGCCGGTGCTCCTCAATTATGCATTAGGGGCATTTCTATAGGGAAACATAATTTAGGCAGATATAGGGTCAGTCCATAGGCACAGGATCACAGTTTGTCTTTAAATCAGGGCAAATTAAATCAATACCCCTTCAGAAGATGTTAGGAACATTTCTGCAAGGAAAACAAAAAGATCTGATGTAGATTATCTAAAATCTGTTTATAAAAATGAGTGCAGCTCTTTACAGTGCTGGAAAGTAATTAAACCAGTGCATTTACTACAGTACAGTACAACTTTGAGGTACTTGTACTGTACTTAATTACCTATATTAATTTAATGCTTATTTATACTTCCACCCTACAACAAGGATATATTGTAGTTTTTGCTCTGCTACATTCATTTGACAGCTTTGTTAGCAGTTACTTTGCAGGATAAGATAATTTTGGTTGTTCGCTGCGCGGTGGTGGGGTGCTGTGGGGGGGTGCACTAGTCTATGTTGTGTGTGGGTGCTGCTCTTCCGCAGGTTACGCTTCTTGCGTTCCGTCGGCATTACGTTGTCAACTGGCATTTGGGTCGGGGTCTTCTGCGTTCTTTCTTCCACCCGTATTGGCTACTGGGGTTCTTGCCTGCCTGTTACAGTCGTGGCGTCCCACTTTCACTAACAACTACATTCTTTAACAGGCTTATGTGCACACACATGTACACACACACGCACACAGACACATTCAGTCTCACACATAGACACAAACAAACTTAGGTTGTCCCTGGTAGAATTATTCCTGATGCTTTTCTTTCAGTTACTTATTTAAATTAATTATTATTCCAGCTCTCCTTGCTGTGCTGTGTTGCTTATTTAGTGTGTGACTGTTTCTTGTTTTCATTTTTCTCTTAGTTGTCTTACTATGTCAACTGTTCATTGCTGCTGTTCGGCTGGTTGTCTTTTACTATTATTATTATTTTTATTATATTTTTCAGGACAGGTTAAAAAAATTTAATTAAATTAAAAATAAAGACAACAAAAAACTATATACGTTATTAATTATATACACTATATACAATCGAAATAGAACAGTGGTTTTCAAAGTGGGGTCCAGAGACCCCTGGGGATCCCTGGCAAAAAGGGGAATAACTTCTTTTCATTATAATTATCATAATTCCATCCATAAGTAACACAATGACATAATGTATGATCATGGGGTTTCATATGCTTTCTGGAATAAAACATTTTATGCGGGACGCCGGGACAAAAGCCTGTGGTCTAATTTGTTTTGGGATCCTTGTTGTGGAAGAAGTTTGAGAATCACTATCCTTCATGACTCTTCTCTACCTGTGCTGCTGCAGACCAACATTTCAATGGCTTTATTACAAAATTAAAACACGAGGTGAACACGTTGTACGTCAGCATATTGTTTCCTGTTCCACTCGCTCTCAGTCATGGCCACCTAATGAAGATGTCTTTAAAGCGACCAATGTACCTTACCATGTAATATATACAGAAGTACTTATGGTATAGTAGAAAGGATCTGCTCATCCAGGCAGCAACCGGGATGATATTTGTTCTTTGACGCATATTGAGGCCCGGAAATAAGAAGCGATGATGCACATCAAGATGCCACCTTGGTGGGGGCTTTAATTCAAAATAAAGGGTGCAGGTGACATGTGTCTTAGGCTGCCAGTGTGCATTGCACTTTATTTTTGTATCAGCTATGACAACATTGTACTCCACTAAATTATCTGCTGAGATCTGAGAATGCGACAAGGCAAGAAACACAAGCATTCACATGTCCAGAGAGGTAAACAAGCCTCAACGTTATTAGGTAGAGAGACAAAGCCGAAGATAAAACTATTTCCCAACCTGTCCATCACAGTTTCCTCCTTTTGACCTATTGTACGTGCTGTAATTGCGCATGCACACAGTTTCTCCTAGGTTTAGATAATCTGGCTACGCTGTTAGCTTGTTTACCATCTGTCTGATCGTCTGGCTGCTTGTTTCTTGCCCTGTCAGACTTGGCCCTTGTTCCCAGATCTTAGCAGTTGGCAAGTCCAAAGTCATCAAAACCTAAGTTGTCATAAACTTGCATATTCTCTTGGGAAAACTTTTAAATGCAGAACTTTCACATGTAATTTGGCATTTGACAGACTTTAACAGAAGTAAAAGATTCAAATGCACTATGGGGTCATTTTTGTGAGGAGAAAATCAGGGATGAAGACAGGAAATTGGTGAAATTATTCAAATCAACATAATTGTGCAATTGCCGTGCAAACCAGTGACATCCAATAAATCAGAGTTTAACCTCATCTTTATTCGCCATGACATCACTAACAGCACGCCTTATGTGCCACGCTAAATGCCAGCCTGAAATTCTTTGTAATTTTTTTTTTTTAAGGGAGCGGGAGAGAAATCTGAACTCTGATCACGTTCTGCGGCTGAGAATCTCATCACAAAGATCTGTCTGCTTCCAATTCAATGGCCTGGTTGAATAGTGGCAAGTTATTAGAGGAACTTCAGTGTTGTCTCAGAAGATGTGATGATTATCTCAGTGTGTGTGTGTGTGTGTGTGTATCTGCACATACATTGATGGCTAATGCAGCCATTTTACTCCAAGAGCAAAATCATCTGATCTTTACCGCGCTCACTCTCACACACACACACACACACACACACACATCAGAATATATGAAAGGATCCAATGCATATGCATGGTTGACAACGGAAGCAATGTACGGTCTGGCTGTCGCAGTGTGTATGTGTGTGTGTGTGTGTGTGTGTGTGTGTTTGAGTGTGCTGTCTTGCAGAGGCTGTGTTTGTGCGTGTGTGTCGGGGTGGTCATGATTTATGGCAAATATTACCAGCACTCAGAGAGGAGGAGGATGAAGGAGGAAGAGAGAAGAGAAACAGAGACGGAGGGACAGCAGCAGCGGATGGAGCATGGGAGAGAGAGTGACGGAACGTGGTGGGAGAGAAAGACCAGGGCCAAAATAAAGAAACAGAAAGCATGGGCGAGCGAGGTATGGACATTGAGAGAGAGAGAGAGAGAAAATGAGGCGGAGAGAGATAAAGATGAGGGATGAAGGCTTTTGCAATCTCACCCATGACTAAGATCAATGTAACCTTTCTGCCAGCCTCTGTGATTCAGTTTGTGAGTGTGTGTGTGTGTGTGTGTGTGTGTGTATGATATTAAATCTTTGAGCACACACTGTCAGCGTATCACAATGTGCACACGTGATTGGACAATGGTGTGTGTGTGTACGTGCCTGCAGGTTTTGTGTCGGAGTGTGTCTGCCTCTCTGTGCGGGCATGTGTGTGTGTGTGTGCGTGTGTGTGTATGTGATAAAGCAGCCACTAGAGGAGGTTAAGCGGAGCAGCTCGCAACCCAGCGGACGTTCCCTCTCAGCCGAAACACATTGATCTTAATACAGAGAACGACAGGGGAGCAGGAGAGGTTAGAGAGATGAAAGACAGGGGGAAGATGGGGGAGAAATGGAGGGGAACAGAAGTGAGCTGAGACATTAGTTGGATCTGAGAGGAAGCAGGACAGACCTAGTTCAGTGGGGATTAAGACGGAGGTGAGCATTACGGCGCCTTTTACAAGGCCCAGACACACGTGAACTCCTGGAGTGATCCTTTTAAACCTAAAGGTGTTTCTATAAAGTTGTATGTGTTTTGAACATTTTCATGCAGTAAAATGATCCGCTTTCATTGCATTTGGTATTGCTAGCACGCTATAGTCATTCTTATACTGTATACTTCTCAAATGTTAGCCTCAAAAGCTCCTTGGCTGCCTCCAAAGAATCCAAGAAGCAACACAAATTCTGCTGGAAGAACTAATCCCCCCTTAAAAACACATACATGAGCATCACATTTAGTTCAATCAACAATACCAGAAACGTAGGAGCACATAAGGAGGTGCTGTGGCAGGTTATCATGTCTGCACTGTGTACCTGGGCAAATGTGATCGGAGGCTACTGGCTGTGAATGAGCCAGAGATTGTGCAGAATGAATCGAAGAATGAATGAATAAGAGCACAACTTCAGTGCTCAGCCTCAGCTAAGACTCTGCTCTATTGTTCAAATAATAGGCCAGCATGAACAAATAAAGTCCGGTCATTAATAAAGGCTGAGTAAAGAAAGACTGATGGAAAGGGGTGGAACATTTCCACAGCACTAATTCATCAGTACAACAACAGAATCGTGTTAAACTCACCACGGCGCTCCGCTGAGGTTCTCTTTAAAACTGGAATTCAGCTTTCATTCACTAAGTAATTGCCTTGGGTTTTTTTGGATTAGTTTTAAGCTGCTGTCAGTGAAAGACAAAACTTCCTGTAGTCTGTAGACAGCTAATTGAAACGGCTGCAGAGATAGAAAATAGGCCGGCACCATACTAAAATATGATGAAATATACTGTACTTTTAAAAATAGAGACCAGTAGGAAAACAACTAATATTCAAATGATACTAATATTAATTAACTACATTTCCACAGCTCGAATTCTACTGGTACACGTTACACTCACCACAATGCTGAGTTCCAGGTGCTTCTACTGTGCCATTTTTTAAAATTAAATTAGCCTTACTGGTGAAACTCAATGCTGAATTTAGGAGGAACAGATCAGAAAACATGGAGAAACAGGAAGGACGATGTGATAAAATATACTTTCAAATAACATGAAAATGAAAGGTGAAGGCGTCATTCTCTCTGCAGTGAAAGGAAATAAAGACCACAGCCAGTTTTCAACAATTTACAGCACCTCCATGCTTACCTTGATAATTCACCAAATCAAACTGTCTCATTATAGATCTTCCTGTAGATAACAACTCTAATATTCACTGGCCCTGCAATATAGTGGTCGATCAACCACTTTCTACATTATATTTTTTTTGACTGGTAATGCTTTTTAATGAAGGCGCTTTATCAGCCCAGCACATCTGAAAATGGTAACACATAATTATTGATATGGCGCTGTCATTTTTATAGTAATTCTATGTAAATATATGTATTACCTTGGAAAAACTGCTGAGTTGTAAACTTAAATGAATTAATTAATTACTTTCTCTCATTAGGTTACACTAATTGGAATGAATCACTTGGAAGTGTACCAGCTGAACACTGTCTCTGTCTGTGTTTACCATAATTAGGACTAAATTATAAAGTTCTCTCCAGGAGGCTTCCTTGAAAATTATTAGAAAAATACAGACCTGTAAAAGAAAGTGTCACCGATATTTAAATTTAATAACAACCTCTGATGAATAAGTTAATCTCCGGATTACTCATGAAGGCAGTCATTCCACTAGTTTGGTGGTTAGAGGTATGTGGGCACAGTATTCCATGCATGAAACCATCTGGAAATCACTTACAGTACTAGTTTTTCCCACCTCATATAATGGGTAGTAGAAAGTGACAGAAACGGATGAAGAGGGAATGACACATGATATATGCCCAAAAGGCTGACTTGAACTAAATTTGAATGTGTGTGCTGAAGAAAGTCACCATGTGAGTCATAAAGGATGCACAGTATGCGCTGTTTGTACTTCAGGAAAATAAGAGACACATTGAAGTACTGCTGTAACTATGAGCGGGGGGGAGCCTCTCATCGGGTTTCTCATAACAAGAAATGTATCATTTTAAAACAACATATCTTACATAAGATATCATTTTTATAACAAGATATGTTGTTCATTACCTGGAGATTCATTAATATCATATCTCCAGGTCAGTCCCCGAATGAATCATCATTATCTACTCCAGTTGGTGTTATTCACTATTATTAACAATGAACTCATCATCAGGTCCTTCCTGATTTGTTCCTCACTCGTTCCTTAGTAACTGCTGTATTGTAAAGTGTTACCAATAATTGTTTCTGTTGCTACTCTCCATCACAGTTACTGCACAAAGCCGTGATTTATGTTACACTGAGTGTTTGGTTACCAGATGAAGTCAGTGGAAAGCCACCGTGCCTGGACAGACAAAGAGCGCCCGGCACTTGAGGTCAAAATCCATCACAAATACAAAGGGAAAACGCTTCACGGAACCAAACATTCGTGGTGTGAACGCAAACGCTCCAAAAGCACCGGCTGCAACAAGCACCTTAAACTCTACATGACTGTTTTATTTAGTAGCTTGCATGCAAGGACGGTAAATTATGAATGATGGAGAAAGGAATCGGTCGGGTCAGGTAGACTGCTATTACAGTGATTAAAATGATGATTGCAGTGATTGTCATTTCTGTACGGCGTGTACAGCAAGCACAGTAGGCTTTGTTTTCATTGAGTGTTGTGCAGAGAGGAAAAAAGGGGGGAAAAGTGTACAAACATCCTGCAAGTATCCTGAGGGCACGGATCAGCAGGCTGTTTCTCAGCTCATGTGGGTGCACACAGCATGTGTTGTTGAATGAAGAACAATAGCTCAACCAGGGCTTAATATGCTAGTTACCTTTTGCTCTCCCTCCGCCTCTGAATCTGCATGCCTCATGCCAAAAGGGGAGAGCGGGTGGGGGCGTTTACGGGTTTGGCTTTCAGGATCGGTGCATATCTGTTGCTCAGCTGGCGTGGAAGAGGCACACGTGTGGATGGAGGGAGCCAAAGGGCTCAGCCTGGACTTAATATGAAGCCTGCTGTAAAAGGTCATCTGTCTATCAGGAAGAGCGACTTCCAGAGGTGGAGGTTTATTTCTCAGCTAACATGTAACATGACACACCGTTGAGGAATGAAACAAGAGGGCACAACCGGCACATTTACCTTGAAGCCGTGTACTGCGTGACAGGTCGTCTCTGGGTTTATGGATCGTCTGTAGAGTTGAGGTCAGCAGTGTGGGGGCTCTGCACATGTCCACTCAGCCTTGGAAATATGAGAATGATTCATCATTCCGACTTCTCAGTTCAAACTTATATTGTGTAAAAACACAGGGGAGAATAGGAGAAAAAAGGTTTTTAAAGAAATATAATATTTTCTGATTACAGCGTGTGAGTTTCATGCATAACCCCGTGGTTTTGTGGTTCAATTGCCGGCACCATCAGGCAGGTGTATTCCTGCTGTGAGCTGGAGACTGGAGAACAGCTGGTGTTACATCTATCAGTGCTCATGAAGTCTGTCAAAAACACTCTTGTGCGCATAAAAACCTCATAACCTCAAGCTGCTTTTCTGCAGGCAACCATGAACTTCTCCCTACTGCAAAAAACAAAGGATTCTGCAGGTAGGGACTTCAATCACATCATCAAAAACAGAAGAATTACAGCATGATCTTGCCTCTGAAGCATGTACTTTGACAGCAGTTCAACTCCACATGTGAAAAACGTTTATCACTCATTAATGTATATTACAAGATAGAGCGGGGGAGGTGTGTGTGGTGGGGGGGGGGGGGCAGCAGGTTGAGAGGGATGATACAGCTGATGTTTCACTACAATACTGAGGTCAGTGCTGTCAAATGAAATATATGGAGAACAGTGCAGTCGCATCGTGAGGTGGTTTTATAATGGAGTCATCATCAATCACTCACCCCCCCTGTTCGCACAAAATATATAAAATAAAACTGCAGCTCTTGTTTTCTGTAGCATAAAGTAGCATAAATGTTTACTTCCCCCTCCACAACCTTCTTTGTGTTTCCTGTAAATTTACTCCTGCTGTACCGAGGTGGGCTATTTTCCCCGCAAAGCTTAAGACTACAAATTGCGGGACCTTAGTAAATCCAGTTTAATGCCTAATCAACTTTGTAATCAACCCCTGTTAACATGTCTCCTCCTGAAAAATACACTGGCAGAATGGACACAGACGCCTCAGTCTATCTGGGCGTCGCTGTCCACGTCTGACTCTTGTAATTCTTTCTTTCTTTTTTTGTCTTTCATCATCCTACACATGGCCGATATGGATCTTACAGACCAGTGTCTGTAGGAATCAATGTGTGACAAGAAGCGCTGAAGCTGTTGTGGAGGCTTCTGGTGGGAAAACGCCATGCTAACACAACGTCTGCTGGTTTTTCCTTTCATTTGTCCCCCGTCTGTTGATCTGAAAATACTTTCAACAACCAAGCAAATAAACACAATCAATGACTGCTTAACACAAGACAATCCCAACTTAGGGTCCACTTATTAGCTTTTTCTTGTGCTTTCAACTTTATCAGGTGGTCACCATAACATAACGGAGTTTGTGTTAACATGTTAAAATTACCCTCCAATTATTCAATAACTATACATTTTATCTATATTATGCACTACTGCAGCTGGGGGCTCTCTGCAGCGGCACGCAACTTTTCAAAAAGAAAGGACAGGTTGCAGACAGCTGTTGTGTGAAGCGTAATTGTAGCTAAATGGCTACATATTATAATAATATTAACAATTATATTTGTATAATTATAATAAGACAAATATGCCTGATACTTTCACAGTCAGCCCAGGCCTACATGCTTGCAGCTATTAATGATTCAGCAGTAAGAATCACGTGAGAGTGGGGAAAATAAGTGAGTGAGTAAGATACCACTCTCATGTCTGAACCGACGGCTAGTCTGGCTCTGTCCAGGTGAAAAAAAGTCCACCTACCAGCATTCTAAACCCCCCCCCCCCAAAAAAAAACATAAAAACAAAACATGTAAAGTCATCACTTCTTGGCGGGGTTCAGTAACTTCTCTATAACTTTAGTTACTTTGACAGAGTTAGGCTAGCTGTTTCCCCCCTGTTTCCAATCTTTATGCTAAGCTAAACAAATGGGCTAACAATTTACTGTACAGACATGGAGTGGGATCCATCTTCTTAATCAAAATTTGAGCAAGAAAGCAAATAAGTATTATATTTCATGTCACAACCAATCTCTAAATGTTTTAAGGTATCTTTTTGCTTCTATACAAAACAACATTTTTAATTAAATTAAAATCTTTCACCTTTACTACATGGGACTTGAACAGTTTGTACTTTCCTTGAATCCACCTAACTTATCATTTTTACTGCTCTGTTTCTGTAGTGTATATGGTTGATTTATAGGTTTCTATGAGTTTCCCTACACCTCCACACATTCTCTCTTCTCTTTCCTCTCTTTCTCTGATGCCATGCCCTCTATCGAACAAAAGTCCTTTGCTGTCCACACATCCCTCTCTTTCACCCTATACATGTTTATAATTCCACTTTCCTCCTCATGCTCAGCTTCCTCAATCTCTTTTCCTTCCTCACTCCCCCCCCCCCCCCCCCCCCCCCATTTCCCTCCTCTTCCTCCTGTCCCTTTGCCCTCTATTGAATAAAATTCCTCTGCTCTTCCTCTTCTTAGATACTGTCACTGATCATGCACTGTGACTGAGGAGGGCCGTGAAACTGAATCAGAGGAGTCATTAGTGCTCCTCTGAGGTGTGAAGCAGACGGAGCCCCATGTCCCAAGACAGCCTTTGTTTGGCACGTGGAAAAGGACAGATGCATAATGATGAATATTACAGTGGCTATTAGCACATCCATGGACATTTGAAGTATGTAGCATAACATACTGCATAATACACAAATATGCTCTAGCTCAAGCTCAATGTGCTTTATTGGCTTGAATGTTTCAGTTAAACAACGTTGCCAAAGTGGTTTGCAAAAAAAAATGTACGTTTTAATATGACATAACAAGATACTATATAGTTTACTATATAGTAATCAACCCGTTCTCACTCCCAAGTCGTCACATATGGACACATGGTCAAGAGCCATAGTCGTCAGTTTGTGAAGCACTGGTCTCTTTACCGTCACAGTTCAACGAATTGGGGGAAGACCTGTAGCTTCGGTTTTTGACATTAAAACCCTGACTTTGAACCAGGTAATAACGCGCCATTTCAAAATGCTGATGTTTTGAAACGCTAGCCTTTTATTTTGAAAGTGTAACGGGACGTTGCATATTTATTGTTGCTACCTTTACCGGAAGTTGGATATTTGTTGTTGCTAAGCATTGCTAATTTGACCGCAGAGCCCTAAACTGTAGTAACACTCTATACACTTGCTCTTACTCATCAAGGTATTGTGTGTTAATGTGATGTTGAAGCAGGTTTATACTAATGTCACTGCCACTTACCAATTCTGTCGTCCTTTCTGCCTCCAGCAGTTTTAATTTTCTGTGAGAAAGTATATTGTTGCCTCAGGTGGTGTTATTTGAGTGAGCGTTGTTTGGGGCTGAAGACTACAAATTTGAAAATGAAAGACAAAATTTGGGTGTGGAGGAAAAAAGAGGTGAGTTTACAAGATCTCTGTTGCCGACTCCTCATCTCTGCTTGAGGCTACATTATAAATAAATTATTATAAATTTTTTTATAAATGTACCATCCAAATCTAGACATATTGTATATCATGAACTGCACAACACTGAACATTGTTGCAAAGCCATGTTGTACTGTAACAACATGACTGTGATGTTACTCTGTGTAATGTCAGAGTACGGTCTAGACCTGCTCTATATGAAAAGCGCTATGATATAACTGTTGTAGTGAATTGGCGCTACATAAATGAATAGAATTGAATTGAAACACATGCAATGCTGCATCATTCTTGCGTTGTGCTACTACTGTAGATTTTTTACAAATGTCAATGGGATTTTGAAACTCTTAATAAATGAATACACGTTATTAATACATATCATTATACAAATATTTATAAATCCTAAATTTTCAGCATTCATCCTTGGCCACAACTGTCTTAATAGGCAATGGGCATTTCATGTGTTGTTCTGACATGTGTCTTTAAATGACCTGAATTATTTTACAACGCTTGTGGAATCAAACGTGGCTAAAGAGCTGGGCACACTGTAGGAGCTCTCTCTGACCCAGTTTCAGTGCAGCGTTTTAAAGTCCCATGATGGTTTAAATAAATAAATTTTCAGCATAAAAATTCATCAATTTGAAAGAATATAATCAACAGAAAATATCCACAGCTTCAGTGAAAGAATGTCATGATAGCAGCAATCCAAAACCCCTTTTCTGCTGAGCCCTCGTTGTGCCCTCCACACACAGCGGGCTGGACTTCTTCCTGAAGGTGATCAGATGAGTGCTTAACAAGCTTGAGGTCAAACTGAAAATGCTTCACTGTGAAAGCCAGACGGGGTTTGGGACTCACTGTTAGAAGACACAAACAGGCAGTGTCGCCCTCCACCCCCCTCCCATGTTACACAAAGCAAATGTACTAAATGAAAACAAAGTGCCCTTGGCTGGGAAACAAAACAACCGAGACAAAGAAAGCCTCTTGTTTCAAGAAAAAAATAACCTTAAAGGGAAATGGTGATTTCAACACTGGCATATGTTATGGCTGTCAGATAATCCATTTAATAAATTCCTTTTGAGAAAATATAATTGATTCGCTTTTAGTCGCTATTTCAATCACAGGCATGTGTTAAATCAGTGCCACAGATTGGTGAACACAAAGACCCATTCATGGTCAAGCAGACAGACCCAACGTCCACCCTTATATAAGAGGAGGAAGTGGAGGCCTTCCTTGCTGGGGAATGGAAAAAAAGCTTTATTTTATATCCTCACTGAAATACCACAAAGATAAAGCATAATCTTCACAAGTGCATTCATAGGAAAGTTTTAATCAGGCCAACCTTTCTGATTTACTTCAAACCTTTCAGATTATATATACTTTAGTTAGCAATGTGTGCGTGTGTTATTCAATAACAGGCGCATTTTAAATTCTTTTTTGAAAATCTTTAAATGAGAAGCATTTAGCAACAGTTTATTCTGCTGCGTTCTGACTCCTTATATCATTTCTCTGTTCTTTTTTTTTTGACGAAAAGGTAAACATGTAAGATCTGACATTCTGACAGTTTTCTACAATTCTTCTAACACATGTATTTAACCAATCCTTTTTATGTATTTGCCTTTTTACAACAATTAACCGATAAGTCAGTAGACAGAAAACTTACTGGCAAATATATAGAAAATTGAGCAATTTCTTTTTAAAGCAAAAATGACTAAGATTACCTGGTTCCAGCTCCTCTATTGTGAGGATCTTTTCTTTGTCATATGATAGAAAACTGAATATTTTAGGTTCCTATTTCCTGACATTTCATTGTGCCACAGTCACAGGATGTCATTTGCTGTATCTGCTCGGTTATTAATCTCAAGAGGTCTTACGTAATAAGAGGTTGTCAGAGTGCAGATCCAAGAAAAGCCAGTTTCACCTGGGTTCAAGGTAAGGCTTGCATCCTTACTTGCATTGGCAATCATTGCACATAGGTATGTTGTAGCCTGTAGCTGATGCAGCCAAAAGGCTCAGGGGAAATTAAATCCCCCAGACCTAAAAATGTATAATTATAGCAGTACTATATGTACCGTGAAAATAGACCAAATATGGAATCAACAAATAAGAAATAGTTGGCAGATGAATAAATTTGTCAACATTTGTAGCAATATATGAGTACATCTTACAGCCAAAAGGAATTCATGAACAAATCAGATCTTTTGTGACCGTGGACGGGATGAGATCATCTTGGGAGTTAACAGCTCCCAGGAGGACCAACCAGATTTGCCAAGCCAGTGGGTCCTCACATGTCTGAAAACTCCAAAGCAAATGTTCAGGTAGGAACAATCTGAAGTTTTTGATGGTCAACCACATATCTGAAATCTCAAAACTTGATCTGGTGACGTAACACGCGGAGCAAAAATGTCAAGAATTGAGTCTCGCTCATATCCCTGGCCCTCGCCCTTGGTTGGAGTGAAATGCATTCTTTGATACTTACCTAACCCAAGTCAACACAAGTCTTCAAAGTATCTTCAATAAAACTGGCAGAACAAGAACATCTTGGGACTTTGGACTGTACTTGGCTTAATGAACGACTAATGGCGTTTCACAGGTCCGCACAAGAACACAGGCTGAGAGAGACCATCTTTCAGCGTGTGCATCAAACAGTTGGCATTTAATCTTATGTTTCCAAGAAAAAAACACTTGGATGCCTAACCCCATCAATCACAAACAAAGGGTAAAGGTTCCATCTTTGATCCTGCATGGTTCCAGGTCTCCACCTTGCTCAGGTGACCTTAAGTAACATACCTACCACTAGCTGGGGTCAGTGTCTTCAGTGCGCCAGACAGGCAGGAAAATGGCAAGAAAGAAAAAACACATGTAGTCACTTGAGGTTATGACACTAAAGATCTTGTTGTGGTGGCAGCCTGACTGTTTATTTCTCCTTTTTGCTTGTGATTGTGTTTCCCCCTGGTGTTTTGGCCTGCCTGTTTGTGTCTCCTGCTTTCCCCCTGCGTGTGCTCTCCCTCCCTCTCTCTCTCCCTCCCTCCCTCCTCTCTCTCCCTTCCTCTCTCTCTCCCTCCCTCTCTCTCTCCCTCCGCTCCTGAGCCCAGCCAACGAGCCGCACCTGCACCTCGTCAGCCTCCTCCTCTGCCTGCCACACCTGCCAGCGATCAGCCTCATCTCCGACAGCACTTCTACCCGGGTTCTCCAGTCGACCCCTGCTTGATCGTCGTTGCTCCTTACCCGGTGCCACTTCACCGCTCAAGCTCTCACGTATTCTGCGTCATTCTGTTTCCCCGTGCTTTGTCTCGGCTGTGTCTAACCCCGTCTGTCTGTCTCCCCTCCAGGTCAACTCGCCTCCGTCCTCTGCTCCGTCAGCTGGGCTCGCCACCCTGCCCTCTCCCCTCGGACCTCTTCCATGGCGTCCTCCTGTGCCTCCTTGCTTCCTCGGTCCCCAGTGCCCCCGGCTCCCTTGTCTCAGTCTCCTCAGTTCCCCGTGTCCGTGTTTCCCCGGCGTCCGCCTCTTCCTCACCTCCACTCCCTCAACCCCTTTTCCCCTTCAATAAAGCCTGTTCTTCCTGAGTCTTGCGTTTGGGTCCACTCTGTCCCCACATCACAACAGATCTTTCATATACCATTTATTATTATTATTATTTATAGACACTGAACTGTTATTTTGTTGGTTTCTGATATGTTTATTTCAGCATACACCCCAATGGTACACCTACAAACAGGTCATTTAAGCTCACTACTATGGTGGCAAAGATGTTTTGTGCAGTGCCTGACAAACTGTCATCTTGGCGTCCCTGTTTTATTGACCATAATAAACTGCCAGCTGCTCCATGTGTGTAATTTGAAGGTAAAACGCCTTTTTCACAGCTAGGTTTTAGCCTCATGGTTCCATAAATGAATCCATTTTAGCAGCATTAATGTCATATTTCTCAAACCTTTTCCTACCATGTTCTTCCATACAGATGTAAATTGTAAAAACAGTGTGACAGGTGGTCTTTCAGAGTAATGTGGTGATCATTGTTTAGCTTTTACCATACAAGAGATTTTATTTTCAAAAGTATTTAATAAACTGAGTACTACTTATGAACAATTATGCATATACTGTATCAGTGTGTGATCCTTTAATGTATAGTACTCTACACACCATAATCACATGGCAACAAATCATAATCTTCAAGCAAGGACAGATAATCTAAATTCTGTTCATTAAATCATACTTTGTTTCAATACGGTAGATATTTATGTGTATATTCACTTCAACACCGCAGGAGAGTGTAGATTTTAAAAAAAGAATCCAGCTTCCCGGTCGTCTTCGTTGGAGGTGTGTGCACTGAAATACAAAGATACATGTAAATGCATCATCTCTGATTGCTATTCATACGTACACATACACTCAGACAGCAGGGGTGTGCTGTCTGTGTTTACCTGGCTCTTTTCTTTTTTTGAAATGCAACCAGTAATTCCTGAGGGAGAGTCTGGCCTCTCTATCACTTCTTTCCTCCCACTGTTGAATGCTGAATTGTATCTTGTAAGAGGAAAACATGTATGCCCGAGGGGAACTTTTCTAGCATTGCGATGAATTGATGATCTAGCCCCCCGATGCTATCTGTATAATGGAGGTTGCCCATTTGATAACCCCGAACAGCCCAGCTGCACTTGACCCTTTATTCGTGGAATAGGTTTGTGAATAAGCACACTTCTAAGGGCCTATCCTCAGAGCTGTTTTGCATTAGGCCTTCAACAACTTAATAAATCTGACTGTACCTCTATTGAGGCATTTTGAAAAACAGCCTGGCGGTCCTGAGGGAGCTGGCTCCAACAAAGCTTTGAATTAATAACTTCACCCTGTGTACCATCTATCTATCCCTCAGCTCACTGTTTTTATTTTTTTTTATTTCCGTTTCTCTGTGCCCGATTCACAGCTTTGAAAAAGCGGAAAGTGCCCCAGAGGAGAGGGGATGGAAGCAGGGATTTTATAATCTTGCCTCTGGTGCTGTGTCTGTGGGAAGCTGCCTACTTGATTATGCCAGAGATGCACCTGCTCTTAACCTCATTTCCTTTTAACATCTGTCTAAGGGTTTTAAGTTAACTACACAATCATGTGTGATTATGGTCCCCTTTGCACCTGGCAATGCAGTCCCACGGCAGATAAAAGACACAGTTCACGTGTGACAGATACTGTCAGTGTGTCCTGGCTTCTGAAGCCAGTTACGAATTCCTGAGGGAGGCTGTGGGAGGAGAGCAAACCTTGGTGCTGTCTCTGTGATAACAGTGGCTCTCTGGATAACCCAAACAGTCTAATGGGGTTTCTCGGTCCCAGTGAACATTGTTCTAGATGGAGTTTTTCTTGTATGAATACAGGAATACTTGCTCTTAAGCACCTTTAATGTAAAAGCCCAAGTGGGACAGTTTTACTGTGACATCCCAATGTCATGTCTGACACAGAAGCTCCTATGCCTATGTCAATTTTGCATAGTGTAATAACTGAAATACCAATTACATCTGCAGCAAACTCTCCTTAATTAATGGGGTGTTTCAAAGTTTTGCGCATTCTTTCAGAGCAGAAGCCAACAAGGAAAAATTTAAAATGTCATCAAGTACGCTGTGATGAATTTAACTCCTTTGAAGTTCTCACTCTTAAAGTTGGAGGGCTGCAACCTATCATCATATTTGTTACAATTTATCGCCCCCCAAAACCGCCTGGAGGATTTTTATCAGAACTTCCTGAATTTTTATCTACTCTGGTTTTAAATTATGACAGAATTGTTCTTTGTGGCAAATTTTAATATTCATGTTGATGACCCCAACAATGTTAATGAGACTGACTTTTTAAATATGGCCACTTCTTTTAACTTCAAACAACATGTCAAAGGGCAAACACATAACCGTGGTCATACCACTGGACTTGGTTTTTACCCTGGGTGTCAGCATTTCCTCTGTGGAATTAGTGGACATGACCATATCTGACCACAGATGTATTGTTTTTAGCTGCGATTCGCCTGTTTCTCATGCCGCCTCACCAAGCTCCGTGTGTTCTCGCATCTTTAATGAACAAAGTGTTTCAAAGTTCTGCACATTCAGAGCCAAAGCCAACACCTGTCTGATTCCAACAGCAACAATCTGGTCGATCACTTCAATCATATCTGCTTGTCGTCACTAAATATTACTGCTCCTCTAAAGGTTAGGCCTACGTCTAAAGCTAGTAAGCAACCCTGGATAAATAACAGCATTCGCAGCCTAAAAAGGGAATGTAGGAAAGCAGAGCGCAGATGGAAAAAATCCAGTCTCCAAGTCCTTACTTAGTCTGAAGGATTTATTAATTAACTACAATAACATGGTTAAGGATGCGAGAACACACTATTTTTCTGAACTCATTACTACACATAAACACAATCCCAGGTTTCTGTTTAAGACTGTGGATCAGCTGGTAAACCCAACCCCTCCTTGTGCCTCAGCTGGAAGTAATGATGACTGTGAATTGTTTTTATCTTATTTTACCAATAAGTTGGTGTCAATCAGAGCCTCTATTACCCCCGCGGCCTCTTACTCAGAGGTTCCTCACCAGCAACAAGAGAGTTTTAACCAATTTTATCCCATCGACTTGTCTGAGCTTTTAAAAACAGTAACACAAATGAGAGTGTCCTCCAGCCCACTTGATGTAATACCTACAAATTTTTTACTGAAAGTAATGGATTCTGTTGGGCCCCATTTGATCTCTGTTTTCAACAGCTCCCTATCTACTGGTTGTGTCCCTGATTATTTTAAAACGGCTTGCGTGAACCCACTTTTAAAGAAACCTGGTTTAGATCCCTCCCTCCCACTTAATTTTAGACCAATTTCAAAACTGCCTTTTATTGCAAATATTCTAGAAAGAATTGTGTCCAAACAGCTGCTCACTGTACTGGAAAATAACAAAATATTTGAAAAGTTTCAGTCTGGTTTCAGGAAGTACCACAGCACTGAGACTGCCCTGCTTAAAGTCACCAATGACCTTTTAATGTCTGCTGATGAAGGTATGTGCTCAGTCCTGGTACTCCTGGACCTTAGCGCTGCTTTTGACACCATTGATCACAACATCATGTTAGACAGACTGAGGCACTGGGTGGGGATCTCTGGTACTGCCCTAGAATGGTTTTCATCCTACCTGTCAAATAGGAAGTTTTGCATGTCTGTAAACAACTATGTCTCTTCGTTCTGTCCAGTTAAATATGGTGTGCCTCAGGGGTCGGTCTTAGGACCCATTTTGTTTTCCTTGTATCTGCTTCCCCTTGGACATATTATCCATAAACATGGCATTTCTTCAGATCCACAGACCCTGGAATACTGAGTTCACTTAACAACTGCCTTTGTGAAGTTAAAAAATGGATGTCAAATAATTTCCTCCAGCTGAACTCAAAACAGAAATCCTGGTCATCGGGTCCCAGCAGATGGCATCTGTAAATCACATTAAGCCTGTGGCAAAGAACCTCGGTGTTTGGTTTGATAGTAATTTAACTTTCGAGGAGCACACCACAAAACTTGTTCAATTATGTTTTTATCAACTTAGATCAAATTTTAGCTATATTTCTATGTTAACTTTTAAGGACACCGAGACCATTTTACACGCCTTCATCTCATCACGCCTGGATTACTGCAACAGCCTTTTCACTTGTTTAACCCAAAAACTACTGATCAACTCCAGACTGTCCAGAACTCAGCTGCCAGGCTTTTAACCAGAAAAAAGAAGTATGACCACACCACCCCTATTTTAGCTTCATTATACTGGCTCCCAGTATGTTTTAGAATCGACTTTAAAATTTAATTGATCACTTTTAAAGCTCTTCATGGCCTCTTGCCTTGTTATATTTCTGAACTTTTAGTCCCATACACACCAGCAGATCCTCGGGCAGAGGTCTGTTGTCTGTTCCAGAGTCTCGACTGAAAACTAAAGGGGACAGAGCGTTTGCTGTCAGGGCCCCGAGGCTCTGGAACAGCCTGCCCGAGGAAATCAGGTCGGCTGAGTCAGTGAACTCTTTTAAGTCCCTTCTTAAAACATACTTTTATAGGAGAGCTTTTCCCGATCTTATTTGACTTTATTTTATCCCTTTTATTTTATTGTATTTTACTAATTTATATTTATCTGTATATAGTCTTTTCAATGTTTTCATGCTTTTATCTTTTATTGTTTTTTGTATTATTGTCTTTACACTTGTTAAAGCACTTTGTAACTTGTTTTTGAAAAGTGCTCTACAAATAAGGATTATTATTGTTATTATTATTATTATTAATTAGCCTGTTCAGTTATGTTATGGATGTGGTTTGCTACATAGATATTTTATATTGCCCAACAAGTGAAAAAAACAATAATTTTTTTAATAAAAACATATTTGAGCATTTGAAATTTCTCTCAGTCTGTATATCTATATACTGTATCTCTATCTATCAATCTGTATATATAAAATATTTTATAATGCAACAAGACAGTGTGTGTGGGAGATTTGTTTGTGATATTTCACATATGAGTAAATTATCAATTCAATTCAAATTAGCTTTATTGGCATGAATGTGGAACAACAATATTGCCAAAGCATCATACATACAGTGAGGAAAATAAGTATTTGAACACCCTGCTATTTTGCAAGTTCTCCCACTTAGAAATCATGGAGGGGTCTGAAATTGTCATCGTAGGTGCATGTCCACTGTGAGAGACATAATCTAAAAAAAAAAAACAGAAATCACAATGTATGATTTTTTAACTATTTATTTGTATGATACAGCTGCAAATAAGTATTTGAACACCTGTCTATCAGCTAGAATTCTGACTCAAAGACCTGTCTGCCTTCAAAATGTCCACCTCCACTGCATTTATTATCCTAAATTAGATGCACCTGTTTGAGGTCGTTAGCTGCATAAAGACACCTCTCCACCCCATACAATCAGTAAGAATCCAACTACTAACATGGCCAAGATCAAAGAGCTGTCCAAAGACACTAGAGACAAAATTGTCCACCTCCACAAGGCTGGAAAGGAAATTGCCAAGCAGCTTGGTGAAAAAAAGAAGACTATTGAAGAAGACCTGAAACTAGCGACTGAGACCATAAACTCATTAGGAAAGTGTTTACTGAGGTATTAAATAAGAAGAGAAGGAGGGTCATTTTAACATTATTTCTAATGAAGCCAGAAGAGTCGCCCCATTCGATAGAATACGGGTTTAAGGGACTTCTGCGTTCGCATCAGTTTGCTGACTGGAAGCTTCCCACTTGAATAACTGCAGCTTCTTCTAATGTGGCTTTGTCCCAGCTTATCCTGCCCCCTACTGGCAATGCAAGGAAACATAATTGACCGTTCCTGTATACTAGGCTATTAAACAACTTGTTACATTAGAATGACTGGCATGTATAACACACACACAAAAAAAACACATTTACAGGTGCCACATATATTTATAGACGAGCAGCATGCATCAAAGGACACTGTATTTGGCCTGAAATCAGTCATTTCAGGAATACATAACATTGCACTTCATGCTGGCTTCATCTATCAGTTAAAGTGATGGGGTTTTTTTGTCATTCAGACATAGGTGAGTTTTATGTTATACAGCTATGTTCCTTACAGCTTCATTCAGACATGACAGCGTATTTATAGGCACACCTGCACGCGCGGGGGGAACTGGGAGTTAATAATGTTGTATTGGCAAGGGGGAAAATGGTTTTCTGTTCTCTCACATACTTTATCACTGATGGATTCTAAAACTTATTTTGCCATTAAAGACTTAAATAATGACCATTGTGAGTGCGAGTGACACTTTCCTTGCTTCTCTCTTCACTGATACATTCACTTTCATCATTCACCGTTTTATAATTTCCGCAGAAGCATTAAATGACAGTTGGGAAAATAATCTTGTGCCATGCTAATAGTGACTGAACAGAAATGTTACAGTTTCAGCCTAGTAAGATTTAAGTCTTTAGTGATTTGGGTACTTATTCAGTAGGGGTGTGACAAGACACTTAACCCACGAGACAAGTTGAGATTTGCGATTCGAGATTGGGTTCACAAGATATTGACGAGACGAGATTTTAACACTATTTTTAAGAAATCTTTAATGCTAAATTATATGAAAATTTTGAGTACTAAATACATTATTTCCTGCACTCTGAATATTTGTCAGTTTATGGTGATTTTTTTTAATTTATGTAAAGAGAAACACAAAATTCAAGTCTCAGGTGACAATTCAAACTCTATAGCCTAACTATAACAGAATAGAAGTCATTCTGTGCTGCTCTCAGATCTGTTTTACGGTAGCTCAACTTTTCTCATGTTATATCATCCCCGCTGAGTCATGATTTAGTCTTCCCTCCTCTTTGTTTCTTTGGGGAAGTGACCTCTTTAAATGTGCAAGTGGCACCTTTTCACCTCAAGGAGAAATTATTTATTTTAATTTAGTTATAAACTCCTGGCCTTTAATTGCTCATGTGTTTCAACAGATTTTCTGCTCATGTTCAAAACTTTCTACACATTCAGAATATCTCCCACAAATCTGTGTTTTTGTCCAGAGAAAAGTCAGAATAAAATGAGATGTCATCATTTAATGAAAAGTCTACCTGCCCTATACTCAGCTGTGCATTATGTTATTTATCTGCTGGTAGAAATGTCATGCCCTTCAGACCGTTTGACCGACGCAGTTTGGGACTGTATGTTGCATGTGAAATCGAAAGTAACTGAAACCCTTTTGATCAGGCAGAAATCTTACCACAAATCCACACACATGTTAACTTCAACAGCTCTGGTAAAGTGCAGCTCACAGGTCCAAACAGGTACATTTCTATTTCACTGCGTGAGAAAATTAATGTGTGCCTTGACAACGTGTGAAAAATTTCAATTACGTGAGCCTTACCTGACGAGAAATATTGTCATAATTTAATCTCGCGAGATCTCGTGGCACGAGATCTCGTCACACCACTCTTATTCAGACATTAGCCCAATATGTTGCCATCTGATTAATGCAAATGGCTGCCTGTCTGAAACAGGTTGTATAAGCATTGGCTGAGAACCTGCAAGTCCAAATGTCAGTTGAAACTTTACAGAAGATTTAAGCCTTTGATGCAGCTCTGGTACAAGATTTGGGCTGAATTAACTGTGAGACATGTAGTGTGAAGCAACCCTTGTCATAAATTTACAGAATTCTTTGTTTTACACTGTTTAATAAATGATCCATTCATTCAAATCATTGTACACTCAGTGATCTGTTTGGGCAGTTGGGTGATTGGAGGGCAAAGGACCATTAGCACTGAGTGTGGCCATGACTGGTGACAACATAGAGGTATCTAAGGCTACACACCACACTACTTAAAAACAGAGTTTTAAAACACAAAAAACCTCTGTCCACACCAGCGTTTTAGCTGTGTATCAGAATTGATCTCCCTCTATAATAAAATGAGTGAAAACGCACATCTAGTGGCCGTTCAAGTACACTGGGCATGAGCGAGCTTTGCAGTTACAGAAGATTTGACGAAAGAAAGAAGTACTACTACAGATGAAGAACCACACCAGAGATTCTTCTGCATGGACAGACACCGAGGTGCAACTGTTACTGAAACTAACTCAGGAGTGCAAAGCGACAGACTGGGAGTCGTCACAAAGTAAATACGGCATCATGCACAGTGCAAGTGTAAAAAGTTTGCACAGTCCAAAATATTTTACTAAAAATACCACAACAAAAACTTTCAGTAGCATGTTTTTGCTTTGCATGAATTGTAAGACCCAATCAGGAAGCCAGATGTGAACTTCTCTGTTTTAGGTCTTTGCATTGGCTGTTTTAGTCTGGACGGGAGGTGCAAACTTATCAGAAGTTCTGCATTTTAAAATGAAGACGTGGGAGTGTGGATGGGTCTAATTTGGGTGCTAGAGACATTACGTATTACAAAAGAGTGTCTGAAATGCACGTGGTTGCATGAAGCAGTGGTGCTGAAGTTTTTACAAATCGCCTTGGTCATTAGCAGCACTGATGACTTGTTGCTTGCTAGCAGGAGTTGCGATGTCATCATCTGTGAAGGATTAAAGATTTTGACCCACTGATGTAGGCTTGACAGTGGCTGTTGGCAGCACCATGGGATGGGCAAAATGAGGCTCTTATAAGCAAAAAGCATTAAGAAGCCTTATTGAGGTTTGGGGGGGGGGGGCAACACAAAATCTGATATCGGCCCTCAAAAACACCCTAAAGCCAGCACTGATTTTTAAAAACAAACCACAAACCGCTGTGCAACAAAACATCAATCAATAGAAAAACTGTTCTTTTGTTTTACTAAGTGTTCAAGCTTCAATGTTTGTCTTTATTTTCTAACCACTCTCAGTTGAGATAGGATATACCAGGGACTGCTAATTGATTTTCTAACTGTCGACTTGATATGGCCTTCAACAGTGTCCCTGTGTGTGTGTGTGTTTGAAAGTGCTTACCTTTTTTCAGCTTTCTCCCAATCCTCCAGATTACCCCTCCAGTACAGAAAGAAACCCTCATCATCCTGCAGAAGATAATAAACCAGACTGATACTCTTTGGCTGTAATCAACAATAGGATATAGGATATTTGGCCTGCATGGTGGAAACAGTTGTCTTGCTGCCATTTTGGAGCCTCCAGTGTGCAATGTACTGTACCTAATGCAGCTTTAACAATTTTAGCCCTCGACTATCAGCCCTTCCCTCCAGTGATATTTCTGAGCCAGCTCCTCTGAGCACAGAGGATGAGTCACTTTGTGAGAATCTTCCCAGAGGTTCAAAGATTTTATAATTGAGCCTCTCGTGTTTCCTTCATGATGGAAAGCATCCAGTTGATAAACCCACTGGCACACCTGCTGTTAATTGTTTAACAATTATGTCTGTGTGTCACTCACTGGCTCAGTTGATTGCCATGGGGAATCCACAGGGGCCCTGTCGAGGATTTCAGGCTTTTTCAAATGTAGCCATGCAATCCTGAAGGAGATAGTTTAACAGAGAAGTGAATTATTAACCCCCCACACACCACCACCACCAAAACCAGCCATGTATTCCATGACTGATTTCCTCTTTTAAATGTACACCTGAACAGAGAAGACGGGAATCCTTGTGTGCCGAAGGGAAGCTCTTGCAACAAAGCAATGAATTGATAATGTCGCCCTCAGCAGTGTTTCTGTAGCGCCATATGTGCTCTAACAGCCTGTGGGAAGCGACACCGGGGCTCTGAAGTCTAAAGTAGGGTAGGCCTTGTCTGATAACAGAAGCCTGAAACTGGAGTTGGATAAAAATGAACCCTGCTCAGATTTACACCAGCAGACCTTATGTGATTTTTATATTTTTTTTTGCACTTAATGTCATCGTTGAAGTTTCACCATGTACACGCTTTACTTTGCTGCCCTCGAACTGCTGTGTCATTCTGATAACACAACCTCAGATCCCGGCTCCGATTCAACATTACATTATTGTACAGCTTCTGCAGCTGTTACATGAGAGACATGTCCTCTCTTGAAACTCTTTATTTAGCTTTTGGGGAAAGAAAGAAGCTCAGTTTTTTCCCCAGACACCAATACTTTCAATTAATAATATCCTATAAGCAAAGGAATTGAAAATATTGTTATTATTATTATTATTAATAATAATAATAATAATAATAATAATAATAATAATCATGTCACAGACAACAGTTTTTAGGCTGATTATTTCATCCCCCAAAAATTCACCTGGAAAAATACACATATATACCACCTTTTCCACTAGCATTCTGTGGCAGAGTCTGCAAACAAAATAAGTGCTTAAAGCTTTCTTGTCCTTTTGAATTGGTTTCTTTCAGAAATGAACTGCTTATCTGCAGTTTATAGAAATTAGATATCTTTTACTTGTTGTTTTTGTTCATCTACCATTTGTATTATTGGTATCTGTACTGAAATGAAGTTGATTAATAATAAATTAAT
Source organism: Micropterus salmoides (assembly GCF_014851395.1). NCBI lineage: Eukaryota > Metazoa > Chordata > Actinopteri > Centrarchiformes > Centrarchidae > Micropterus > Micropterus salmoides. Next base: position 2,639,604 of record NW_024044237.1, read on the forward strand.
TAGCTTTAAATATGCAATTTGAGTGTAACTTGACCACAACTAATTGTAAATTCTACTATAGCTAGAAGGTGGTTCACGCATCAAACCTAACCTGTTTACCTTTTAGCACCCTTATTGCCAGTAAATTAATTTTAAATAGTTTTTCATTAATTATAAATAGTGTGGTTGTGGGCTTGTAACACTAGCACTACATACTACACCAAAATCTGGACATATATAGGGCGTGAAAGGTCTGGAAATGCATTTTTAGAAGGGTGCACTCATCCCCAAAAGGGGCAATTACTCTTGACACGGGCTTTGTGCCTCCTCAGTTCCCAGCAAGCCTTTCACAGAAGGCGACCTGAAGGCCATACCCTCAGGCATGTTCAGTGTAGGTTTTTTCTTACAGCATGATGAAGTACATTTTTGGAAACTGGTAACCAAATTATATGAATTGCCTCAACTTTAAATAGTCTTTGAACACTGGTGCAGAGCTAGCCTTGTTGATAATCAGATGCAACAACTGAGTTCATTTTGTCAAAACCGTCAGCAGCACTGGTCAGTTTTGTTCTTCCTTTAGCTTGCTACAGTGTGTCTAATAAAATATCTTTCTGTCTTCATATTCACATTGTTTCTGATAAGACATAGTGACAGTTTGCTAGAAAAAAAAGCAGAGGCAGCAGCACTCTGGTTCAAGGACATTGAGGGCCAGATTTTCTAAAGGTTTGCGTGCGTAAAAACGTGTGCAAACGTGATATCACCAGCAAATTAACACGTAAGCTGAACTACTAACGGTGTGCACGCAGAATGACGTCTTTCAAAAGTGCAAGATAGCACCTGTTGTTCTTTTACTACTTTTGCCTTAATGAATACGCAATTTAAGGTGTTTCAATTTTAGTAATGGGAGGGTAACATGCAAATACATTTATTTACTACATGCAATGTGATCTACCAAGCCTAAAAGCAATTTTATGGGAGTGCAGCAGCATGCACACACAAAATATGTACATTGGCTGATCAGGATCAGCTGGCTCATAATGATGAATTTAGATTTTACACGTCAAATTGTATTTACGGGTGATGGGAGGTACTACTGCATGTATGATAAAAGTTAAAGCCATTTGTTGCTCCAGAGGAAGCTGTGAAGTCTGTGATGTCTCCTCGAGAGATGTCACTTGATGGTATCTGCTGAGGCTGAAGCCTACAAGTTTATAAATAAAATAAAAATCTGGGTGGGGGGTGGCGTTTGAAAGACGGCTTGTCATCTCTGCTTGAGGCTAGCGGCTGGAAGCTACATTAGCCGCATTTAGCACAACACATACAAATCTCTGACCGAACTGTTGGACTGTCAAGTTGAATTGTGGGTAATGCAGGCGGCAGGTTTTGACAAAGAAGAAGACAACATCCCTGGTTTTGCTGCATCAGTTGTAACGCTTTATTTAATGTGTCAGACAATGAGGAAATGCTAAATCAGTGCAGTATTCTTTTAATAATCAATAGTTTTACACACATACAACATACATGTGGTTCTTTTGGGTTCTTTTGTCAATAAATATCGTGAAAATATCAAAACCAACAATTCAATTCAGTCTAAGTTACTCTAAAGCTTCCATACTTGTGATGTCATCTCATGCTTTGTGCATTATGTATATTCCATATCACAATGACATGTTCTAAGGTTCTATTCTGTTTACCTCTGGTGTTTTTTTTACTGTGAGCCTCTCTCTACCAGACACAGCCGCAGCTGTGCAATTTCATTTGATGTGCTGTGTGTGAACAGAAAAGCCACCGGCAAAACAAATCAAAGTCAAATGTCTAATGTAGCTTTGAAAGTCTCCATGGCATTTTCTGTTCAACCTTAAAACCTACATGAAGGTCTTTTTTTTAAGCCAAGATATTATATTTATGGTCATATACCCTTTCCCATTGCCTGTTCCATTCTGGGCCTCAAACAGCACCTACATCCTGTACAATTATACGGGAAATCTAAAGCACTTAGAGAAACTGTGTGTTATAAGCTAATTAATTTTAGATCTCTTAAAGTACATTTGTTTCATCTTTGAGACTTCAAATGGGCTGCGCATTACTTGTAAAATATTTAATCAAGAACCATTAACAGCAGCAGGGTGTTTCACTGTAGAAATGCATAAAGACGGTGTCTCTAGTGTGTATACTGTATAACAGAACAGTGTGGACTATTTTGTCATTGGATATTTAATTAATTCCTATGGAATTTGGGTAAATATTAGGATGAATTAACAATGCTCAGGAAAATATTCCAGCACATTTTCACCCGTACAAGGCAATTTTTCTTAACTGCATCGGTGTCTTGGTCACTACTATTTTTCTGCTGAGCGTAAGCCTGCAAATTGTAAAAAAGAAAAAAAAAAGTCATGTCTACACTGATGATGCAATTCCTTCAGTCAAAAAAGAGAAAAGCATGATTTGTATAAATATGGAAAACTCATTTGCATAGGGAATGACGGTAGGAAGTATACGCAACCATTTGAACTCCAGCAGAGTGCACACTGCCTGCAGCAGACTCTCTCAGCCCCAATCTCTTCAACTGAATAAATCATACACATCTGGTTCCTTAGAAAGAGAAGGAAAGAAAGAGAGATGGAGAGCAATGATGAAAAATATGAGAGAACGGTAACAATAGTGCGTGATAAAAGGTGCAGATAAAAAGGCGATGGAGAAGGGAGCGAGGGAATGAAGAAGAGATGTGAATGATAGGGAAAGGAAAGGCAATAAGAGGAGGAGAGAATAAGGAGTGCAGCAAGGATGCTCTGTTCTCACATCTGCATTTTTAAGCAGCTGGAGGTGTGTTTGTTGGATTTTTAAAATACTGCTTCCTTCAGAACTAATGGCTGTGAGACCTAAACAAAAATGACACATGTCCAGCGCATGCACAGCCGTGCCAGTCTATTTTCTCTAGCAAATTACCTGTCTGACACCATTTTGTTAGTGGCCCATTTTATTGAATGTGCAGTGAGGAAAATGATGCTGAGCTGCCACACCATTTTCACAACCTTCACCTCACAGGCGTAGAAGGGTCCTCCTCTACACACACACGTGTCTCAGCTGAATTGAACTGGAGTGGGTGAACAAAATCCTGGAACCATCACATGATAAGAACTTTTATTGCTGATGTAACACTTGTAAGGCCAATGACACTTCAGTGTTCAGAGAAATGTACAGTAAGATAGCAGAAGCCAAGTTTCAGTGTGTGTGTGTGTGTGTGTGTGTGTGTGTGTTGATGGTGAGCGGTAGCAACTGAAAAGTTATTTATACGGCAACTGGAAAAAGAATTTGCTTGCAAATTCGAAACTCAGAGGCTTTCTGAAATAACAAAGCAGATGTAGTCTGGCAAATACCAATTCTGATATCTGAGAGATTAAAGCTACACTAATCACTTTTGTAATGAGAATGGATCAATTAAAAAGGGGCGGATTTACTAACATCCCGAATAAAGAGTACTAAATTTCATGTGCATTCTAAAATATTGCACGTGTAATTGTACTACCTGCATGGATTTTATTGTGCAAAGTAATGGGAGGGTAACATGCAAATACATTTATTTATTACAAGCAGTGTGACCTAACAAGCAATTTCATGTGTCCCTGTCCCTGTACACCCCAACGTCACATTCCATTTCTGATACCTACAATGGGTTGTGTCGCTATTACGACCAGCATGCTGTGAACAGTCGTTCCCTCTGGCTGGATGAATTTTACTCGTGACAATTCTTGCTCAAACAAATAAGGTCTTACATTATATCTTACACTCACTTACAACTTCCTTAAACCAAAGCTTTCCAAAAGCTGTGTAAAAATGTGGCCGTAACTCACATACGAAATATAACCTATTTGTCGTTGTGTCATTTTGCTTAACGAACATTAACCAAACATTTGCTTTGGCCCAGGCAGACACATTTTACCACTGTGTTCAACTACAACAATTACATTCAACTCATTAAACCATTTTAAGGCCTGTGTTTTCTATTATGCTTTACAAACATAGTGCAGTTGCCATTTTGTGTGGTAAACTATGTCACAGTAGGCCTTAACCAGGAGATAATTTCTAGCATGAAATATGGCTTCATTAAATAAATAGTGAGTTTACATGGTTTACTGTTGTTTCTCAACACATGGCTCTGCACGACAAAAGTCTGCTAGCATTAGCCAGTTAGCAGGCAGGCCTCTGGGTCTGTTTACACTTAATTTAAGACATATTTACTGTCCTGTGATAAAGAATAGAAGAGACCCACACGTTGAGCTGGTGTTAACTTCACGGCAGTAGGATTTATTTGGACTTGGCGTGCCTGGGATTCTATCCTATTCCATCCTCTTATCCTTCTCTTAACTTATATCTGAGGTTTGCTGGTTTCAACCCACTACACTACCAACTTCACTGTCTGTAACCAGAATTTACATGATATTTATCATGTTTACATGATTACATAATATTGATGCTGATACTGCAGATTGATTCTCTTCATGGCTCCATAAACACCAAATCTTTCAATTGCTGAAACATCAAGATCCAGAGGACATCCCGGTCATATCCATGATACTGTGAGTTGTTCTTCTGTTATTGTATTCATGTCACGTTGTATTTAAAATAAATAACTACTTAACCTTTTTAAAAAACATAATTTCCTTTGGGATTAGCCTTTTAATGTTACAGGCCTGGTTTAGAAAGTGGTGTGAATAAAAACAAGAAATGTAAGGAGTCAGCAAACCTGCTATTGCAAACTGCAGCGTATCATATACACACGCAAATACAATGCTGCTTTTCCAAAGCATGTATATGTGTCGCATGAGATGTAATCGGGTTGGTTTTAACACACAAGCACATTGGCTTTGAATCATTTTGCAGGAACCTCCATGAAGAGGAAACCCTTTAAGTTGATTCTGACCTCAGACATGGATAACAAATATATAATATGATATTATAGATAGACTCTTGTTCATACTGACTTACTAAAATGAACCTGTGCACTTAAAGCCATGTGGAATGGCATGTAGCTCATTCACTGGACAGCTTTGGCGAATGTCACCGTGCATCAGCACGATGTGGACCAAGATCAAATTCTAGTGAATGACATAAATAACATAAATAATCATATGTATCAAATAAAATACATTACGCTTTCTTAACAGTTTCAAGAACAACACATGTACTTTAATAGTTTTGTTTGTGAATTTATACTAAAGCTGTCTGTTTTGTGTGTGTCGGGTGGTTTGGTTTGAGTTTGTCTGTTTCCTGTTTTGTTTTGAAATCATCTTAGTCTTATGTCTTTGTCTGGCTTTGTTTCCTGTTTTATCTTGATTAACCCTAATGTGTTTCACCCGTTTGTTCACTCACACCTCATTTCCATTCTGTCTTCATCAGATCGTCTTTCATCCATGTTGTGTGCTCTGTATGCCTGTAACCCTGCCTGTTTTTTTTTGTTTCACCCCTGCCTTTATCGGATTGTCTGCTTTTTGTTTATTGGTGGTTTCTGGACACTTACTTTTCCCTTTTGGATTACTTCTGTTTTTGTGGATTCCCCTGTTCTGTTTGGACTGATTTCACTTTGAATGTATCAGCACATCAAATTTAAGTTTTTCAGCCTTGGTTTTTTATAAAAAGCATCCTGCCGAGTCGGTGTGTCTGCTATTGGGTCCTAACTTGCACAGTACTATCACACAGTTCTGTGGGTTGGGTTGTTGATTGAAACCCGCCTAAAGAAAATTAACCAAACACACCAGAATTTTCTCATTTAACTGACACTTTTATCCCAAGCGAGTTACAATTGCTATATATCAGAGGTCACACACCTCTGGAGCAACTAGGGGTTAAGTCTCTTGGTCAGGGACACATTGGAGAGTGTGTCGTAGTGGGGGATTGAACCTTGTTCTCTCACACCAAAGGCCTGTGTCTTATTCACTGCTCCATCACCACCAACAGGCTCGGTGTGAAAGCACCCTGCTCTCAGAGTCTTTAAAGTTTGTAACAACTATAAGCCAAAGTGTTTTCCTCATACAGACACAGCACAATCTAAACTATTAAAATAATTTGAACAGACGGCCGAGTAATGATCTTGTTGGTATATTCAAAGTACTTCTAAAAAAAACGATATAATATTGTGTGATAATGATTTCAAAGCCCTACAAGGTGCGTGCATAACTCAGCACTACCTCGTTGCAGCTGGTGTTCTGTCTCTCTTCTACCACACACACGCTATACATGCGCACTGACGCCCCCTACCTTAAGGGTTTGGAAAACAATTTTGGGTTTATTCACACACTTTCCTTCCTACAGTATTATATGTTGACATTTACATCACAATAGGCTCATCCTATCGACGCATTAAATCTTCGTAGCTTCCATGTCCACCGGTGTGGAAATATAATATGTCATTGGTTGGGTGGGGGTGACACAATTAAATGAACCACTTCTCTTATACCAACCCATTTCTGAACTGCAGTATGATTTGTGTTGCTGAAGCATGGACTTACAGGCTCTGTTTATGTCTTGATGTCTTGATACAATCAATCAATCAATCTCTTTATTTGTCCCCGTAGGGAAATTAGCTTGCAGAACCATCAAGTAGGCATTACATCACACTCGTTTTCACAGAAAAATATGGCTTCATGTTTTATTGTGACAGCAACCCGGTGTTACAAATAGGTTATGACAGTCAAACAAAAAGACACATATATCCTACATACAGTATACTGTAGTTTAGCAATCATCTGCAGCACAAGTGGGTCCACAACTAAAGCCATGTTAACATACACTGAAGATCTCATTGATATGCACTCACTCTATAACAAATTCAGGGATCAACTCAACACTACAGACTAGTGTCCTGCGTGCAACAAGAACGTCTAATTGCAATATATGTTTGCTTGATATTGACAATCTCAAAGTGTTTGGTAATCCTGGGAAATACTGATGCTACTGATAACATATTACACATCAACGAAAAGGAAGCATGTTAAATTTGCAGAAACCTGCTTGTTTCTATAGGACCCCGCGTTTCCTCTCATTCTGTTAGCTATGAACAATTATGCACACTTCAAATGATCCTGCAAATGCTACCACACATAGAGGATTATGTATGGTTAAAAATGAGCATATGAATAATGTGTCACATTATCATTTGAATACTAATCAACCAGTCTTCATCTCTCTCTTTCTCTCACTAAATGTGCTTGTTGATGTGTTGCAGACTTTAACAGATTTAATGTCGGCATTTGAGTGTATGAGGAATGTGTGTGTGTGGGCTTCCTCGCAAACAGGCTGGGTTGTAGGCTATATGCTGTTTCTAGCACAGGCACAAATCCACTGATAAGTCACGAGGCAACCACAAGAAAATATTTGTATGACACATGCAAAATGATTAATGTCTTTATCATGTGACTCTTCTTCTTGTTCTTATTAACATCCATCTATCCATCCATCATCCGCTTATCTGTGCAGGGTCACCGGTATTATTATCATTTTATTATTAAATGTTGCAACTATGTAGAGCAACTGTTTATCATGGGACTTGGAATTAAATTAAGTGTGTGGATTGGTGCATATGATTTACAGATTAAATCGTTTTGCATTCAACAAACATTATTTATACTAATATCAGTAAGAATAACATGTGAAGTGGGAGAAGTTCCACTGGTGTGAAATGATAAAAAACACTATGTTGAGCATGTGCTACTGTTTTGTATGTGTAAAAATGATTCATTTAGAGAGGAGTTTGGAGTACAAAATTGGTTATATCCATGTTTCCTCTTAACAGACAAGGGTTGCCATTGCCTAGGATAACATTACAAAATCTGCCTTGATGAATTTTTTTACAAAATATAAAAATATTGTTGTGCTTTATTGCTTATTACTTCAACTATTTATTTATTATTCAAATATTGTAATTTTCTTCAGGAAACGAAGATGGTTATGGGTGCATGAGAGTGCAGAGTTTAAAATAAAAAATAAAAAAAACTACAAGACTTAAGCTGATGATACACAGAGCAACCTTTAGAGCAATTGTGCTGGGCAACGTTGCAGTCAGTGGTAATGAGTAAAGATTACTACCGTAATCCCCTTTCCCCACCACTCCGCCACCCGCCCCGCACCGCACCGCCGCTATCTGTTCAAAACATAGTTGGACTTGCCCCTAGCAAGATTGCCCAGCAACATTGCTCAAAAAGTTGACCCGTGTATCATCAGCTTTAGAATCTGCAGCCAAGCTAGCTTAGCATTTTAGCATCCTAACTTTTGCAAATTAGCAGGGAGCACAGAGTCCTGCTGAGGCTGATGGGAATGTCATGATGGTGTTGGATAACAAGTTAGAGGATCAACAAAGCTATTACATTCATCACGAGGGGAGCATTGAATGTCTGAACCTATTGTTATGGCAAATCCATCCAGTAGTTCCATCATAGTGTGACATAGTGGTGTGGTTTGTAGCATATGTAAAAGTAATATGATCCCATCAACTATCCCATCGTTCACCAGAATAGTAATAGTAATAATATGACTAAGTAATAATACTTGTATAATAGAGACATAAACTTCAAGAAGCTCTCATAACACCTCTAACTCCTAACCTCTAACATGGACTTCATGTGCTCTTCTTCTTCTATCCCCTACAATTATCTTGTTTTGATTGCACATTTTGCTAACTCTTACTTCCTTCCCTAGGTATTTACCCCATTGATGTGATATGTACTATGAGCACTTACTAGTATTTATTGCTGCTCTTACTAGTATGTTTTGTCAGTTGTAGATCTGTATTTGAGGCTCTGTTTATGCTTGTATGTTGTTCCTCAAATGTAAGTCGCAAATGAGTAAATGTAAATGTAATAATAGAGCCATGTAGTATAAAATGTAAAAATACAGTGTACAATATAACATGCTTAATGCATGTATGTATAATAACGTATGTGCGTACAGAGCATGCAGGTGTGATCATGACAACTGACAAATGAACTGAGAATGTCAAAAACTTGTTTTCCTTTCAGTCTGATTTATAAGAGACGGACTGAAGAAGAAAGAGAGCGAGGGGAAGGATAGAATGAGAAACAGGTAGATGGTAGAACAACAGTAAATATTAGCCTATTTTCTATGAAAAACAGTGAGGCAGAGAAAGAGAAGGAAAGAGACAGCAAGAATGAGAGTGCAGATATTAGTACATTTATTGTGAGTCATAGAAAGATGAGGCTGTCTCTTTGACTTAATGTTATCTCATCTGCTGCTGTGCCGCAAGGTCCTTTTGTGTGTGTCTGTGCGTGTGTTCATACAGTTTTTGTCTGTGTAGATGTGTTTGTTTACATGTCTGCGTGTGGTTTACTAGCCGACGCTGAAGACCATTATTAATGCTTTTCCACCCGAGTTTTCAGCATTCAAAAAGTGGCCCTGTTTCACAAATGTGTTGTGTTTGGCTGTTGCCACTGCCATGGTGCTTTTGCATAGGCCTACTTATGAAGACTAAAGAACTAAGATTATTGTTGTCAGTTTTTCAGAGCAGCACAAGGGAATATTTAACACACATTTCAACATTTTGGGAAATACCTGTAATTTCTTTCCTTCTGAGAGTCAGATGACAAGATATCAGTCATGTCTGTGATTTAAGTACAGAGCTGGGGTCAGAACATAGTTAGAAGGCGAAAACAGCTAGCCTGGCTCTGTCTAAAGTTAAAACACCTCAAAAGCTACCTAATAAAATAATATAAAGATGTTTGCTACTTTATTGTTTTATTGAATGCAGGATGTCCTTTGGAAATTTGCTTCTTTTGAATATGTGGCTCTTACTCTTACTCTTGAATTCGTCTTCATGAGTTATATTTCTAAATATCTACAGACACCTAAATACTGTGCAACCTTTTTGAGGAATTTACTGAACTGCTGTCTATAATCTGTATTGACTTTGACTAGTTATTGTTGGTAAATTTAACATCCATGTTGACAACCCCTAGGACAGAGGGACTAAGGAACCATGTTGCGTTCTTTATAACTATGGACTGACTCAGCTTGTGACTGAGCCCACACACAACAACACGCTCTGGCCTTAATCATCTCCTGGGGTCTGAACATTTCCTAGGTTGTGGTGACAGATGTTGCTCTCTCTGAAAACTCCTGAGTTTTCTTTCAGAACACAAATGTTCAAACAGAGGTAATCACAAAAGGGCATTTCACTGAAAACACCTGTGAAATATTTATTCAGGCTTGCTCTTCCACACCCGCCCTCTCATGGGTCTCAGTCAATGAGCTTGCAGACAATTTCAATTCACAAATGTTGATGATGCCATTGCACCCACTAAGATGAAGGCGGCCTCTGGTAAGAAAAGATTTCCATGGAGAAATGCCACACTGGTAAGAATGGGGGGAAAAAAAGAATGTTGAAAAGCTGAAGTCAGGTGGTGAAAAACAAATTTCCAGGTTTGTTTGTGATTTGAAGAGAGACTTCGCATTTATAATTTAGAAGTGAGAATTGAAAGGCAGTCCTTCTCTCACATCATCGGCAAAAACAATAATAATGCATGTGCCTTGTCTGCTACTGTTGACAGGCTAACCAACACTCCTGTGTCTGTTGCCTCTGAACTTCTATCTACCAGGCCGCACATAAATTTGCGTCTTTCTTGACAGACAAAATTCAGAAAATCAGACAAGCAATCAGTGCAGGGATATGTGGTGTCCTTGTGTTCACTTAAAATCAATTCAAATAGCATGGCACAATTTGATCCTATCAAGCATAAAAACCCGGATGGCATAATACAACACCTGAAATCCTCCTGCTGCCTTGATATTCTGCCAACAGTTTTTTTCAAAATTGTTTCTAACTGCATGGCCTCAGATCTACAAATTGTTCAACATGCCTCCTCTCTAGGTTTCTTCCCACAGGCTGTGAAACTGCAGACATCAAGCCACTCTTAAAAAAGAACAATCCAGACATGTCACTAATGGACAATTACAGGTCCATTTCTAAATTCCCATTTTTAAGTCATTTTATTGAAAAAGCTGTTTTTCAACCACTGAACAACCTCTTGACACCAAACTGACACTAACTGTTGTGATGTCTTCCAGTCAGGATTTTGACCACACCACAGCACTGAGACGGCTCTCGTTAAGGTATTCAATGACATCCATTTAAACCCAGACATTGGCAGAATTTCAGTCGTAGTATTATTGGATATCAGTGCTGCATTCAACATGGTCAACCACAACATATTACTGGACAGACTTGAAAACTGGGTTGGACTTTTTGGCACAGTACTAAACTGGTTTGAATCCTACTTAGAGGACTACTTTGTGTCTATAGGTAATTACACATCTGAGCTGACAAAAATGACCTGTGGAGTTCCCCAAGGCTCCATTCTGGGGCCGCTACTGTTTAACATCTACATGCTTCCACTGGGTCAGATTATGAAAAACAACAAAATATGTAACCATAACCACATGCAGATGACACACACATTTATCTAACCATATCACCAGGGGACACTGAACCTATACAAGCACTGAGTAACTGCCTTTAACAAATCAAATTATTTTCTTCAATTCAACAAAGAACTGAAGTAATTGTTTTTGGAGCCAAGGAAGAACTATTAGAAGTCACCACTCAGCTTCAATCGGTAAAACAAAGCCAGAAATCTTGGTATAATCAGGGACTCAGACCTGACTTTCAACAACCACAATAAGATGATTAGATAATTAGTCCAATATCACCTGGAGAATATATCAAGGATTAATGGACTTGTCCATGCATTTATCTTCAGTCGACTCGACTACTGTACAGCTGCAGCTGGTTCAGAACGCTGCTGCTTGAGTCCTCAACAAGACCAAAAAAGTGGATCACATCATTCAAGTTCTGAGGTCTTTACATTGGCTTCCCGTCTGTCAAATAATTGATTTCAAAATCTTGCTGTTGGTTTTGAAGCACTGAAAGATGGAAAGTGATAGGGGGTGACACCTAGCAAAGGTCTGGATTCGAGTCAAGGCCGCTGCAGTAACCAACTGAGCTAACTGACTTCTGATTAATATCATACATTCACTGTAACTTTTACTGTCCTATTTTATCTTGTTTTTATTTTCTATTTTACTGAACTTACTCTTACTATTTTTATTGTATTTAAATATTTTATTATACTTCCCTATGTTGCTTTTATGTTTCATGAAAAGTGCTTCGAATTGCCTTGTTGTTGAATGGTGCTATACAAATACACTTGCTTGCCTTCATAATACAATCAGTACATAAACAGAACGTCAAGGACAATTTGTGGTTTTACGGAGTTTACCAATTAACTGTTTAACAGTTTACTGACACTGGAAAGGTGAATCTTCTACCTCCTAATTCAAGAATATACCCCTGCATCTCTGCATTGTACATTTAAATAAGCATCTTCCTCTGGCCACCTAGAACTATTATGATTATTATTTTTTGTTTGGCTTTATGAATTGCTTCTGACACTGTTAGAGATTTACCATGCTTTACTCAACAGAGAAAATTGGAAAAAAGTAATTTAGTACGTATGCTAACATTTTTTAGTATTGATCATTGTGTGAACATAAGTCAAAACATGGTTATTATCAGTATATGCTGTGCGCTTGGATCAGGTAAAAACAGTGAGAGAGAGCGTAGAAAGAATTTGTTGCATGCTGTTTTTAACCATGAAGCTGCTCTGAAGCGGAGAGGTGAGGCAAAAGGAACAGCAAAGATGTATGTATATATTCTGTAGAGAGCAGAGTTGTCCATATAAGCATATGCATCCCTTGGTTTAGCCATCAAAACTACTTGGTTAGTTTTAGGAAAAGATCACATTACCTTAGTGTAATACATCTCAAACGTAACGTAACTTAAATAAGTCAACGTTGACTTTTGGTTTCACACTATAACAGCAGTCTCCTGGGTCTAAGTCCTGTGTTTGTTTGACCCATCTATCCAGCCCGATCAATGCCCTACACTTTCTCTATGACTTTCAGACATTCTTGCTCTTTTTTTCTCCAAAATTAAGTGATGTAGGTATAGGTGTGATGAAAAGTTTGGCCACTTTGTTATTGACTACAGATATGGACAGAAGGTTCAGTGTGTAATATTTCTCAGGATCTATCGGCAGAAATGCAATTTAAGATCCATAACTATGTTTTCAGTGGTACATAAAGACCTTAGATAATAAGCCATTATGTTTTTATTACCTTAGAATGAGCCAATCCATAACCGTGGGCACCCCCTTCCATGGACGTCTCCACGTTGCATCATCATGTTTCTACAGTAGCTGAAAACTCGCTGACGACACAACGGTCATCGGCCTCATCCGGGACGGTGATGAGTCGGCCTACAGAAGGGAGGTTGATCAGCTGGCTCTCTGGTGTGGTCAGAAAAACCTGGAGCTTAACACAGTCAAAACTGTGGAGATGACCATGGACTTCAGGAGGAGCCACTCTGCCCCCCATCACCATACTCAACAGCCCCGTGTCTGCTGTGGAATCCCTCAGGTTTCTGGGATCCACTACATCCCAGGACCTAAAGTGGGAACCCAACACTGACACCATCATCAAGAAGGCCCAGCAGTGGATGTACTTCCTGTGCCAGATCAGGAAGCTCAACCTGCCTAAGCTTATGATCCCGTTCTACACAGCCATCATCCAGTCTGTCCTCTGCACGTCCATCACTGTCTGGTTTGGATCTGCCACCAAAAAGGACAGGAGCAGACTACAACGGACAGTCAGCACTGCAGAAAGCCATTACCCTGCCTGCCTTCCTAGTCTTTTGATGGTGGGAGTAAGCTGGAGCACCCGGAGAGAACCACGCAGAGAACATGCAAACTCCACACAGAAAGGCCGGGGCAACTGGGGTTTGAACCCACAACCTTCTTGCTGTAAGGCGACAGTGCTAACCACCGCACCACCGTGCCACCCCTTAATAATAACATTAATTAAGGGCACTCTGCTCATCACACCATTGCACTATTGTCTCAATCTGTTGTCAATCAGTCTGTTTTGTTTATAGTCTGTGTATATAGAATTCAGGCAGTGCAGACACTCATCACTATGTTGAATATGAACGTTAGAAGAAGAAGAAGTAGTAACAATATACAGGGGTCTACAAATAAGTTTTGCATCAGAGCAATATTTTCAACCATTAGATGGTGGATGAGAATATAAGCCATAAAATTAATTTAGACCAACATGTTGTTTGATTAGGTCACTTGGTAAGGCGCAGTACTCACAACTAAAGGGTTGATCCCACCTTGAGACAATTTTTTTTTTCTCTCTTCAGTAAAAGGATTCTGCAGCGAATGTTTCTCAGATCATGGCATGTGCAACACTGTTTTTGTTTCAGTGTTTGATCCACATCCATCAACCTACGGACACTTTTTCATTTCCCCAGTTTCTCCAGGCAGAGAACATTTAGGGGAATCGCGTTTTCTGATGGCTCTTTCAGAGTTGTGTCGAGCAGGTTATGGACTCTCTTTTAAAAAGCTCCAATGCAGAACAAGATTCTCGCGCTTTTATTTTGTTGGCAAATCCACTAATGAGGAAGTGATTATGTGAGTAACTGTTGCTGTCATGACTGAGTTATTTTAGCACTGCTATTTATTTATTTATATTTTTTGCCACTATCAAAGCACCATAATCTGGCAGAGGGCCAGAAAAATAAAGTACATACAGGAAGAAAGACAAGGTGTGTGATAGGGTTAGGGTTAGTGATGATGAGTGTATCATAATAACCTCTCTGACATGATTAACACATTTCAAATCCAACCACATCACCTTTTGTTGTACACCTTGCTGTACCTTGTAATACATTTCTGTACCTTGTGTGATTCTGCTTGTAGGCATCTCCTCAGTAGCAGACAACCATCGGAGGAGGAGGATATCACTCTGGAGGTCCGCTCGATGTATCTGTAGTCTCCATCTCCACCGCCCTCACACACCTTGAGAAAAACAACACCTACATCGGAATTCTGTTTGTGGATTTCAGCTCAGCATTCGACACCATCTTCCCATGAAACTGATCAGCAAACTCCGCACTCGACGACCCCAGACAGTTGGGATTGGCGGACTCACCTCCCCCACTCCCCCTCACGCTGCACACCCACGACTGCATCTCTCGACATGGAGAGAACTCTGTTGTGAAGTTTGCGGACGACACCCCCATCATCATAATCTTGCAGAGTGGTGCTCAGAGAACAACCTACTGCTCAACATCAGCAAAACCAAGGAGCTGATCATTGATTTTAGGGTGAAGGAGATAAAGACATACACCTCTGTCTACATTAGTGGAGCTGAGGTTGTGCTGAGGTGGAGCAGGTGAACAGTTTCAGGTTCCGGGGAATCAGCATCACAGAGAACCGACATGGTCATCTCACATCTCCACGCTGGTGAAGAAAGCTCAAAAACGACTGTATTTCTTGAGGAAGCTTAAGAAGGCCAAACTCCCATGCCATTTCTTGTCAGCTTATACAGAGGAGCAATAGAAAGCATCCTGACTGGAAACATCACAAACTCGCACGGGTGATTAAAACTGCTCAGAAGATCAATGGTACCCATCTCCTGAGCATCAGTGATATCGGTGATGTGAGGTGCCTAAGCAGAGCCCAAAGGATAATAAAGGACAGCACCCACCCAGCCACAGCCTCTTCACCCTGCTGCCTTCTGGGAAGAGATAAAAGTTTCTGCTGCCGCACCACCAGACTGCAGAGCAGCTTTTCCCCCCAAGCTATCAGTTTGAAAGGCCGCGGTTTTGCTAACTTGGGTTAATGCTAGCCCTAACTTATTATGTTAACTCATTTATCAACTTATCAGACATGCCAACTTCCTCACTGACTTTGGTCCAGGCGATTTCCTTTTTTTGTCCGCTCTCTGTAGCTGTGCGACCGACGTACAGTTCAGGGCGCGCACACACACACACAGCAACAATTATCTTTTCCTCCATTTTTTATTGGCTGTTCTGTTCTTCTGCTGTTGTGTTTGGATTGTTGTGTTTATGTGAAAACCGTAAAGGGAGGGTTTTGTCAACGTCAGTAGGTTGGTGACGTCAAAACTAGAGAGCCCGCTCCCACAACATATGTATCCACACCTGCAAACACTGTGATATGCAGAGTAAAAAAGGACACAAATGTTTGGGCTATGCTAAACGTTCAGAATAACTGACATAAATCATTGCATTCATTTTTGTCAGTAACAACTGAGAAGTTTGTAGTAAAGGCACTACCCCCAACACTCACTACGCTTTTGGTCTGAAAGCACCATTACAAACAAAATTTCACTGTATAACCTGTTGTATTGTGACAAAAATAAATCTACCTACCTAACTACCTAGTTCTTCTCCACCTTCAATGAGTACAAAGCTCCACTTTTTGTTGTACACCATGCTATACCTGATAAGGAGTATCAACTTAGTGAAAAGTTTGCAATACCTGACATTGTTCTCTTATACAGTAGTCAGCATTTCCACATAAAATGCAATCAAAACAATCATCTATCTGTATTCCTCATACTGTTTAATATTTTTTGACTTATCACTTATAAATGTATTGAGTAAAATGCGTGGGAGTACTAATAATACAATATACTGATTTGTGTCATCTTTTCTCCTGGCTGGTCTGTGGACGTAGTGGTTGTAATCCAGGCCAGCCAGCATGGTTAGAAAAGCGTATACTGGTTAAAAGTATATGGTTATGGAACTACTCCAACTCAGCAGTTGACCTGAGGGCACAGTAGAAATAAAACATACAGTATCTTTCCCTTCTGGTAATATAATTAAAGGCATAGCTGCACCAAGTACATTATTACAATAGGTTTAGCTATATACCATGTCAAACTATATAATAAGTTTGTCTTGCTGTTGCCTCTCCAGTGCACCTGTTGTCTCTTTCATTTGCACCAAAACAAGTGACATTGATTCACAATCACTTATGCTTACAATCTGGACCTATTGATATTCCTGGAGTCTGAAGTGTCCCTGAAGTGATCCTTTAATTTTGTTGAGCAGTGTATAAAGAGTACTGTCTACATATGCTCTGTATGATTTAACATTAAATTACATTTAATTTCATTTAATTCAATTAAAATCATCTCTGTTGTTTGTTTGCATGAATGCGGCTGTGGGTTGCTGTTGATTTAGCTTGCTGGCATGCTAGAGAAGTAGTAGAAAACAGATTTGTATGTTTTTGTTCACTAAGGAAAGTCAAGACAACAAAGTGCATTTCACTTTGGTGTTGAAGCAGAGTATATAGACGAGGAGCTAAAGCATCTAGCAAAGACACAGAGAGGAGACAGACACAGCAGGACAACAAAGGGACATCTCGCAGGACAACAGACGTCAGGAAGCTGGTGATACTCCTCATGAGTCTGCAGCTGGTTTGATTAGTTTGATAGTTTCCCCTGTAGAGAATAGCAAGAATAGCTTATCCTGGGGCTAATTTATGTGTTTACTTTCCATCAGACTCAGAGGCAAGCATTTGAAATCCTTCCTGTAAAATTTAAGATTAGTTGGTAGAGTCAGGCACTACTTGTTCTGGTAGGCATTGTTTTGCTAGAGTCATGTGTCATAGTCATAGTCAGAATGGCTTAAAAATGAGAACCAGTTTGAAAAATACAGGAATTTTCCTTTAACAGTACCCACTTTTTAGGGAGTTACTGAGTTTGCAGATTTCACATAGATAATGGAAATAAAATATCCAAGCTCATTGTTTTCTTAATCAATGAATTGAACGGTTTGTTCTTTTGTACTCTCATGGAGAGATAAAAATAGATGCCCTGATTAAGGACGTGGGCATGCATGAGTGCACTACACACTTTTTCACACCAAAATATCCTGTTCACAAGCCGCCTTTAGTAAACTGTGAAACTACAACAAGAGCCAAGTATGGGGCATGAGATAAACAGCCCTGTTTTCCTTGTAAATCCCATTTTGATGTGTTGTTGTGTGTTTCATTAGGTAATGCAATATAGAGGTATGTGCTTATTCTTATGGACAGAAGATTTTTGTTTTGATGGTCATAGTTCGAACTTAACAAGATGTTTTGGTTGGCATTAGAGTTAGAAATGTGAGATGTATGTACAGCTGGGCACTCCGCCATAAAATCTCCTGAATATTTGATCATTCTTGTGCGGTACTTTTTGTTTTGTTTTGTCTGGTAGTTTTTATGGTGTTCTTACCAGAAGACATCAGGGGAAAGTACTCTGTTAATGAATGATTGGATGTGGAGGAGAGAGATGGAGAGAGGGGAAGAGAAACAGCTCTGCAGATTTGTCAGTAAGGTTGCCAGCTGAGAAGTTATCTACTCTCTGCTTTGGTAAAGTAATCAATTTCTGCCTCTTCTGCTAGAAAACAGCTTCTCACTTTCTCTACTGCAGATTTATTGGCACCCTCGGCCATACTTTAAGTAGTTCGGCACCATCTTAATGTGATTTACACTAAATTGAGTTATATTTTTCAAATGGGAGTTACAGATGGTCAGGTGAACCTACTGTAAGTTAATGCAAGGACCTAAGAACTCATTGTGGCTGTGAAGAAGTATATTTACAAAGAGACTAAAGCAGGTTATAAAGCAGGATTTGTCACACATTATAAAATGACAGATCGGGTGCAGGCAAAAAAGAAATGAAATTAAAGATGAACAGAACGAGATGTACATTATTCTCCAAAAATGTGGTGTTCATTGCTATCTGACACAGAAAAGTTTAAAACTAAAGATGGAAGGCACTAGTTGGAGGTTTTCAAATTCTACACCAATACCCATGATAAGTGTCTTGGACTGCTATGAACTGCTTAGTGCATCTGTTTTTTTTTTAAAGTTGACCAATGCTAAATGGAAAGATATAATGGAAAGGGTGGGGGGAGACATCTACAGTTCTAGAAAGATTCTTGACCACACTGCTGCCGTAATGGCGGACGCCCCACCGTCTTCACCACCCGGCCACGTGGACACTGACAAGTTCGTGGAGACGTTAACCGCGGAGGTGCTGGAAGTTGTGGAGGCCTCCTTTGAGAAGAAGATTGACCCGGTTCTAAAAAGGCTGGAAACCTGTGCAGCTAGTATTTCCATATTATATGCTCAAATGAAAGAGGCAGAGGGGCGCATATCAATGCAGGAGGATATTACAGCGAGTCATAGTGCCAGACTCTCCGAAGTTGAGCTTAAGCTGGAAGCTGCCTTGGATAAGATCGATGACTTGGACAACGGGAGCCGACGGTGCAATATACATATTATTGGGCTCCCTGAAGGCAGTGAATGTACAAACCCTGTGTCTTTTTTTAAAACTTAGTTACCAGAGTTGGTGGGTGTGAGTTTCAAGGACGATGCTGTTAAAATTGACCGCTGTCACCGTGCGCTCGCTCACCTCCCCTCCCCGGATCAGCGGCCCCGCGCAGTCAACATAAAACTCCACAACTTCCAGGATAAAGCCCGGATCATGCAAGCAGCCAGGAGGATGCAGTCCCTACTCTACAACGGCGCCCCCATTATGATATTTGAGGATTTTTCCGCTGCAGTCGTGAAGAAACGCCAAGGATTCTACCACGTGAAACAACGCCTCAGGGAGATGGGGATTCCATTTGCCATGATGTACCCAGCTGTCCTCAGGATCAAGCAGAATAGTCAGGAGAGATCTTTTAGATCACCGGGAGGTGTTACCTGGATAAAGTGTCGCAAAACTTGGGTTCAACCACAGTGGCCCGGCCGATGGTTTGTGTTAATACCACTCTCTGAATGTGTATCAGCAATCCTCTTTCTTGTCCAACATGTAAGGTATTTGACAACTATCGTTTCTTTTTTTGTTAGTGTTGAGATGCTATTATTATTGTTATGGGCTTACATTTTTACTTTCTGTTATTGCTGAGATACTTAGCTTATTTTATCTACAGTAGCCATTTATAGCATCTTTGACTAAGCTGTGGGCTGGCAGCTAATTTACATTACTAATGATTAAGAAAAGACAGAACAGAGGAAGACAGCATCCTCCTCTGTTCAAGTTGGAAAGTTAGCTTGCTCCCCCTGTAGGGTGTTGGAGACCTTTGTCAGACCTCTATTGTATGTCTACTTGTCGTTTGATGGTTATGATTTTTGTAAATAGTTGTCTGTTAATTGTTAGCAAAGCAGGATGTTTGTTTGTCTTATTTTATGCGTATTTAATTTTTCACTGGTGTTTTAGGTTAGTTTTTGGGAGCCCTAAATATCAGCTAGGCTATTGTCACCTAGGTGTGTTTCAATGTTTACTTTAATTTTTGTACCTGGAATGTGGGAGGTATACACAACCCTATCAAACGGGAAAAAATCCTGAGTTTTCTGAAGAAGGAAAATGTGCATGTTGCTCTGTTGCACGAGACTCACATGACTCCTCAGGAGCACCTAAAGTTAAAACGTGACTGGGTTGGTCACATGTTTAGTTCCTCTTTTACCAGTAAGAGTCATGAGGTAGCCATTTTAATACATAAACATCTGCTGCTGATGGGTGCCCAAACAATTAGTGATACTTGTGAATATTTATTATCCACCAATTCAGTCTAACGACTTTATTACTCCTGCTTTCTCCTCCTTTTCCAATTGGATTTGTGATAATTCAGTGATAGCCGGAGATTTTAATTGTTACTTTTATGCGATTGTGGACAAATCTCCTCCTAAACAAACTCAAATGTCTAATAGTTTTTTAGACACCTGTAATGAACTTGATCTAGTTGACACCTGGCGGACTCTTCACCCTAATGATAAAGAATTTACATTCTTTTCCGGTGTTCATAGAAAGAGTAGTAGAATTGATCTTGTCTTCACTCCCAAACAATCACTAGGAAATATTTCGAGTTGTAGAATAGGTGATATTATTATATCAGACCATGCGTCTGTTTATGTACAGTTAAATTATTTAAATCCTGTCCCTCGGTGTCATACATGGAGATTTAATAATTTTTTGATTCGACCCAAAATTTGAAATATTTTTAAATGAACAGCTCAACCACTTTTTAAAGGAAAATGCAACTCCGGAAGTTTCTCCAGGTTTGCTCTTGGGACACAATGAAGGCTTACACTCGTGAACTAATTATATCATATTGTGTAGGCCTGAAGAAGAAAAGTCAGATGGAGCAAAGAAAATTAGAACTAGAATTGCACAAACTCCAGGTTAAATACAATGAGTCACCTTCTGAGCAATTAAGGAATGAAATTTAGGTGGTTAAAATTGCTTTAGAGGGGAGAAATCAATATTTTCCATGAGGCAAAGGCTGCATGAGTTTGCCAACAAACCAAATCGCTACTTGGCCAATCTCCTTCGGAATATGGTGTCTTCTCATAATATCCCATGTGATTCATCTGGTTTACTGAAGTATGATAATATAATAATTAATGATACTTTTAAAACCTTTTACAAGCAGTTATATACTTCCCAGTTCAAATCACATACAAACAAGAAATGCACAACTTCTTCTCAGGACTAAACTTACCCATAATTACTGAAACCCAGAGGGATGACCTATGTAAACCAATAATACAGAGTGAAATTTTGAAGGTCGCTCAGATGCTTCCAAACAACAAAGATCCTGGCCCTGATGGGTTCAGTGGGGAATTTAAAAAAAATTCAGTAAGGTTTTAATCTCCCTATTGTGTGAAATGTTTCAGTCCTCATTTGTTGCGGGTACTCTTCCTCCCTCTTTAATGGAGGCTAATATCTCATTAGTTTTGAAGAAGGGGAAACCTCCGGAAGATTGTGCCTCCTATAGGCCTATATCTGCTTTGAACCTTGATTTGAAGATACTAGCTAAGGTCCTGGCTTCATATTTAGAAACAATACTGCCTTCTGTTGTCAAGAATGATCAAACTGGTTTTATACGAGGACAGTATTCCACACACAGCGATAGGCACCTGCTCAATATTATCCAGCATTCATCATTGTTTAGTCCAGCAGCTCTAGTCATTTCTCTTGATGCAGAGAAAGCCTTTGACCGTCTGGAATGGCCGTATCGCTTTTTCACACTTTAAGAATTTCGTCTAGGTGATGGCTTTGTTAAATGGATCCAGATTTTATATACTTCTCCTCTCTCGGCAATAATTGCTAATGGTCACAGATCCAGCAAATTCAGTATTGGGCGTGGCAGTCAACACTGCTGTCCGCTGAGTCCTTTATTTGCCTTTGCTATGGAAGCCCTAGCCGCAGCTATTAGGAAGGATACTAGTATTGAAGGACTCTGCTTGAACAATTTCCAACATAAGGTTTCACTTTATGCGGACGATGTTTTGATTTTTCTAAATTCTCCAACTCATTCAATTCCTAAACTAATTACCTTAATCTCTCAGTATGTCTCCATTTCAGGCTACAAGATAAATTTCTCTAAAAGCGAGGCTATGCCTCTCTCTGGCCTATACATGGGGTTGACCCAAACATTTCTCAGCCTTATCGTTGGTCCCCCTTGAGTTTCACCTATTTAGGAATAAAGATCTCACCAAAACTAAAAGATTTGTATAATCTGAACTACACTCTTTTTCAATCCATCAATCAATTTGGATAGGTGGTGCAGCCTCCCTCTGTCTCTTTTAGGTCGTATACACCTGGTTAAGATGAACATTCTCCCTCGTCTTCTGTATCTATTTCACATTTTGCCTCTTGTTTTGTCTAAAAAGGTTTTGTCAAAATTCAACTATCTCGTTTATTTCATGCAAGAAAAGACTTATATTAAGATATAGTTATCTTTGTCTTTGAAAGGTGGCCTTGCTGCTCCCTCTCTCTCACTATACCTCTGGGCTGCACAGTTTAAATTCCTCACAGAATGGTTTATAAGTGATCCCGACTCTATTTACCTAAGCGCTGAGTCTACTCCTTTAAAGGAAACACCACTGAAAAAGCCAAAGTATTCATACAAGATAATATGGTGTTAAAGAACATGCTTGTTATCTGGCGTAAGGCCAGGCGTTTGGAAGGATACAATAACTGTTTCTCCCTTACTCCTATTCATGACAAACCCCAACTTTTTACCTGGTCTTCAGGCTGTTTTTTCTGAATGGTCTAAAAAAGGGATTAAAACAGTTGGTGACCTCGTTCAAGAGGGCTCACTTCTTAGATTTAATCAAGTAAAAGCCAAGTATGGTCTTACCAATAAGGATTTTTTAAAGTACTTTCAGATAAGGAGCTTTATTATTTCTAAATTGAAGGATTGTAATGGGGGATTTGGTGTCTCCTATAGAATCACTGATGTTAAAAAATGCTCATCTAAAATGTTTAGCTAATGTGATCTTAAAATGGATCTCAGATAAAGTTAAGGGCCAGTGGGAATCAGACGTGCTATAGAGGCTATAGAGGCTAAGGCCTGGAATGAGTTGTGTTGTCGAACTTTTAAGGCCTTGGCATCAAATTCTACCTTGGAGAGACAATTTAAACTCATACATAGGCTTTATGTAACACCTGAGAAGAGACACAGAATGTTTCCAGCAGTATCAAATCTTTGTAACAAATGTCAGTCTGCTGTTGGTTCTTTTTTTCATTGTTGTGGTATTGTGCTATCAGCCAGTGGCTACAGACTGTGATAGGCATTATCCCAATGGAAGCCTTTTCCACAGCACTGAAGGACAAACCACTCCTTTTCTACCGAACATGGAACCCCTTTTTGGACTATCTGGATGCATCTGCCGCTTGGAGGATGAGACTGGGTTTATTGGATTTGGCCTGGCAACAACGGGACAAGTCCTAGCTTTTTAGACTCCCTGTCTTTATTCATTTAAGTATGTCCTTGTCTTGTGCATGTATATGATATTATGTGATGTTACCCTGCTTTGCAAAAAAAGTTCAATAAAAAATAATAATAGAAAAAAAAAACTGTGGACCTTCCACATTTGTTCCAAAGTGTGTTAGACCTGCCAAGTCTTGAACAGTACATTCTTGTATGCCACATTGGATGTTGATTTTATGTAATCAACCATAGCTATTAGGTTGAGAAGGTGCTTTCTCTGAAACAATAAGATAAATACATTTTCTAAGCATAATAACCATTCTGGTGGCACATAGATAAGATGCTTGCCTTTGGTGTAAGAGACCTGAGCAAAACACTAAACTCCTAGTTGCTCCAGAGGCGTGCGACCTCTGACATATATAGTAATTGTAAGTCATTTTGGATAAAACGTCAGCTAAATGAATAGGGCAGGGCCAGTTTAATATGATTGGCTATGTCAATCAATCACAGACTCCACATCAGAACATAATGAAACAGTTCAAATGCGGACCTAACCTCTAGCCCTGTTATTTGTGCTTTGTCCCTCAAAATTACAGCCATTCTGGGTTAATGAAACAATTCTGATGCAGATGTTAACATCAAGAACTTATAGCCAGCCTACTCCAACTGAAAACACAAAAATGCTAAGAAATGACAAACTAACCTAGGGTCCTTCAATAAATCAGGAGAGAAACATTAAAAAACAACAGGGCTTTCCACTCCTACTTAACCTGCCTCTGTGTGCTCAATGTATACAAATTCTCAAAGATCCATTTACAACAAACAATTGCTGAAGTCACTGGATCAAGTTCTTCACCTCAGACTTTTAGAAACTCTAAGCTGCAGTTTCTCTACATACAACAACCCACAGATCTTGAGCCTGCCACGTGGTTGGGAGTAGCAGAGTGAAGAGAAAGATTGCTGTCTGCTGGGGGTGTAAAATGGCAGCTGTCATTCAGTGGACGAATCACGAGGCAGCAATCAAATTCTGATTGTCCAATCCAGGGTGCCTACCTGTTTTCCATTACATGCATGAAGGAAACACCCATGCACACCCCCCCACACACACTGATTGAGAGGAACAGAACTGTGTGGTAAAATGACAAATATGACCCCAGGGTCATAACAGTCTAGCTTGGCTCCAGCAAACTGATGGGTGCCAATTTTATTGCATGATCTATTAACATTTAAATCACAGATGCATGGTCCGGAGAGCCACTAGGCTTATATGTACACCATAATTTATTTATTGTACTCAAGGGCTCAGCTGAGAAGAGCTAGATAGGAGTGTCTAGTTTTGATGATGTACTGGTCTTGCATAAAATTATCAAAAATGCTGGAATAACGGTCTCTAAAGACCCAGCTGTGTCCTGAAAGTGGGCTGACCAGAGACAAATTCCCGGGGCCATTTTTTTGCCCTAGAACCTTTGAAGACATGTGCACAATCATGATCACTCTTCTGTAATGTGCCACTACCACAAATATTTCCTCCACCAGTTAAATTTTAAAGGTACCTGTGACGGAAAGGCAAGAATAGTAACCCCACCCAGATTTGAACACGGGACTATGGGGTACCAAACATGCAACTTGACTTGAAAGAGCCAGGCTCGTTGGTATGGCAGTCACAGCGCATACTCAACCGTAGTGACGGTGGTCCGTCACAGTACCAAAGGAAACATTCAGGTTACAGGTAATGCCAGTAAGAGTGTTTTAGTTTGCTACCAGCACAACACACCCAATCGAATAGGAATACAATGCTAAATCGAGGTTTACGAGTGCTCTTTTTACGATTTCACTCTGTCTACCTCAACTTCTGCTCTGCCAATGCTGCTGCCCATTGTGCTATATTCAGCCCCACCCGCACCCCAGCATCCACCTGCAGTCTCCAACTTCAGTCCAGAGGGGCCGTAATCTGTTATTGTCACTCCCCACGCTGTTCCACTGTACGAGTGAATGTGGTTGTTTTCAGACTTATATTTGCAACTTGAATAATTTTATCTCCTAGTCACGGAAAAGGCAAACAGCAGCACCATAATCAAAGTGTTTCACTGCTGATAGCAGCCTGAAATTGAAGCCAGTTTTGTTGGAACAACAGATAAAGTCAGTGGACATTGGTTGCTCTTTCTGAATCACTAATGCAGCAAGCAGACAACATGGGGCAATACACTGAAACACTCATGCAAGTGGAGATGCCTGATACCATCTGTGTAGTTGAACAACATACCTTTGAACATTTCAAGGGTCAAATTAAGAGCCAAGCCAAGGAGGGAGAGAAATCAAGGTTTATATATTTAAAAATAGTGCTTAAAAGAACTTGGACTGGACATTTTTCAGAAACCTGACACTATACTAATGCAAATGTAGCTCCGTCAGTAATTTTAAATTGTACTTTATTTAACATTTATTCTTACAGAATACAATCTGGAAAAAAATACTGAAGTCTAAATAAAAAAAAACACCCCAACAAAAACTTATGAAACTGATTTGTGGCTCAAAGTGACTGCGTCCACGTACAGTATATGCTTCTGGCATTAGTCAGCCGTCATATCCCACTCCCTCTCTGAATTGGAACAGAACTCCTGCTGCTACCTGTCATATGTAAGACTAAGTGCAGATAGGTAAATGACCATTGGTTTGTCTTGTGCAGACACACACACTCCCTGCTACATGCAGACAGAATAATTTGTCAGATACACTCCCAGACAGGTGTAGACATACTCAAACACGCATTGGTCTGTGTACTGTTCATTCATCCCTCCATTTTTGCTTTCCCTAAAAGCTCTGACCAGACTCACTTTCATTCTCTCTGTCTTGTTCTTCATTGCTCCATCTTTACCAACATCCAGAGAGAGGAAGACACAACACAAGTACCGAAATGTAGTGAAGAAATCAGTGAGCACCATGGCCTGGTCATGAATATTGACATTCTGATTAATTACTGGTGGGTAAAACAGGGTGAAGCCATTGAGACAGTATGTGTATTTACGCGTGAGGCACAGCAGCGTAACTTCATTGTTTGTTTTTTTTTAATAATTTGTCAGGATCTTATGTTAATTCTTCTGTGTTCTTCTACTGCACATCCAAAAGGTCTCACACACCAGGTTCATACAGTAAAACAGTTTGGAGTAAAGCTGCTGTCCTCCTGATCAATCCTGAGCTCCATCAGAGCATCTAAATTATTTCTGAAGTTAAAAGTTTAATTCTGTGTCCTCTGGAGAGTGTTCTGTCAAGTTTATTACTGCAGTTTTTAGTTTTGCTGCTTAACTGCCCTACAATATTTGCTGTGACATTACTGCATGCATGGAAACTTTAATTATACTCATTAAGTATTTATACTTATATTAACTTTAATATTACTGAAAGCACTCCCTCTAATCATTAAAGTAAATTGTTAAAAAACTCATTCGTCAAAACAACACATAATAAAGAAATAATCTGAAAAGCTCACTCTGCTCAACAAAAAAGGCAATATTACCGGCAGGGACTGGTTATGGGGAAGGGAAATATCAAGGGCCACCCCTGACTAAAGGTTCTCGTCAATTAGTAGTCGTTAGTTCAAGCCATTAGTCCACTAGTAATTGCATGTAACATTGTTAACTCTGTGCTACATTACAGAGAAATACAAAACCGTAACAATAAGCCATTAAAATTGAAATTTTAAAAACAAACACATGAAGCAAGCCGCATGTTAAATGCTAATGACGGCGATTCGGAATGTGTCGGAACAACCAGCAAGGCGACTGAACATTTCAATTTATTTCAACACACTTTAAAATCCCTGCCCCGGGCCTGAAACCCTCCTTCTCCTGGCGGTCCAAAGCTCAAATGCTTGTGGTGTAAACAAATACCAACACTCCCCTGGATTCCTGGATTGGAAAAAATGCCCGTGTTGCAACAATCCCCTGATACTTTCATACGGTGACAAAGAAGAGACCCTGAATAGTCTTTTGTTTTTTTCTGCAAATACTGAGACTGATGAAGTTTGTTGACCATGACTGTTATCATCGACTAATGGTTTAGTTGATTTTTAGGGGGCAGTCCTAGAAATGTCCATGGTCTTTAAATTGGTGAAATTATTTGTTGGGGTGGGCGGCTAGTGGATGACATATGCATATATGCTGATTCAGATGACATCCAATCTGCGCATCACTACTGTCCTCATAAACTTACTACCAATCTTTTTGCTTCCATCACTTTTTTACAGAACTTATCGTTGTCGTTATTGTTGTTCTCACTTGCAAGGCCTTCCTGACATAGTGCAGAACAGAAAGACAGAAAGATAGCCAGTGTGCAGAAGACAGGCAGAAAATAGGAGTGAAAGAGCAACAAAAAACAAGGCCATTCGTCAAGTGAAACTGCACAAAATGGAAAGCTGCCCAGTGGAAACCCTCCTGCTTCCTGTCCTTTATGCTTGTCTCATTTGCAGCCTCTTTTCTCTCCTATCTTCCCAGATTCAGTACCTTTCTTGCTCTTGCAAAGTGACATTCATACGGCTGGGGGAAGAGGAAGTTTGTCACATAAGAGTTATGGTGCTGAAACTCCCGGCTCTTTGTCGGTACGAGTTGAGGGGACTATCCAACGCGTCTCTGCCACTATACCAATGTCCACACAACCCTCCCATTCCTCTCATGCACTTTGTCTTCTGGTTGTAGGACATTCTGTTTATGTCTGCCTCCCCCTCTCATGTTTTGCTTTTTATGTCACTTCAATCAGTGGATGAAAGTAAGAAAAAAAGAAAAAAGCTTTAGGAGGTCCTCATGTAATCGTTAGCCCTGTTAACTCCTGCTGATGTCAGCTGTCAGCATCAAAATTATTTCTCTTTCACTGGCTAGACTGCAGTAGTCATTGTCCTCTTGTAATATTTACATGTTTGTAATACCTGGTGGCTCGTTCCACATTATCGAGTACTCTGCTGATTGATTTGACAGGCATGTTGTGGTCCCAGCTGATAGCATTCTGTTGTGTTTGTGCTCCCTGGATGGATCCGATTACACAGTAGCTGTGACTGAAAATGTTTTGTATTTCCACTGTGTTGTAAATTACGCTAAATGTAACTCATCATGGATGAGTTACATTGGATCCCCACCTTTTTTTATTAACCTTTTCTCTTTCTTTTTATCCTTTTATCCATTTTCTCATCTAGGCGCTGTAACAACACAATTTACGTTCTTGAAATTACCTCAAATGTCCTGACTTACCTGAGATGGATTGCCGACCTGTCCAGGGTGTACCCTGCCTTTCGCCCGATGTCAGCTGGGATTGGCTCCAGCCCCCCTGTATACAGGATAAGCGGTTGACTTACTGTCAAAATTCTTCTTCCATGGACGTCGCTGTGTTTCTATAGTAGTCAAAAATGGCAGTGTAGATGCCAGAGATGCTCACATGTCTCTGAGCAAGAGTCCAAGTCAAGTCTCAAGTCTCTCATGGTTATTACGAATGCTGCGTTCAATCCAGGTTTACTAATAAAACTGCGTAGCTATAAGGAATTCTGTAACTGTAACTTTTTTTTCATTTACAGAGCACAACCAACTAATGTGCAATGCAATTATTGACAGCTTATTAAATAAGTCAACACACTCCCCAGACTCTTAAACCCAGTGCAACATTAACTAAATAAAACTGACGTTGCATAATCAACAATAAACCTGTAACCTGTTTCTAACTTGCAGAGCACAACCATGTGGCCTAATGTACAATGTGTCTACAATTAATGACAGCTTATAAACTACTGTAACTCAACAAACCCTGTTGACTCTCAAACCCAGTGTACAGGTGCTGGTCATATAATTAGAATATCATCAAAAAGCTCTCCCCCTTATGAGTTTTTGTGGTTAAAACGTTAGATTGGAGTCAATTTTGTCAGACACTGTCGTCTTTTCTAAATGTTAACACGTTTCTCCCATCCTAAATGACAAATAATCTAAAACCATTACTGACTAGCGTTTAATATATACAGGTGCTGGTCATATAATTAGAATATCATCAAAAAGTTTATTTATTTCAGTAATTCCATTCAAAAAGTGAAACTTGTATAATGTATACTTTCATTCCACACAGACCAAGTGTTCAGTCCTGTTAATTTTGATGATTATAACTGACAACTAATGAAAAACCCAAAATCAGTATCTCAGAAAATTTGAATATTGTGAAACGGTTCAATATTGAAGACACCTGGTGCCACACTCTAATCAGCTAATTAACTCAAAACACCTGCAAAGGCCTTTAAATGGTCTCTCAGTCTAGTTCTGTAGGCTACACAATCATGGGGAAGACTGCTGACTTGACAGCTGTCCAAAAGACGACCATTGACACCTTGCACAAGGAGGGCAAGACACAAAAGGTCATTGCTAAAGAGGCTGGCTGTTCACAGAGCTCTGTGTCCAAGTACATTAATAGAGAGGCGAAGGGAAGGAAAAGATTTGGTAGAAAATGTGTACAAGCAATAGGGATAACTGCACCCTGGAGAGGATTGTGAAACAAAACCCATTCAAAAATGTGGGAGAGATTCACAAAGAGTGGACTGCAGCTGGAGTCAGTGCTTCAAGAACCACCAAGCACAGACGTATGCAAGACATGGGGTTCAGCTGTCGCATTCCTTGTGTCAAGCCACTCTTGAACAAGACACAGCGTCAGAAGTGTCTCGCCTGGGCTAAAGACAAAAAGGACTGGACTGATGCTGAGTGGTCCAAAGTTATGTTCTCTGATGAAAGTAAATTTTGCATTTCCTTTGGAAATCAAGGTCCCAGAGTCTGGAGGAAGAGAAGAGAGGCACAGAATCCACGTTGCTTGAAGTCCAGTATAAAGTTTCCACAGTCAGTGATGGTTTGGGGTGCCATGTCATCTGCTGGTGTTGGTCCACTGTGTTTTCTGAGGTCCAAGGTCAAAGCAGCCATCTACCAGGAAGTTTTAGAGCACTTCATGCTTCCTGCTGCTGACCAACTTTATGGAGATGCAGATTTTATTTTCCAACAGGACTTGGCACCTGCACACAGTGCCAAAGCTACCAGTACCTGGTTTAAGGACCATGGTATCCCTGTTCTTAATTGGCCAGCAAACTGGCCTGACCTTAACCCTATAGAAAATCTATGTGGTATTGTGAAGAGGAAGATGCGATACGCCAGACCCAGCAATGCAGAAGAGCTGATGGCCACTATCCGAGCAACCCGGACTCTCATAACACCTGATCGACTCCATGCCACGCCACATTGCTGCAGTAATTCAGGCAAAAGGAGCCCCAACTAAGTATTGGGTGCTGTACATGCTCATACTTTTCATGTTCATACTTTTCAGTTGGCCAACATTTCTAAAAATCCTTTTTTTGTATTGGTCTTAAGTAATATTCTAATTTTCTGAGATACTGAATTTGGGATTTTCATTAGTTGTCAGTTTTAATCATATCAGTCTGTGTGTGATGAATGAATGAATATAATATCCAAGTTTCACTTTTTGAATGGAATTACTAAAATAAATCAACTTTTTGATGATATTCTAAGTATATGACCAGCACCTATAAGTTATAACTAAATAAAACTGTAACGTTATATGATCAACAACAAACCTGTAACCTGTTTGCAGCCAACATTAACAATTAACGTGATGGCAGCCAGAGGGACATAAATAATTACGTTAATCGACCACCACAAGTTTGGCAAGTTAACAAATGCTCATTCATCTTTTCATAACGAATGACAGTCGGAGTTAACCTCTCGTAGGACGTAGGACGATCAATCATTGATCTCAGCTCACAGTAAGCTCACGCAGGTAGAATGTCTCTGACTTGACGGCGCCATTTTTATTCCCCACCCCTGTGGTTGCCTGCATCTTACGTTACACTTACTCAGACAATTCCTGTGCAATAACCTAGTAACTCTGTCTCTAATCAGCCACCTGTTTACCTGTTATCCCAACCTGTTACCTGTTACTTATTATTTATTTATTCATCAATTATCATTCATCAATTTATTCATCATTTATCAATCATTCTCAATTTCAGAGCTGTTCATATTGTCATTTTGTATATTGTGTATATGCTGTATACTAAATCCACCTACCTCAAAGTACATTACACCTTCACATAATACTTATTTATTCCATCATCCTTTGACTGCGTACATGTGTACCTGTATCTCATCCACCTCCGACATGTACATAATGATAATTTTACTCCTGCATCCTTTGCACTGTATTGCACTAATTGCCTCAATCTGTCAATATTGTTTGTTTATTGTGTGTGTGTGTGTGTGTGTGTGTTCTCTATACTGTAGCCTGTGTGTGATTTTATTATTGTATAGGTAACCACATCGTGAGCATTGTACAATCCTGAGTCAAATTCCTCGTATGTGTACACACCTGGCAATGTTTTCTTTCCCTTGTTACATACATCCAAAAACTTTAAAAGCTTTTTAGCTCTGAGAGTTTACTTCAGTTCAGTTTACTTCTTTACATCTGTGAGGAGGGACAGTCCAAATTAATAAACACACATGGTAAAACAAATACCAGAATTAGCCAAGAGGCTATTTTCTCTAGCCTCTGGCCAAAGTGTTAAAAAGGCTTCCTAAAATGCATGAAAGCAAAAACAAAACAGGGCATGCAGTTTAAAGATTGGAAAAGTTGATTAAAACAGTAAAAGCAGTAGTGACATAAATACAAATAGAATGGCATGGCAAACAAGTAGCAGCAGCAAAAAGCATTTCGTGCTGACATGTGTATGTATGAATCATCCATTGCTTTAATTGGATACTAAAAGATACGTGAATGTTTAGCTGTCTGATGTCGACCACACACACAGCAGAGTTTAAGTTTGGAGTACCTAATAAAATATGCAATTCTTGCAAAACTCTTGCTTGGTATTCAAAGTCACCCATGGCTTAGCTCCACTGCCACTTGTAGCCGGGGTAACGGGTTGCGTCTTGTACTTGTTCGTGTATGTTCTTGATTTCAGTGTCAGTTTGGTCCATGTTTCTATGTCTTGTCCTGCTTCCTGTTTTAGGTTGAAGTTGTCTGCGTCTGTGTCTAGTTTTGCTTCCTGCTCTGTCTGTTAGCCCCTAATGTGTTACACCTGTTTGTGGTCCTGCCCTGCTTGTTTGTGTCTGCATTTATACCTCTCAGTTCCTGTTGGTCTTTGCAGGATCATTGCCTGTTTGTCAGTCAGTTGGTTAGCTGCCTGTGTCTGTGAGGATTATAGTCTTACCTGCTTGGACGATTGTTCATCTCACGTGATTTGAATTTGGTATTGTGCCTTTTGGATAACCTGTTTCTGTTTGGACTGTTTTGGATAGAAGTCATCCAGCCAAGTCTCGTGTCCTGCGTTTAGGTCCTAAAATCTTTTTATTTGGGTGAGTTCATGTCAAAGTCTGACACTGGAAGCTTTTGACCATATCACATGGTCCTCAGCAGATTTGATTCGCTTAGTTGCAATGGAACTGTAGATTTTCCATTATTCTTGACTTTGCAAAGTCAAGCTCAATTTTTGCAGGTGATTGATCTAATTTTAATTGGCAAAGTCCATGAAATATATTCACTTTAAAGTCAAGGCCAATAATAGAAGCCCTACATTACTGCCTATACTTTGCAGAAATTCATGTTATTAGGGGACCAGCTATTTTTCTTCAGTGTGATGTTTTTTCCAGACAAAAGAAACAGAATGTTTCTACTCTGCATCACATGGCACAAGGTCTATTTTCAGGTGGAAGACTGCAACCATAACGTTTCATGCATCACTTTGCGCATTTCTCTTTGGGAAATCTGGTTTGCTTCTTCTCCAACTTTCTTTCTCACCTCTAATTCTTGTCCTTCTTCCTCCCTGCAGCTCATTCTTTTGTTCACCTTACACTTCCCTTTGCTCGGTTTCACACTTTGTTTCCCCTGTTTTCTTTCAAAGTAATCTAACCAGTGTATTCAGATAGTAATTTGGTAACATGGCCCCATGTATTCTGTATTTCTTGCATTTTTTGGAACAGAATAATGAACTTTATAAAACCTTTCCACAGGTTCTTGCCTGTTTTTAACCTTTACAGAGGCATGGGGAAGATAATTTTCCTGTTGGGGGATATGGGCAGAAATGCCATTCCAAAGAAATCTTTTTTCAACATGTTGCTATTCTAAATTACAAGCTAGAATACACAAGTCTGATACTTTTCAAAGGCTAACCCTAATAGTGCTCAAACCCAACATGTCTACTGGACTGAAAACTCCCGCAGTAGTCAACAGCCCTGTACTCAGAGTGTCACTGAGGCAACATGCTCACTTCAGCCAGCCTCAAAGTAAAATGGACAACAGTGTGAGGCAAGGGGAATGGAAGTATGTGGCTGGAGAAAGAGAGTGGAATAGAGAGTGGGATACTTAAAGAAACAACAGGAAAGAAGATGTGAGTGAAGACGTACAGCAAGAGAGTAACCAGAACAATAAAAGGGATAGAGTGCGAGAAGCTGAATTTTAAAACACATCACTGCTGCAATTTAGCCAATTTATAGCACAAGGTGCTGATGCTTGGGCACAAGAATAAGCTCTTGTTGTGATTCATGTGGGGCACAGGATTAATTTCATTTCAGTGCTTTGTTTAGCTCGGGCCTAATTCTCTCCACTCTTTCTTTGTCCTTATGGCTTCAGGTCCAAACTGGTGGATTTTCCCCCCTATGTTTATTGTTACAGTGACCAGTTTCTTTTCTGCTATCCACAAACATCCCAGGCCTTTTGCTGGGAGGTTGGGATTCAATGGTCTGCACTAAACCCCTGAGCCATCAGGATGCCATAATATAGGGCTTTTTCTGAGCCATAACAATCCTCCTCCTTATGGATCTATTCACCTGGCAGGGATGCCCATTGAAAGTAGCCTACAGCTTGCAATATGCTTGTTTTTTTTGGGGGGGGGGGTTGTACAAAAAAGTTATTGTTCAGCATTGTTGATATACTTGACTTCATTCTTGTAGCTGGAGGAATAAAGACTATATCCATGAAGCAGCAGACCAGAATTGAATCATCGCTGGCCAACACCAGATCATCTTTAAGATCTTCTGATTTTAGTCAAACATAAGTGAACATTGGAACACCCGAGGAGGTCAGACTTCTCTAAAATTCTTTTGCACAGCACTGTACCTCACCAGTTAACATACAGCATTTTGCTCCTCACATATAATTACCATAAGCACCATAAACAACAAAAACAGACAGGACAGGTGAAATCAATACAGGGGGAGGAGGGGAAGAACTCGCCAGTAGGGGGGACAGAGAGTATCCGAGAATGTGCTGCCTACACAGGGGAATCAACTGCGTTTCCCCCTCCTTTCCAACACTACTTTTCCTCTGGCCCTCAGATCCACCAGGTGAAACTTTTCCTGTGACATTTGGGGTTGATGCTACAAAGTGCCAAAAGTAATTTAGTGTTAGGTCAGGAGTAGGATACCCCTTCAATATAATCATGATATTTATAGTACTTTTTCACTCTGCTTGCCAATAACCTCTCAGCTGCTGAACTCTGCATTATTTCACTGGTCAATAATAAAGTGCTGTCCACTGTTTCCTGTTTCCCTAAAATCATCCGGTAAAAAATGATCCTCATTCATTCATCTATTGTTCATTGCTGGTTATATTTATTTGTGCGTTTGTATCTGTGCAGTTTTACTATCAATAATGACCTCATACAGATTGATACCTAAACATATACAATTGCTAAACTTACCAAGTGTATGATTTGGTCTAAATCTAAAAAGGACCTTGACATTGTTTGTATGTCAGATTAAAACTCCTGTAAAATGAAAATTTACTTGCATGTGTGATCATCAGTGTTGGGAGTAATGCGTTACAAAAGTAACACAATTACAGTAACGTACTGCTTTTGCTGTAATGCAGTAAATTACTAAAAGAAAATCGGTAATATTATACCCGTTACAATTTCAGTAACACGTGTTACAACACATTTTAACCTGAAATCAAGTGGTGTTTTTTTTTGTAATAATTCCCCACAATTCATCCTATTTCACCCCCCCACTAATCAGAAGGTTAATTTTTATAACAAAGACCCACCCCATCCACGTATAAAACTCTGCACATCACTAGAACCCATCTATGCAGCACATCTTATTATCAGAGTAATGTGCCCATTAAATAGCAGTGCGAGTAACTCAAAGTAACAAAGTAAAAATTGTGCAAAGAGTTAAAATTCAGAGACAGTAATATTAATATAACTAATTACTCTCAAATGACAGTAACTAGTCAACTATAATGTATTACATTTTGGAAGTAAGTTGCCCAACACTGGTGATTATTGTTATAAGTTGCATTTGATGAACAACTTCATGAAATTCTAATTTCCTGAGCTGCACCTGTAATGCAAATAATGATATGTTCGGATCAAATGCTAACTGTGTTACAGTCACTATGTTCTGTGAACTTATTCAGTGCGGTATTTTTTTTACACACACACACACACACACGTTACAAGCAAAACTCAGAAGAGTGGAAGCTTCCTCCAAGGTTTGCCTCCCTCTCCTCAGTGCCATTCAGAATGGCCTCCAGAGGCACGTCGGTGAAATGATGGACGACTGCGAGCTAATGGCTGCAGCAATTCTCCTGCCA
Source organism: Micropterus salmoides (assembly GCF_014851395.1). Classification (NCBI taxonomy): domain Eukaryota; kingdom Metazoa; phylum Chordata; class Actinopteri; order Centrarchiformes; family Centrarchidae; genus Micropterus; species Micropterus salmoides. Next base: position 2,675,842 of record NW_024044237.1, read on the forward strand.
AAGTTCAAGAACTAATGTCACAGAAGCAGGTATTTACAGATTACACTGATATAATTCTAGGGATGTGCATGTTATGTCTTATATGACTTACCTCCAAGCACGTTTTATCTCTAGGATCAAATATAAATACTAGTTGACAGTTTGAATGCTTACATTTTTACTAAAAAAGTAGTTAAAAAGAAATTGTTCTTAAGTGTGAACTCAGAATTATCGGTTCATGATAATGAAATTCCTTGTGAAGGATTACAATTATTTATTACTCTTATAATACACATTTTTATTCCCAGTGCAATGCCATGATTTCTTCTTACAATGTCCTGGGTCCATATGCTGCAGTAAGTCTCTTTGTGTTGATTAGACTGCCAAAATGTATTGTATGTGTGTTTTTCACAATACATGTTTGGACTGTGTGTGAGGTTTCACCTTGACCAATTGAAGAGAATGAACAGGAGCACATGTCAGATAAAGAGGAAATCTTCTCTTCATTGAGGTTTGAAAGGTCACAAGGTACAGGGAGCTTGCATGTCAGATAAGAAGGACCTACTGCTGCATGTGAGCATCTTATCAGCTGGACTTTAGTTGACTGGATAAAAAAAGAAGTAGGCTTTCAGTTATGTGTTTTGCTGACTCCAAGTTTACAGAGGCTTTCAGTTACGTGTTTTGCTGACTGCAAGTTTACTGTGTTTGATTTGGTGTGATGATCCAGAGACGTGGATACAAACACTGAAATACTGTGTATTCCTGACAGCTGTGCACAGACCAGACATTAAGTTTAGGTTCTGACAGAGTTGCTTAGGACTGCAGGGCATCTGTTCTAAATGTAAAGGGTGTGTCTCGTGTTAATTACAAGGTTTTTCATCAAGGGCACACAATCTTTCTCCTGTTTAATTGGCTTGGAAGACTATTTCCTATCAGATTCAGACACATCTCTTCCTATCACACTCGAGACTGTAAAAGGTGAAAACCAGGGTTACCCGTGATAACCGTCTCACATAAATTAGTCAGATGCAGGTTGCTTCATCAGCCTGCAAATTACACACGAACAACTGGTAGGCAGGATATCCTAAGAACAAGACTAGCACCAACACAAAGGCAACTTGAACCATGTGAAACTGATAGTGGGATACCAGCGACTGCAGAAACAGAGACTTATTATTGATGAGGTGCAGCTGGTGAGACAGGCAGCCAAAAACAAAGGCTGACAAGGTAATGTGCCACAGGTGTGCATAACAGGGATACGCACTTAAGATATCTAGTACTAACACACACACACACACACACACACACACACCCCTATACTAGGAACTTTCTTAGATTGATTTGATAACCCAATTACATTTTCTTATCGCCAGTCATCTGGTAATAGGTGTTAATGACCTCACTTAATGTATTGCTTAGCAACAAGTCTCTCATTTATTAAATGAGATTTGGATTTTAGATTGGATATGGATGGAGAGAGAAAAGGAGAAGGGGAATGACGAAAATTAGATGATGGGAGACTGAAAAATGGAAAGTGAGAATGACAGATGGACATGGTAAAATCAAGAGTTAAGGAAATAAGAAAAAGAGAGCGAGATGGATAGAAACTGACAGATGGAGAGAGGAGAGGAAGCTGGAGAAAGTTCAGAGATCCAGAGAGGACAGACAGAAAACATGAATAAACATACGCAGAGGGAAACGGGGGGGGGGGGGGGGAGCATTTCATATTTTCTCTTTTGTCATTCCCCAACAGTATTCCCAGACCCAAACTAAATTACAAGCATGGGTTCACATTTCCACTTTAAAGTAGCCAAACCTCCAGCGGCAACTTCAAATCCTACTCAGCTACTGAACCGAAAGGTCAAATAACTGCACTACTGTCTTATTATGCTGTTAAAAAGAGAGAGATTTGTTTGGCTCTGTTTGCTGTTTCTAAGAAATCACATTTTGCAAACATCATATTCCCTTTATTTTATCTCAACTTTATATTTTACATTATTTTCAAAAAAATACATCATGTATCATTTTGATATTAGATGTATCTGATAGATACACAGTGGTCAACCGGTATGGGTTCTTCAGTTGCTTATATTTAGAGAGCAGGGCGGCTGATGGCCGATATATAATATATCGGATATCAAAAGAAAGCAAAGTCATGTCTAATTCCATTATTCCATGCAGAGTACAATTTCATATACATGGTTATCTTAGCCAGCAATATATTGTTTTATATGGAACTTTTTATTACTGAATGAAATAGAAAAATGCATCGGGTTATGCTGCAGATTTCAGAACATGACTGGTGTTTAAGGGAGCGTGGGGTACAGCTTGTCAGAAGTGAAGTCATTTTAATCAGTGGTCTGTATTTGTATAGTGCCTTTATAGTTTTTCTGACCACTCAAAGTGCTTCTTAGCTTCATTATTCTCAACGGCATAATATATATTTAACAGTAGCCAGAAATGCTGTTAGATTAAATCTGCTGTCATTTAGGATGGGAGAAACATCGGGTGTCGCCGTGCTCGCGCAGTGTGCACGTTGGGCTCATCACTTGTGCATTGATGTTAATGATTGTGTGGCATTTGGGCGTTTTGGTTGTTTTTTTTTCTTTCTCCCACCTCTATTGGCTACTGGGGTTCTTGCCTGCCTGTTGCTGGGGTAAGTGTGGCACAGTCGTGGCATCCCACTCTCACTAACAGCTACATTCTTTAACAGGCTTATGTGCACACACACACACACACACACACACACACACACAGACACACACAGTCTCACACATAGACACAAACAAATTTAGGTTGTCCCTGGTAGAATTATTCCCGATGCTTTTCTTTCAGTTACTTATTTAAATTAATTGTTATTATTCCAGCTCTCGTGGCTGTGCTGTGTTGCTTATTTATTCTGCGTGACTGTTTCTTGTTTTCATTTTTCTCTTAGTTGTCTTACTATGTCAGCTGTTTATTGCTGCTGTTCGGCTGGTTGTCTTTTACTATTATTATTATTTTTGTTGTTTGTTTGTTGTTGTTTTTCTCCTCCCCAAGCCCCCCTCTCTGTTCTATTGCAGGTTTTGTTGCTTTCTGCAATTGGTGTTTCCCTCTGCTTTTCCTTGTTGTCCTTCCATCCCCCTTCTCTTACAGGTCTTGTCCTTTCTCTGTGCTGTCTGTTTGTGCCCCCCCATCGCGGTGTCTGCCCCCCGTCCGACCCGGTGACAAATCAATACATAATTAAATAAATAATAAAACAGACAAAGGAGTATATTAATACTCTCTTGTTAAAGTAAAATCTGTCACAATATGGTATCCAGGTCATTATACTCTATACCAGGCTGCTGGGCAGGACAGGTTTTAAAAAACAAAAACAAAATAAATATAGGATGGGAGAAACATGTCAACATTTACAAAAGACGATGACTGAGGACATTTAGGACACACAACTTAGTTTTTCACCACCTTACCAAAGTACTCAAAGTACCAAAACTACAAGTATGGCATACATATACTGTAGATAAACAACCATTCCGACAGAGGTCAGAGTCACACCAACAGGCAATTCAGAGCTGCCAGTTAAACTAACTTGCATGTCTAACACCAGGTTGAAAAGCAGTGTTTGGTCAGAAATGTGATTTGTTGCACCTGTTACCACATCCAGCAGTGATGCAAGGGGGAAGTACGCCAGTACATCACTGCAGCAAGGTCACAAGTTAAACCACTTGAGGTCAGCAACAACAAAATGAATTCAGGAGGTGTTAAATTAGTTTTTAAACTAAATATAAACTTGACCATCAATGAACTGTATAATCACTACAGGCTGCAAAGAAACACCATCTCCACCACTCTGAGCTGCTGAACTTGCTGCTCCACCATGCTATATATATTTACTCGGTCTTTGGATCCAGGCAGCCATCAATTACCATAGCACATAAACTGGACAGATGAAAACAAATATAGAGTGTATATATACACACACTAAGCCTGGCATAAACTACACTGTTCTGTTAACAGTATGTGTAGGTGACCACTACAAAGGCTGGTGCAATCACGGCCACTCATTGTAATGGTGAAATTATATGGATATAGGGGAGTTGCCTGCAATTTATCCGGCAGACATTTTTTACTTGTACAAAAAGATAAAAAAAATTAAGAAAAAGCGTTCTCCCTCAGGACTCTGTCTTATAAATCTGACATGTTTCATTATGATCATTCTGCACATAGAGCTGTTAATAATTAGTGCACTGCATCTGCACAATCCAGTGGAAAGAAAATTATATTTACACAATCAGTATTCATCACCGTGTCAAAAATAGCTACTTTGAATTGAATGGTAAAGGTAAAGTACAGATGTCCAATATCACACACACAGTATATTATATATGAGGAGAAAACCTCTCCACAGATATTGACTACCACCAAATAAGAGGTAAAATGACAATCGAAGCAGCAACAACAAACAGGACCGTTCCTGTGTGTGTGTGTGTGTGTGTGTGTGTGTGTGTGTGTGTGTGTGTGTGTGTGTGTTTGTTTTGATGAGCGGTAGGAGCCTTAATACCCACATACACGTACATCAAACAAATATCAGCAATGCTCTCTCCATTTGTATTCATACTACTAATGTCTGTGTGTGTGTGCGCACACCCTTGAGGGGTAAATCAGTCTCGACCAATTAACCTGTCCAAACAGAACCCACGGCAAAGTGTGACAGTGAGAATGACACTGGAAATATCTGCCATGGCATTACCCAGCCAGACCTTTGGTCTGTGTTTAATAACAGCGGGGAGACACTGACACAAGCCTCTGCACTGACACCCTCCCAATGTTACGAATAATGCGTCTCATTAAAATTTATATAATTAAATTTTATTATTTTAAATTATTTATGTAATTTTAATTTGGATTCAGATTGCGTCACCCAAAGTCTTTCAAAATGTTTCTTTTATACTCAAATTATCTCCAAATCCTTTTCTTTTCCAGTCAGATGAAAAATTCTACCAAGGTCAGCAGTTTGTGTAATTTTGAGACAGTCAGAAAGAAAAATTCTTTCTGCATTTGATCTCTGTGTGAAAGCGGCTTAAACCTCTCCGGTAGAGCAGACTTGTGTGTGTTGCTCCGCCTCCGATCCCCCCTGCTCACATGTCCACAATCAAACAATTTAACAGGAACCCAGTCCTCTGTCCTGTTATATTGAACTGTGCGTGTCACGCAATCAGTTCCAGCTGTTTCAGCTCACTTGATCCTCAGTCCAGAACCAATCAAAACTAGTCAAACCAATATAAAGCACAAACCATGCAATAATTTTAAACTTGTAAAACATGCTATCATAAGAACCAAAACCTAAATGAAATATATAAATATACATTAAAGATCAGACCACACAAAACAGGGGAAAAAATACATAACTAGGATCAAGTATTCAAAACTGATTTACAGGTCTCACTGTGACCCCCACCCCCCCCCCCCTTTAACAGTGGTCGCCCCAACCAATTGCTCATGATACCTGACTGCTCATGTGCTAGCGGGTCCTGCTGGAAGGTCAAGTGGTTCAGCCTGACTCGGGTCCGCTGTCAGCATCAGGGCCATCATTTGTTGATGAAGTCCTTTTTAGATGTTTCAGCTCACACCCCGTTCACAGCCGCCTCCACCTCTTACTCCCGCCTTCTGCATCGTTCCACGTTTCGCTAGAAAAACAACAATAATTCAGTGGGAGTGACAACGGCAATGATAAGCTTCCTGTTTTACCATCAGTTTTGTGGGTCATCCAGTGGAGGTCCATTTGAGCCGGAATCATCTCTCTTTGTCCTGTTTCTTGATTGATCCATCAGGTCAGGCTTCTGGCTTGTGTCGATACGAGTAGACCACCCGCTGTGCGCAGGATCCAGATAACATGGTAAAGTGACCTTCTCACCTTACACTACATTAAGTCTTGAATTTGGGCCAATGGCAGGAGGCGCTGAAAGAAATCCCATGTCTGAAGCTCTACTAATGTTAATATAATCAGTCCATTGTTTGCAGTTAAAAAAACAAGCCCGTAACTGTTCTTTGGTGGTAGCATCCAGTCTTTTCAAAATATCTAATCCTTCCTGTCCAGTGTCTTTATCTCTTTGATTATTTAGCTGCAGCTGACTCTTAGCCTCTGCCTCTAGGGCGCACAGCACAAAATCAGCTTCTTGTTGTCGACTGAGTCCTTGTACCCTCAAAATGAACCCTCATTCTGCAAATTTGCTTTTTTCACCCGCAAATCTTTCGGGTCCAAGCAGCCCCCATAAACCATAGGCCTGTCAGCTCTACTCTGCTGGGCTGCATCCATTTCTTAACAGTGGAGCTGGTTTCCCGCCGACAACGCCAAGAAAAGTTCCTTCTTTTCTATCAGCAATTACAAAGTAGTTCCACTGTAAAGAATGGCAAAAGTGCAGTATGCAGTTTAAAGAATTGATTACAACTGCTAAAAATGCCACAGTAAAATGGCCAAAATAACACGATAAGATGTTACAAGGGGGTTTGAAACTCCAGCATTAAAAGATACAAAAGTCCAAGGCTCAGGGGGCAGTACCAGTTAAAGGTTTAAGGATAGGCCACTTGAGTCGTAAGGGGGGCATTCAAGTGGGGGGCTCCTGCTCTTCCACTCCAGCCCTGCAGCTCTGCGCGACAGCTGCTGCATGAAGCCAGAAATTTGCAACGCACTGGGGCAGACACAAAGAAAATGGCAGCTCACACACACAGTGGTCAGTTTGCTTGGTATGCTTTCCTTTATTTATCATATAGTGTGCATAATCCAACAATCCTGTAATAAATTCTATATTATTTTTTTCATTTAAAACACAGAGTATGGAAAATGATCGGTTCTACTACTGCTCAATGTCAATGCTGTCTTTGTCATAACATTTTCATTGATGGACTTAAGAACTGGGTGGACTCTTAAGAACTGTCCTAAAAGGTTCACAACCAAATGAAAAAATTATACACAGTTCTAGTCTGGTTCATGTTCACACTGCAGTTTTACAAACAAGCCAAGGAAGTAACCATGACGTCATACAGACTTACATGTAACTTGTGGTCTGGAAAGCTTTGCCGATTGTTATCCTGCATCATCAGGACCCACAATGGGAAATCAAACTCCGGTGACTGATAGAACTTTAAGCAGCACTGTAATACTTCTGATTTGTATCACTTTTACAGAAGAAATAGCATGATTAGCAATTTTAGACCGCAGATCCACAACATATTCTATTATAATTAATAACGTAAAAACAGGATATGTACAGTAATAATTTGGGGTTTATAACCTACTGTGGGATCGCTGTCACAAATCTTTTTAATGAACTGACAGGTAAACGGAGTACTACTGGCCCTCCTTTTTTTTTAATCAAAAGCTTTTGGCATATTACTTAGGGAAAATACCTGAGCTGATGATTGCTGCATTCACACCTGCCCAAATGATCCGCATCAAGGGGTAAAACAATATCTAGTGCGATTCAACCGAACTAAATAAGGCAAGTGTGAAGGCACCCTGAGAGAATGCCAGTAACCTGTGGTTTTCCCTAGGGGTCAGTTCTTGGGCCACTCTTGTTTAATTTATACATGCTTCCTCTTGGCCAGTTCTTAAAACACTATGGGATATCTTACCACAGCTATGCAGACAATACTCAGATTTACTCGACCCTCTCTCCAAACAACTATAATCCTTGTGCCTTGAGCACATCGGACACTGGATGGGACCAAACTGTTTTCAGCTGAATAAAGATTAAACTGATTATTTTATTTGGAACAGCAATGGGAAGCGCAGATTGGCTACCTATCTGGATTCTGCAGCACAGAAATCCAAAGAACTGTTCTGAGCTGCCTGAGGCTGGATTCTCCCTTGGAGCAGGGGGGGGGCTGTCCCCGGGGCATGTGGTCTCGGGGTCCTTTTCAGGGTTCTGGGGTACCCTGGTTGGTTGAGTTCTTGTCTGCCTGCCGCTAGGGTCAATGCAGCACTGTTGCAGAGTCCCACTCTCACTACACGACTATATTCTGTTACAGGCTTACACACACACACACACACACACATACAGCCACAAACATAAACAAGCCAGTGTCGGCAGGTTCTTCTGTGACCTCTGATCGCCAGTATGCCTATTCATATGTGAAGATTCCGGGTCAGATCCAGAGCCTCTTGCCTTCTGATTCTGTACCGCACACACAGCAACTACACCACAGCTAACAACATGGAGTCCACTAAAACCAAAAAACGACCAGCTCCCAGCAAAACACAGACTCCAATGCAAACAACAACAAGTTTCTACAAGGCTAAAATCAACACTTTGAAATAATACCGGTGGTACACTGGATAGTATGGGTCAAGGTACCAGGTGAAGTCCCTTGGAAAGCCATACAGCCATTGTGTTTTGCACCGGATAACGTTAGCAACTGCTCAGCATTAGCTGTTGAGCTAATGTTAGCTAACTTGAGCCAACTAAAGCACAAAATCACAATTTATTTCACATGCTTTGCAGTAATGTTAGTTTACCTGTCTTTTAGGAAGAAAGCAAACTCTCAAAATCAATTTTTAAAACTTTCTGATTGTGTTTTCACCCAAAGTCGATTTGGCCTGAAGGGCTTCAGCACATATAACTTTGTTGTTAGTTTGTATCCCTACGTGGAGTTTGTGTTGGAATCTATGTTGTGTCAGGAGCTGGTTGTTTTTTGGTTTTAGTGAACTCTGTGTTGTTGCTGTGTGTACGGTACAGAATCAGAAGGCAAGAGGCTCGGGAGCATACATGCAGTCACAGCCAGTGAATGTCCTGGAAAATACGAACTGGAGTCTTCACAGGCCCAAAAAAAAGTGATTAATTTCATTTAAAGGTCCTGTGTGTAATATGTCTGAGGATCTATTGACAGAAATTAAATATAATATCCACAACTATACTGAACAAAATTATAAATGCAACACTTTCGCTTTTACTCCATTCATCATGAGCTGAACTCAAAGATCTAAGACTTGTACACAAAAGGCCTATTTCTCTCAGATGTTGTTCACAAAACTGTCAAAATCTGTGTTAGTGAGCACTTCTCCTTTGCTGAGATAATCCATCCACCTCACAGGTGTGGCATATCAAGATGCTGATCAGACAGCATGGGGATTGGACAAGTGTGCCTTAGGCTGGCCACAATAAAAGGCCACTCCAAAATGTGCAGTTCCATCACACTGTTTTGCAGACTGGCAGCCACTCCAAGTCCAGCATGCTACTGTATTTAGCGGGAGAGCATAATTTATTGTTCATTCTATGCTTTTTGCTTCTTCTCATAGCTTGCTTGCTGAAGAGTCGTGTTGGTGCCGTAAACCATTGTCGGTATAAATTTCCTGGCCGGGATTCCAGTGTTACAAAGCACAGTAGCTTGCATAGCGAGCCTAGAGTGACAATGACAGACTCCATTCACCCTATTACAAGTCAGTGTACCATCAAAATGTTTTTGAAGTTGTTATTTTAAGACAAAAATACTACATAGTGTTGCTTTTATATCTGGATAACAAATAGGGATTAAAGATAAAGAAACAATCTACTATGAAAAACAAATCCTGGTCTCAATCTAAAATCAATGTATAAATTACCATGTGAAATAAATGAGTTAGGGGAAAAAGAATAAAACACCTAATCAAATGTTTATCTTTATACAGAGTTTATTTGAAGTATACCCTCTAGGTCCTAAACGCTGTTCGACACTCGGCCACTGTGATAATTACTAGTTTTATTGGGGTAGTGTTACCTGACTGAGTAGTAGTTACAATATACAGTGGTTTCCAGATGGTTAACTGTGGTTAAAAAGTAAGAATAAAACAATTACCCTGTTTGAGTTGTAAAGAAAATAATGTTTTAATTGTGGAAAATATAAGGTCTATACGTTGGACATTTTGCGTGGCAGATAAGATAATTTCCAGACAATTTACTACTTAATTCTTAATAACTTAATTTTACTTTAATGCAATAATCTATGGATTGATTTGATATAGATGTATATCATTTCCCACTTTAATGTAGAAATAAAATCAAATTAAATTATATTTAAATTTGGTCCCATTCAACAATGTCCAGTTAGCATGTTGAAGACGTTACTTCACCAGTTTGAGATTTGAAGTTGTGTATAAACTAATGAAGCAATGGCAAGTATACTTCCATTTTTTTTTCATAGGGTGATCCCAACAGGTGTTGATCAAAGACTTGGTAAATCTGTAACTGTGTGTGGTCACCAGTATGCTTCTTGCCAATTGACTGGTCTCTAATAATAATAATCTTTATTTGTAGAGCACTTTTCAAAAACAAGTTACAAAGTGCTTTAACAAGTGTAAGACAATAATACCCAAGAGACAATAATACAAAAACAATACAAGATAAAAGCATGAAAACATTGAAAAGACTAAAATACACGTTTAAAATAAATATAAAATTAGTAAAATAGAATAAAATAAAAGGGATAAAATAAAGTCAAATAAATCGGGAAAGCTCTCCTGTTTTAAGAAGGGACTTAAAAGAGTTCACTGACTCAGCCGACCTGATTTCCTCGGGCAGGCTGTTCCAGAGCCTCGGGGCCCTGACAGCAAACGCTCTGTCCCTTTAGTTTTCAGTCGAGACTCTGGAACAGACAACAGACCTCTGCCCGAGGATCTCAAGGTACGTGCTGGTGCGTATGGGACTAAAAGTCAGAAATATAACAAGGCGAGAGGCCACGAAGAGCTTTAAAAGTGATCAATAAATTTTAAAGTCAATTCTAAAACATACTGGGAGCCAGTGTAATGAAGCTAAAATAGGAGTAATGTGGTCATATTTCTTTTTTCTGGTTAAAAGCCTGGCAGCTGAGTTCTGGACAGTCTGGAGTCGATCAATAGATTTTTGGGTTAAGCAAGTGAAAAGGCTGTTGCAATAATCCAGGCGTGATGAGATGAAGGCGTGTAAAATGGTCTACTAACAACTAGCAGGTGGCATCTTCCTACTGACAGTTTGGATCACTGCTGCTGACAGCACGTGTGTGTGTGTGTGTGTGTGTGTGTGTGTGTGTGTGTGAGAGAGAGAGAGAGAGAGAGATTTCCTCTAGGTTGATCCCTGTGCACAACTTCAATGACAGACAGTTCCATAATCAAAAGGCTGTGGATTGGTTGTAATTATCAGTGAAAAACTTCACATTGTGAAGTGTTTTGATTTAAACAAAATATACAGAATATAGTTCTTTAAATCAATACTTTAGCAGCATGGCCTCACCAGAAAAACAGCCGTATGGGTCCATTATGCGCCAAATTATTATATTTACGTTTTGTAGAAAATCATGTAAGGAGGTGGGTGTGAATTTGTCGTGTTAGTAAGCAATGACAGTTAACACATTTTGTTGACTAACACCACATTATATAATTGCTGAAGTTTGTACAGTTTTTAGGTATTAATTTATCTAGACACATTACTTTATTAATCCAGGCACATTTTTATTGGTAGAAAATGAGCTAAAACATCTTTAGTGATTATATTTAGTTCCATTTTAGTGCTGAAATGCATCAGAGAAAGCGTTTAAGAGCTAGCCATTTCACGAAAAGCAATTTCATTTAACTAATAAAAGAGGAGTTCCCTCAGTAACCATTTCCACCTCTGTGGATACAAACACTACTTCACAAAGTGTGTGGACTGCAATTTACTGCACTACATAAATCCTGTATATTCTTGTATATACACTAGGTGTATGTATGTTTTTAACTAGTGGGACATCTTTCTTCACCGCAGCCTTTGTGGTTCCTCCAGGATGCCTAATCACCATGCAGTGGATCACCCTGCCAATTATTACAACACAAAGTGACTTTCACAACCCGGTGGGCGCTGCATGTAGCCAGCTAAGTGGAATTACTCACCCTGCATGTATAGAAAGCTCTCATCGGCAGGACTAACCCTTGGCAGTCACACTGATGGACTGACAGCCTCACATACATGAATGAAGTCACAGACCTGGAGGGAAAGTATGCTGTATGTATGATGCAAAGACACCTATATAGTATGGGGTTAGGTTAATATAACAACCACATAGCCAATCATATAAGCATGTACACACACATGCACTCACAATGTCTTAAGCACATGGGCACAAAACAGAACACACAGGCATCAACTGTATGCTGTATGAACCGTCCTTTTCCCGTGGAAATGCATACGTGCATTAATAATGAGCCATGCGTGCCTGAACACACCACCACACACTAATGCAAATAGTTTGTAGCCTGTACATTTGAGCCTTCATAAAGCTAATGACTGGCCTCCTGTGATAATAATGCTGAGTGACCATGGCTGAAGCCAAGCAGGACTGTTGTGAGAATCAGCTCACTGCCTCTGGGTTCATATGGCGACAATTGGATGTGAAAGGCTGAATGAAAGATTTGATTATAGAATCATTTGACAAACATTTGAGTAGGCAGAAAAGTTATACTAGCGGCTGTGTGAGGTTTTACTCAGGCACAGTGGTGCTTTGACCTAAATGCTGCAACATCAGCATGCTAACATGCTCACAGTGACAATGTTAACATGCGGATGTTTAGCAGGTTTACCATGTTAACCATCTTAGTTTGGCATGTTAGCATTCTACTACTATTATTAGCATTCACTTGTTAGTGTTAAAAACAAAGCACAGCTGAGGCTGATGGGAACATCATTAGTCTTGCGGGTATTTGGTAAAAAATAAATAATTAGATTAAATTACACTTTTCATGATGATGGCGCTAGAGGAAAAAGTCAGATGATTTACCAAACTCAATACAATTCACCCTGAAGGGAACATCTGGAAATCTATCCAACAGTTGTCAGAAGATTTCAGGCAAAGCTAAAGATGTCAACATTCTTGTGGCACTGAAGGAAGTAAGGGGATCACCAAAGGCAGTTGGATTCATCCTGTGTGGAACAACAATATCTGCACAAAACTGTATGGCAATCCATGTCATAGTTGTTTCAGTCTACAGACTGACTTTGCCATCCATAGAGCCTGGCTGCTAGCATGGCAGAAACCAGTTTTCTATAGCAAGACAAGTATGATATGGTTAAATGGAATTATACATTATTGTGTATAATTTTTTACGCTCTTTACAGATTTCTATGTCTTAAAGCAGCAGAAAGCGATTGCACCATTGACCAGCAAAAACCTGCTCTAAAATCAATGGCACAGTATTTTCCTGCTATTTAAAAGGAGCATTATTCAGATAAAAAAATGCGCCTGCATTGGCAGGTCCGCAAGATACACAGGGACATGCAGCAGTGCTCCTCTCCATCCATCCATCCATCCATCGTCAACCGCTTATCCTGCGTACAGGGTCGCGGGGGGCTGGAGCCAATCCCAGCTGACATCGGACGAAAGGCAGGGTACACCCTGGACAGGTCGCCAGTCCATCGCAGGGCCACTCAGTGCTCCTCTTCCTTAAAGTGCATTTGCTCATATGCAGTTGTGGATGGAACAGAGGATTGGGAGACAGTGGAGGCAGAGGGTCCACTGGCCAAGGACCACATACCTGTCCCTGAGCGAAGACGAGTGCCACTGTAAACTGCGCTTATGTCGCCAAGCTGTAACAGACATCTGTAATCTCCTGTCAGATGATATGCCAGCTGTCCATAGGCATTCCCTGTTGAGGTCAAAGTCACCGCTTTGTAAGTGGTTCATTCCAGCATCTCCTGAGCTCTATTGGAGGTACGTCTCAATCTAGTGAAAGTTCGGCAGTACACATAGTTACATCGAGCTTAGTCTGGCATGCCAATGATTTCATTATATCCCCAGTGACACCTGCCAGCCAAGAGAGGGTTAAGCAGGAGGTTGCGATAGATTGCACGCATGTACACCATCGTGCGCCATCAGAGAGACACTCTGATATATGTAACTGTAAGGGAACCCATTCCATCAACGTACAATTGATTTGCAATGCAAAGTATAAGGTTACACATGTATTCGCAAATTACCCTGGATCAAGCTACCTCTCCTTTATACTGGCCAAATCTGTCTTCTTCTCTGCAGTCTTCCAGGCTGATCCCCACCTAGAGAGATGGCTGTTAGGGTCAATGGCTATCCATTGACGACATCATGGATAATTACACCCAAGGGCGTCACTTTGAGTTGAAAAGTGGTGGGGACATTTAAGGGCTCAGATTAGAAGTGGGACGAAACACTTAGTCCATGAGACATGATAATATTGGAGTAGCAGAACAAGACAAGATACTCCAATGCTATTTAGAAGAAATACTCATTGATGAAACAGGGTAAGATTTTGAGCATTAAACTATTAATTTCCTGCATTCTAGAGACATTTTCTGCACCAATTTATGGTGGAAATGTCTTGTTTTATATGAAGGGAAACAAAATGCATAGCGCCGGTGACAATATATAATATATTATATATAAAAATATTATCGAATATAATGTAGTAATCAGCAGCTTCTTTTGTAGACAGTTTTTTTTTGGCAGATCTGTTTCTTCTATATTTTCATTGCATTTTCCTATTGTGCAAATAAACCTTTCTGATAGAATCTTTGTAATTTAACATTTCTTATTCAAGCTAATTTTCAGATAACCTTTCGCAATTGCTTTCAAAAACTGGTGGGGACATGTCCCCAGCATCCCTAGTGTAAATGACACCTATGATTACACCGTATATCATGCCACCAAATGTTTCGTTACATCGGGGAGCATGCTGTAATAGAAGAACGTTTAGATTGCTGTAAATGTGATTCAGATGTTTGGATAGGTCAGGTGGAACATTAGCTGTCAGAAGGTCAGGTCGTTCTTTGTGACATGTTGTCAGTTGCAAAACATGACACACATCATGGATATCTCTTAAATGTAAAATATAATGACACATTACAGAACTTAGGAAGTCGTGATGCTTAGCTGCATGTGCCAATGCCAATGAACCCAAATCTGCCAGCAGCAGCAACAAAAACTGAAATGAAACATTTTTAAACAATAAAAACTATTCAAAAACAAGCATCCTAACTCTGGAAACTAACTGAAACCAAACTGAATTGAAAAGTCAAAATTAAAATAAAAAAATGAAATATACAAAACTATAATAACAAAATTTTAGACTGGTGGTATTCTTCCTCCCTGGGCAGTGTTGCCATATTGGGCGGGTTCCCGCCTGATTGGGCTGTTTTGATTTTGATTGTGTGGGTCAAAATTAGCTTAGGCAGGTGGACAAAATTGGGCTGGTTTGGGATCAGTTTGGCGGTTTTTAACAGTAGCGTTTTTATAATTTGAAACAAAACCTAAGAGTGCATGTACTCCATCCAATCAATCATCATTATCTTACTAGACAGCAAGCCACTTCAAAGTAACGTTGCTTGCGGTACTAGAAGCTCACCAGACTATACATAGTTCCACAAAGTTGCGTTCAGATGTTCAGCTGTTATCTTCAGCATTCTGTTCAAGTGACAGCTGACAGCGTGTTCTGCATCTAAAGGGAAAAACGCCCATACTTGTCCGTCTGGAGTAAAGTTTAGGAAAATTTTCTTGACTGAAAGATTGCATTCCTTCATTGTTTTGTCGCTATGGTTACACACACACACACACACACACACACACACACACACACACACACACACACACACACACACACACACACACAAACACTCAGTCATCTGTCAGTTATGCAGAGTTACTTAAAATCTCCGGAATGAAGATAAAAATTATCATGTCCCTGCTGGTGAAATGAAATCCACTTGCAAAAATACAGGAGTCGCCTTACAAACGACTGTGTGGAGGATATTGTCTTTTCACTGGCGTCATTTATTTATAAGGAGGGCAACACTCCAGTCCAGCAGGTGGCGATAGTGCACCTAAAACTGTTTCTATATGTATGCTTCGGATGCCGGTGTGCTTTTCTTGTATGTAAAGTATGTTTGTAAATGTAACGTAACATAGGTAAGGAAACGTTGAAGTTAAAATACTGAAATAAATACTGATAACATATTTTGGGCGGTTTTGTGTGCATTTGGGTGGTATTTAAATCCATGAGCTGGATCTGGCAACACTGTCCCACCACGATGAGGCTGGCCACGGCAGGGTCCAGGAGCAGCAGCGGTTTTGGCATTGTGCACCCATTCTGGTGACACTGTTGGGAAATGACGCTCTGACTGGTTTAATTCATGTCACGACCAAAACATCTACGATTAATTAGAGACTAAATACAACTTCTCTGCGCCTTACGCTTTAGTTTGTGTCCAGATTATGTGCTGTTTAACTAGAGTAAACTAGAGTTTGCCATTGCTATATATCGTTTAAATAATTGTATTGCTACTGTGGTAAGACTAATTGGCCCCTTGAGGACAAATAAAGGGTATGAATTGAATTGAATTGAAAATAGGGCCTGTTGTCTACATTCATTTATGGCTATTTGTGAAAGTGGAAATCATTAGAATAAATAACAGTAGAACTGAGTGGATAACATTAGTCTCTACCATAAGAGAAAAAAATGAGAAAAGGGTGCAATTTAAAGAAACTCGAGATTCATCACTATTCCCACCTCCTTGACAAATCACCACCAAACAAGTACATAATTCACCACTTAGCAGTTACTGGATAGGGCCAGCGCTATTCTATTTTCCCCTCCAAAAGACCAGTTCAGCAACGTAGTAGTTCATCTTTAATACCTTTAAATTAATCTGCCCTGTATGTGGTAGTCAGCCACAACATCTTTGCTTCCTACTGAGAACTTAAACCTTTAAATGTGTAGTTTTATTTTATTTTAAAGGTGAGTAATGTTCCTATTTTCAGCAGTGGATGAATCCACATATGGTGCTTCAGTGAGACAGTAGGATAATGTAAATCAGATTGACTAAAATTATTACTACACAGCCCTGTTCATTATAATGAAGGAACATGCCACCCAGTGTAACAACATGGCTGCATTCTGATGTGCAGTTGGCCCATTGCATGGTAGCCTCTGCCATCAGTGTATGAATGTGTGTGAATGGGTGAATGTGACACATAGTGGAAAGCGCTTTGAGAGGTCAGAAGACTAGAAAGGCCCTATAGTATAGTAAGTATGGTCCATTTACATGGTGACTCTTTTCATTCAACACACACAAACACATGTATACGTTTAAGTAAGGCATGGACACACAAACACACACCTCATTGTGCCTTGATTAATGACTCCATGTATCATTATCATTCTGACACAGATAAGAAAATGACTGTGTACACACACACACACACACACACACACACACACACACACACACACACACACGTTTTTACGCTTGAGTATCACCAGACAAAAATGTGTCAATATCTGTTTTTTAATAAACACTTAATGTGGGAACTTTTATAGGAAATCTTCTCTTACTATTGTGATGAAAACATTGCTCTAAAGCTAAATTCTGAGGCTAGGAATAGTTTTCTAATATATCTTTTGATCAACTCAAATCAATTTCATCTTCAGCTTCTGGTTAGTCCTACCCATGTCTGGGTTAAGCCCCGCCCATTATGAGTATGGATTCTGAACCATTGGGGAAGCTTTGGGTCTGAAAAGCGAGTGCAGAAGTGCCTTAAACCTGCATTCTTTTCAATGGCCAGCAGGGGGCGAATTCACTGCTTTCATTGATAAGATTGCATTGGAGTCAATGACAAAATGACCCTACTTCCCAATTGATTTATTACCTCAGCAAACACTTTCCTAATGAGTTTATGATCTCAATCACTACTTGATGTAAGGCATGGCTTGTTCCTTTTAGATTCTGTACAAAGTTAGAGAATTACATTTGAAAAATTGCATAAAATATATCCAACCAACATGTTTATCTCGAAATTCATGCTTGTTGATTACAATTGCACCTTTTGTAGAACAGAACAAGAAACTTTAAATGATCTTTTCTACGACATTCTGTATCATATTCTGGAGGGACTTAAAGAATTACATATATTCTAAAACAACACATTGTGAATCTCTTTATTTTGTTGGGGAAGTTTCATATTCACAAAGCTAAGTGCTCTAAGTCTACCCCATGTTTTAAAGTATTCCTAATCGAAACTGATATGTACTTTGAGTCTCTTAAACTTGTATCAAACAAGAAATGCAGTAGTAATATCTACTCAGGACTATTCACCTCAAAAATATCTTATGTCACCACCTGTTAAGATCTGTCACCGACCTACTCACTTACTCATCTCTCTTAGTTTGTCTTGTTTTGTATTTCCTTTCTTTTCTGTTAATGTATTTGTTATGTAAGTTTATTATTAAGTGCGGTGGTTAGCACTGTCGCCTCACAGCAAGAAGGTCGTGGGTTCAAACCCCAGTTGCCCCGGCCTTTCTGTGTGGAGTTTGCATGTTCTCCCCGTGTCCGCGTGGGTTCTCTCTGGGTGCTCTGGCTTCCTCCCACCATCCAAAGACATTACGGACTAGGTTGATTGGTGACCCTAAATTGTCCTTAGGTGTGAGTGTGAGTGGTTGTTTGTCTATGTGTGGCCCTGCGATGGACTGGCGACCTGTCCATCCATCGGGCGAAAGGCAAGTTGCCAAAATTTCAAACTCAAGGCTTCTAAATGGTAGTCTGCAAACCAATGAGTGACATTGCGTCCACTAGTAATGTGCGGATCTATACTAAAGTCTCAGTATTTCTGATAGCAATGTTTCCTGCTCTAGGATTGATACTCATATAAAAGCAGTCACGTCTGGCTGTATTTTAGCTGTGAAGGTAATAATGACGCTGTGTGTGATGTGTGTGCAAAGACAGTGAAATACTTTGGCAACACCGCAAGCTTCACTAAACATCTGAGATTAAGTCAGAATAATATGATCATGTTATGAAGCCTACTGCCTACTCTTTATTTATCTCATAAATACAAAAACGGGAGGGGGAGGTCACATTAAACTAGAAATAAAATATGTAAAAAGTATTGGTATCGGTATCAGCAATACCGGCCTGGGTATTACTTGATATTGGATCGTATAGGAATGAAGTGGTATCGCACATTACTAGCGTCCACTTCCTTTATACAGTCTGATAAGGACACAGATAATTTAGTGATTGAACAGACACATTTGATGGTGTACTCACCCATCCATAATAGATGTTATGATGCGTTACATTTATATTTACAGTTACTCATATGGCAGATGCTTTTATCCAAAGCGACTTCCATTTGAGGAACAACATACAAGCATCAATAAAGCACCAATACAGTAAGAGATCTACAAGTGCCAATAAATACTAGCAGCAGTGGTGTTTTCCAGGATTCAGTATTTTAATTTTCCTAGGTGATTAAGCGAAATATGACCTTAGCAGACACAAGTGCATGTACATATATACACACAGTTTGACATAGTTCATTAGATTCACATTATCAGGTGATTAGGAGTTGTGATTTAGGAACTAGTAGTAGAGAGTCGAGACAGTGAGATGAACATTGATTCCTCATTTTCTTGAACTCAATGAGCTGGGAAAATATTTAAACCAAAACAATGTGTTTGTTTTTTTATGAGTAGCAGAACTGCAGGCATGTCTTTCAAAGTTTAATAGAAATTTTTATTCTCCTTTTTGTGTAAGCAACTTATAATGCAGCTATTGTATGTACTTTTCTCCTTTTCAAAAGAAGATAAAGCAGCTTTGGATATTTGAGGAAAAATGCATCCAGGCTCTCTGGGTGAGTGGGTAACACTCAAAATGTAGGTGCAGCTGTGCAAAAAGCCCCATGATAAGTGTGTCTGCTCGGAACACTGCATGCTCCGGCGGGCTCCGTGACCGTGTCAGAATGTCAGAATGTTGAACCTTTTTCGGCTTCTGAAAGGGGCCGTCACTGAAAAAGTTTGAGAACCACCGCTGTATTTCATAGTTAGTGAGTTTACAGACGAGAGGCCATTTTTCATTTCACATACCCCCAACAAGCATTAAGTGTTCCACTGATGAATCGTTCATGCAGGTTAAATGATATGAGTTAGACATGAGAAGTATTAGCAGTTTTTTCAGGGGCCTTCATGAACAATCATTAATCTTTTCTGAAGGTAAACAGGAGTGAGTGGTCACTGAGGTGGAAAGAGCAGGGAGAGAGTCAAAGAAAAGAAAAGAAGAGAGAGGTAAAAGAAACTGGATGAGACTGTAGACCTAAACAGAGGAAAACAGAGGAACAAACTGTTTTTTTTTGGTCTTTTTTTGGTTCCATATCTTGTGATGATTTTGTGTTGGTTTTCTTGTCTTACTTTTTAGTCTTGCATTAGTCCTGTCCCTTAGTTCATACTTAGTGTTTACTCCTGGTCTGTGTACTTCTGTGTTGTTTTGCCCATGTCTGCTCTGTGTTCTGTTTGATCCCAGTTCAGTCTGTTTTCCCTGCTGATTGTAGTTTATTTGTATAATTTATGATCTGTCTGCTTGTGTTCTGGATTAGTTTTATTATTCTGATCTGTTCTGTCTTATTTTTAGATTATCGGTGCCTGTCTTGATTCATGTTTATTTCTGTTTCTTCCTGGGTATTGTTATTAGTTTTCCTATTGTCATGACTGGTTTCTGTCTGTCTGTTAGATGTCAGTTTATGTGCCCTGCCAGTTTCATTTATTCATTTGATTATGATCATTCGGTGTTAGCCTGTACTGTTCTGTTCAGCCATCTTTGTCTGTTCTGTCTTGTGGAGTATTTCTCAGTTACTGACAGTTCTGTCTTGTCTGTTCATACATACATGTCTGTTCAGAAATAGCAATATTACTGACAGGTCCAACTGTGTACACAGAAAGAATGCCAGCTCTGCGTCTGTCTTGCAACCTTTTACTTCCTCCGTCAATGTCATGTCTATTCACCTCTGCCATTAGCTAGCGTTATGTCCATAGAGACTGCTAAACCCGGTTATGTTGCCCGCTCGACCGGCTCCGGCTCAACACATGAGCTGCTCTCCACCAGCAGCAGAATAATGTTCCTTGAAACTTGGGTGGTAAAATAGCCAACAAAGCTAGACAGCAATGGACGCAAGAGCACAGTAGCGTTACTGATGTCAGAGTACGTTATCTAGTAAGTTTGCTAACATCAACTCAAGATTTATCGCTAGCAGCTAAACCTCTGTCTGTGAAACCTGGCTAATTTTTAAAGTTTGCTAGCAACAACACAAAACACATCAAGCTAGCTAATAAGTTATTACTTACCAGCTTGACATCTGTCTTGCATGTTTTCAGCTTTTTTAGCTCACGCCAATGAGTAAAAAACTAGTCTGATATTAACTCTTTGTGGTTGTTTGCTTGTCACTCGATTCCTCAGACAATGTCTTATTTGGTCTCTTCGCAGCCTCGACCCTGGTGTCCAAGCTGAGAAACTTAGCTTCTTCCAAAGAACTTATATAACATTGTATATTCTACACTCTGCTTCTTCTTGTAGTTTGCTTGCTGAAGAGTGTTATGGGCCGTGAAGCTGTTCTTGCACTACTTTAAATATCTTCTTTTGTTTTTTTATTTTACTGGCAAGAAAATACCAAGGACTGAACTTATTTAGTTATTGCATCCAGTATGTACCGGCTCAAGAATAAAGTTGAGACCACTTCTCCAAAACACATGAGGCTTGTTGAGTTGCCTCTGACAGGAAACAGTAAAATTGCAGTTCTCTCTGTATGGACATAGTAGGCTGTAATTGATTTGCTTCTACAGTCTAAGTACATGTTTGAATATGCTTTGAATTACGGGCATGACTGAGTTTGACCTGTCTTTGACTGCTGGCTCGTCAATAGCACTTATCGCCCATTCTATCCTGGGATCAAAAGTGCATGGAACTAAACGCAGTGACATTTAAAAACATCAAAGGACACGCCTGCTTTATTACAACTTAGGTTATATTTTTGTATTTTTTTGCCATCATTCACATTAATTATGGCAACACTTTTTTCAAGGAAGTGACTGAGACCTGGGATTAAGGTGACATTGTAACAAAGTCTGGACTGATAAAAAACATTTTGTAAACAACTAGTTTAGCCAAACTATCCAAACCGCTTTTTTTTTTTTTTTTAAGCAATCCCTGGAAAGTCCCTAATTCCACAGGAAAACTTGACACACAAATTATGACACGCCTGCTCTCTGACAGGGTTGTACTCATTATGGGGATGTACTTGACCTGTCAGTGCCCTGTTCACTCTTTTGCTGCTTCTCGCCTGAAAGCTATGTTGTCACTTTCTGCTGTTCACTTACTAGAATTCATATACTTCATATACTATGCTGGTTACTTCCTATAGATGAAGCGTAGCATTAGTTCAGGCAGACTACTGTCGTTGTGCTTGTGTTACCTTTTTTGGCATCAGCAGATCTATCACCCACTTTACAATTGGCTCACTCACAGTTTAGTGGTAAGTAACGTGCAATCATATTCATACATGTGGACTAGGTGTTCATACTGTTACTTTCATGCCAATGCCGTTTGCTGCTGCAGCTCCCTTCACCACCCCGACCCCCTCCTTGTCTGGTATTTTTGGTATTTCTGATTTAAGATTTCCTGTTCAAGTATGTTTATTATGTGGGATTAGCTCACTCAGCAGAATCATTGTTGCTGCTTGGATTCTTTGAGCGCTCACGTGAACAGCAGAGCCTTTCTGCCCAACATAGCTGTGTAATCATTCGCTGCGAATAGTCAATGACTTGACATGTCTCCAGTTCATTGGCTATACTGACTTTTAAAATGAATGATCCAAGGAGAAAGTTAGAGACAACAAGGAAATGTCTTCTTAACTTTATTTCCACACATCCCTCCACAGTG
Organism: Micropterus salmoides; assembly: GCF_014851395.1. Classification (NCBI taxonomy): domain Eukaryota; kingdom Metazoa; phylum Chordata; class Actinopteri; order Centrarchiformes; family Centrarchidae; genus Micropterus; species Micropterus salmoides. Next base: position 2,698,512 of record NW_024044237.1, read on the forward strand.
ATTGCATGGGCTTGCATCTTTGTTTTCCCCATATGCTATAAAATGCCAGAGATTCCAAGAGACACTTTTATAACACATACTCTGACTCTACACTACTGTTAGGGTCAACTAATTATTGTCCCTCCCGAGTTTCCAGTTCTCAGCAATGAACTTTGGTCTACAATGTTATTATTACTGATGGTAAGAATGGCAAAAACGTCTTTCTTTTTCTTCTTTTAAAATACACAATGACAAATCATCAAAGGAGGAAAGAAAACACGACAAAGTCAGGGGAAAAGCAAGCCCTTTAGATAAGAAAGAACTAGAAAGAAAATGTGTGTATGCAAAATGAAAAAAAAGATGAGACAAAGGCAAAACAGTGAAGACAGTCTGTGAAAAATACAAAGCCAGACAACCAGAAAACATTATAAGCCTTGCAGTCAGACTGGAAGACACTGCAGAAAGTGGCTAACCTAGCTGATCACAAGTTCAAGACCCGTTCCAGTCCATTCCTACCCCCCAGCCTGCATTCAAGAAGGTCACAAATGAGTCTTGGGCCTGCTGCCCTATAATACATCCCTCTGGGATTGAACTCCACATAGACCAGACTCTTTCTTGTGCTGAGTGATATGGAAGAGGAAGGGTGGCTGCTGTCTATTCATTCAGCCGGAAAAGCAGCTTTTTCTCCCTTGTTCTTTTTAGTTCACAGCTGTCACTAAAGAACAGTTTTAGAGTCGATCATAAGGACAGAGCAGCACACCACGAGATCTGATTAATCCTAATACAGCATCATCATTTCGACATTTGTCATATGTACTATGGACAATGTGGGCAAAAACAATCAAGTAGAATGACACAAATTGTACAGTGCAAGTAGAGACGGGCTGGGTCGTGGTGGCAGCTGGCAAAGCAAGGTATCAAGGTACCTCTCTCCCCAGCAGCGTTTTCCTGCCCCTCCTGGGGAATCACAAGGAGTCCCAAACCACGTTAAATATAATCTCTGCAGCATGTTCTGGGTCAACCACAGGATCTCTTACCAGTTGGACGAGTCCCAGAAACGTCCAAAGAAAAGGTGCCCAGGAGGCATTATGATCAGATGGCTAAACCACATCAAACTCCTTTTGGCACAAAGAAGCAGTGGTTCTACTCCGAGCTCCCTCCTGATGTCAGAGCTCCTCACCCTAAATCTAATTGTGAGCCCAGTGAACATGGATCGACTGGTAAATCTTTGCCTTCCAGCTCAGCTCCCTCTTCACCATACCAGTCCGGTACAATGCCTGCATTAGTGCTGGCGCTGCACCAATCCGTCTGTCGATCTCAGACTCCATTTTACCCTTACTCATGAACATGTCCTACATATGTGAACTCCTTCCCTTGGGGCAGCAACTCAGTTAAAACCAAAGGAAATGTGATGTTGGTGGATTAGATTACTGTGATTTGACAGTATAACATAATGTTCTTTAAATTTGGCTTTAAGTACTTTGAATGATGGTCTTTGGCTAATTTACATTTGCAGGGGGTGTGTAGTAAATGGATATATCTATATTTATTTATCTATTTTAGGTATTAAGTATTTACATAGTCGAATCAGAATCGTAAAGTCCAGTCTATAGTCGACTGATAGTCGAATCATGTGTTTTTTTGTGCGTGGCAATTGCGGGGGGGGGGGGGGGGGGTGGTTACACATTGTAGCTCCGCTTTAATTTTGAGAAGCTGCAGAGCGATTTCCACCTAAACAGAGGCTTTTTAAAGACCCTATTTTCTCTCTCTCTCTCTCTCTCGCTCTCGCTCACCATTCACCGGTTTAGCGTGCATGCGGTGCTATTTCAAGTAGCCGGCTGTTTAAAAACAATATAATATTAATGTTTCATTTGCTCTGGCAGATGCTGAGAAAAAAAGGTTAAATCAAAAATCTAATCAAATCCTGACCTTAAAATCCAAAGTCAAATCGAATCATGGATTTGGAGATTAATATTTGTAAATGTTTGTAATATTTATAAATGTATTGATTTATGTAGCAGTCAGTCTAGCAAATTGCAAATGATGTATGTAGAGGCTGATGAGCAGCACCCACTGCTACTCATTAAGCTTAGTGGGCTGAGTTCAAGGTAATAACTATAGGTGGCTCAGATGAGTGTATCTGTGATTGGTAAATGAAACACTCCTTCTGAGCCAGAGCTGCCCCTGTAAGAGCTCTTATCAAAAGGGCTAACAAGCTTAAAATTTGTGTACAGGTGAGTACTACTGTGCTTGTGAAAACAGAACAACTAGTAGTCTATACAGATTTATTATCAATTATGAACCTTTTTTAAAAAGTAGTACTCCTATAAGCAAATCTGAATATGGTCTCATGGTTAGTACCACACTCCTCCCCATGTAGTGCCATCTGTAAAGCCAGCTGGTGGTGAAATGGCATAGGAAATGTTTGGTGTGCTCACACTGGCTGCTTTGAACTGGCAAAGTACATTATGAATGTTGAGTTAAGTATGTTATGAAGGCTAACATGATGAATTCAAAAAGATTAACACTGTTCTTCATCCAGTGATTCAAAATGTGTGTTAACACTCAAACCTCCCAATGAACCATGTCTGACAGTGGGGCGAGGACAGCCACGGTGCTGACCCTTCAGTTTACCTTTGTCCCATTAATAAGATGTGTTGCTGAAAAAGGTCAATTTTAATTTAACACTCACCACTGTGTTAAGCAAGAAACCTGAGAGTGGAGAGCAGGTGTGTCATCCTCCAATTTGTGATGTCGCACTAATTTACAGCTCTAAAGAAAATGAACTGGAAAATATGCTAAGTGACTCTGACAGTATCCACGCTGACTCTGTGTTTAATGGTGCATTTTCTAGTTAAGAATTCATAGCAGTGTAATGGCATATTAAAACTCAGAAAAAATATTGTTCAGGTCTGTGTCCAATTATTATCATGCAGCTTCAGTCAGTTCAATCCCTCAGACCAGCACGATAAATCTGGGTGGGGAAAGTGACAAGCAGCGCTTGCCCTTGAGCAAGGCCCTTAACCCACCTGATTTAGTGAAGCTGCTCAGCAGCCAGCAGATCAGACTGGTTGTACTGGACGGCTTCCAGATGTGAATTTGTAACTGTGTGAATGTGATAAAGTGTTCCTGAAAAAGAGAGCATTGCTCTAGTGGAATACCTGCTGAATATCAGGATACTAAATAGTTTTAGAACACCACTCTACTCCACTACAAATATGAGTGCAAGTCAAACCCCAAATTGGGTTTACTCATAATTGCCAAGTGAGCATCCCTTTTACAAGGATTGTATCACCCATGGTTAGGTCTCATAGAAACAGCAGGAATAACTAGAGAGAAAGATAAAATACCACATTGACACATGAAAGGCAGACGGATGTGGGTGGTCCAAGACAAAGGCAATATATCGTCAGTTGAGGGAGGCAAATAGAACTGAAATTACATTTGTGAGATTTTGACAGTAAAGTGTAGAAAATAGGTTGAATACAAGTCATGCAGCGACATTTTGAAAGGTGAGATAATTCCCTTTTTAATTAAAACAGCAGTCTTTGGACTTCTAGCCCATTCCTCATGTGCAAAAGCTTCCAGCTCATTAATATTCTTAAATTTCTATGCCACCACTGCTTTCTTTTCAATGGACTGCGGGCTTTGAGATAGCCACTCAGGGACACTCAAACAAGCTTTACCTGACTCGGATGTATGCTTGGGAGAATCCAGTGGTTACCATGTTTCAATTTACGCACCGAGGGCTTCACATTCGTCTTCAAAATGGTCTGGTAACCATGATGCCAGTGACACTCAAGTATAGCAGTCTCTTCAGCACCCAAACACCCCCAAAACAGGACAGACCCACATCTATGCCTTACTGTTGGAATGGTGTTCTTCTTGTCATAAGCCTTGCCCTTCTTATACCAGATAGTCCGCTGATCTATGGGTCCAAACAGTTCCAGCTTAGTGTCATCACTCCATAAAACAGATTCCTAGACCTATCCACATGTTTTCTTGCATTAAGTGTTCTTCTTATAGTCTGACCTGATACTTTTGTTCCAGGGTGCATTAGGTAATCCTGCAAGTCATTGGCAGTAATACAAGGTTTTTTCTCAGCTGTTAATTTCAAAAGTCCTCTTGGAGAAATATTGCTTTTTCTTCCACATCCAGAAAGTTGCTGTACCAAGAGTTTTAAACTTTATTATTTATTGCCGACAATTATTTTATTTAAAGTTTTTATCATTATTATTTTGAAAGTCCGTTGCTCACTGGCTCTGAATACACATCCAGTCAAACCATGGGTCACAGGAGGGGTGGGATGTGGATCGGCCTGCAAATCAGCCACCCAGACAAGCAGTGGAGGGAGGCTTCAGCAGACTACGCTGGATGCAGCATGTGGGAGAAGTAGATAAACAAAAGCAAGACAAGCGATCAAATGCCATAGCAAGGAGGATAGCTACACACTGCATGCTGATTAGTGTTGGGGAAGATGTCGGTCTTAGGAACGTTCTTAAAATCAAAACGTAATCGCTTGGTCCCGCGGGGTTGCTCTTTGCTCCGGTGATCAGACAGGAGACAGTGCTCGCAAGTAAACGGCAGGCACTCTATAGAGATTAACCATGGCAACGACTTCTGTGCGCTACACAGCTGTAGCCTAATTAAGTTAAGTTAAAATTATACATAACTTTACCTGATAGGCCTTCATCTAGTTTTGCTCTGCCGTGTGAATTCCCTCCTGTTGATGTCCTATTCAGTAAACAGTAATAGGTAATAGAAGACAGTTCAGCTTCGGCAGCGGGCAGGTGTGTGCGTGAGGCGACCACTTCACCTCACTTTAACAGGGACACTTGCTACTGAACATAGACTGTCATATGTCAACCTGTTGCTCAGAAGCTGCCTGTTATGATGTTCTGATCGTGGCTCTGGCGTCTAACTTGTTTTAACAAGCTAGATAAAAGGTAACGCCCTGGCAGTGGCAAATAGCTTTGGTTTTATATTTGATTTGATTACATTAATGTTTAAGTTCAGATTTACAAGAAATATTTTATTGCTACTGTGTGAAGGGAATACTGCTGGTAAAAAAGCATCTTATTTGTTTAAAGTGTTTGCAAACCACATGTTATTACACTTTTGTGTATATAGCAGTAAATTTAAATTAAAGTGCGCAATACACTACATAGAATTCATTATTCAATTTAATAATAAACACTAATTGCGATTAATCGCAGAAAATCATGTGATTAATCACAATTAAAAACTGTAATCGTTGCCCAGAACTAATTTAAACTTTTAAATATACTTAAATGTATGATGCTGCCAACCATGCCTCTTGGAAATAATATTGTAAGTATTTTCCTTTTGGTGTATTGAATTTCTTTCTTTTCTTACCTTTTGAGACAGTTCCTTTTTCTTTGTCATTTTTGCTACTCCCTGGAATAGGCAGGATTTATATCTGTATCATAGCTTGGGCTGGACCTGAATGTTGGACCTGAAAACTTGTTTGAATATTCGATCATTGGGTACACATTCGATTTTCAATTTTGGGATTTGAATATTGATGTGTTTTTTTTCCCACACGCCTGACCTCCGCCCACAGCAGTGAACTTAACGCTCCAGTTCACATCTAAGGGAAAACAAAATGAAGCCTCAGCTCTGTGGGAGCACTTTAAACTGAATGATAACAATGGAAACGGTGCTCATCCTGTCTGCTATCCCTGGACCCCTGGTTAATATATTCCTGTGATTTGTTCTGGACCTGCTCAACTCAGCCTCTCACCCTCTGGACTCTCAGCTACGGTTCCCTCCTGCTCTGCACTGCAGTCACCAAACTGGTTCTGCAGCATCTAGTTTTCCAGTCTGCCTCACTTTTCCCCAACTCAATTTCCTATCACTTCAACCCTGCAATAAATATTCGTCTTTTATCTAACTCCACTGTCCTAAATCTCTTAGTCCTGCACTTGGGATTACTTGCCTAGCTGCAAGGCAAGTTAAACACAACCTTTTGGTAATAATAACGTGTTCTTATTATATAGCCTACATGTAAATAAAGAAACAAAGCACTCTCTTTTTTTTTTTGTGCTCTCTAACACACGCACACACAGTCAGTGGCTGCCATTCCTTATCTCTCCCCCGTCAGGTTTCTCCCACACTCATGTCATTGCCAGAACTTGTTCTGCTTTAATCTATGAAATACATAGATGCTGTATCTATGTATGTATGAAATTACAGCCTGCTTACAGACGGCGTAACACAACCGGTAACACCACCAGTAACGGACCCCCCCTCCCCACGGCGCCATCGAAGCTTTGATTATTTGCTGTTAATTACTGTGAAAGCTTCATAGCTCAAAAAAGTACATTTGGTCCAGCCCTAATCATAGCTGAAGCAAACTCACTATTGTTACAGAATTCCCTAAAGCTTAACTGTGTAGCCTAACATACGACTGAAAATGTGTCAAAAAATCTTAAAGAGGGGTTTTAATTATTGCGACAGGCCTGTAGTACAGGCAACCGGAGTGTTCCAAATCTTCAATTCAACTCATACAAATGTTATTTAATTCTAGACCTTCAGAAAACCTTTAAGATTACATAATCAGCAGGGTTGGATCATTTTGATTGCAAGTGTATGCAAGCGTTTGCAAAAGACTTGGTGGTGGAGATGTCTGTCAGCTTGCCTTCCCTATTTATACAGGTTTTGGGGGAGTAGAAAGAGTACTGTAATGATGACGAGCAAACATGCACACACTGAGTGTATGATGTATAAGGGCACACACAAGTAAGTATAATATTAGCTATGACCTCAACAAAAATAGATTTGATGACAGACAGTGTAAAAACCTACACTGTAGCTGCAACAGAGACATACGACAAATTAATTTCTGGTGGTGGTAATGGGCATGGTGGACAGGTCTTCTGTTTGGATGTGCCCTCGAGTTGCAGTTCATCTATTTTTGTACGCTGTCTCCTCAGCAGCAGTGTCCACAGAAAGCTGGACTCTGTATTGTTCATGTTTTTGTTTGGAAAGCCTGAAAGCCTGAAAGCTAGGTGTTGACCATGATGCTGTGTTGTTTTCACTGAGAAGCAAAGATTGTGAAATCTTTTTTTTTTTGTCAGTTGGTAAGAAGATACCATTTCAGATGCTTTTTGAAGGTGTTTTTCAGTAAGCAGCATTGAAATAGGTTCCACTTTCAAACTACCTTGCGAATAACAACATTTTTGTTAAGCTGGAGGGCACTACAGACTTTTAAAATTGTGCTGAGGGTTTAATTTATGATTATTGATTCATGTATTTATTTTTGGGGCACTCCGGTGACTTTTACTGTGTGGAGAGTCTCACTGATGGAACATTAAAGAATGAAGTGCTGATTGAACTGTCACTGGGCCTCATTTTTCACCTCGGCTTAAGTTTCAATCTACCATAATAACCTGTCACTGCTGTACCACACAGCACCTCATAATCATAATCTGCTTCATAATGTTGACATCTCAGAACATTCCAAGGTAACAGCTATTGTCACTGGCCAAAGTGATCCCTGTCTAAAATCTGTCTTCTTTATCTCCTTGTGTAATCTTTGTAACTCTAATCACTATACCTTTATGGGATTTTATACATGTATTGATAATTACATTCTTCCTTTTTCTTTGTTTTAAAAAATATTTTTACATAAAATGTTATGTATGTTATTTCAAATCCCATTTTGAACTATTTATGGCCATTTCTTCCGCAATAGCCATTCAAATATATCGACATTAAGACATTTACTCTCTATTTAGTAGTTTTTATTATTAGTGGCACGCTCCTAAATCCTAAAGTCCACTGAGTCCAGCTGTGTCGTGTTACGGCTGCGCCACGGTTTTGTTCCGTCCTCTGCCCGGCGTCAACTTCCACTGGAAGTGTCTCAGACACTGTTGTTTTATGATCGGGAATCTGCACAGGGCGTTTTATCTTAAAAATTGACCAGATGCTGTTCGTCAATAACACTTAGTAGAAGTAGCGTTTCTAACGTAACGCGACTCAGGCGGACTCAGTGGAAGTTTTATGTGCTAGAACCCAGACAAGTTTCAAAATGATGACAGGTGAAAACACGGTCAATATCAGAAAGTTGTTTGAGTATTGAGTTGTTTTGGATATAAAAATCCAGAGTTGGCTTTCATCCTATTGGACAGGTAAACTAACATTACTGCAAAGCATGTTAAATATATTGTGATGTTGTGCTTTAGGTGGTTCAAGTTAAATAACATTAGCATGCTGGCAGCGGCCCCTACGCAACCACATTTCCTGCATTTTTGGTACTTGCAGGGCCTGTAACTTACCTCTCATGTTAGTATAATTTTAATTTATGTAAAATACCATCTGATTTAATCTACAAACTATTTAAACAGTGTCGCAATAGGTATTTGGGTGGTGTCTCTGCCATTCAGATTCAATGACAATACAATAACGTGAAATACTTTGACATACAAACACTTCATTGACATGTAACTTCTGAATAATTTTTAAGGACTTGCGGACTTGTGCATTGCTGCGTAACTAAATCCACACAGAAGAGTAGCTAGCTAGTGAAGTGACAGCAACTAAAAAATGAACACGATATGGAAAACAAACACAAATCTGGGTTACTGAAGCGAACATTGAAAGAAAAAACAAAGCTACCAAAAATATTATTTTCCTTAAAAAGAAAGACGGGATACCAGCAAGCACAAGTGGTAAGCAAGAAGAGCCGAAGGGGACACCTGCAGGGCGCCATCCAACGCAATGATGATGAGGACGTGTCCCCTGACACATTCAAACTTCCACAGCCTAAAACCCTGTGCACTGCAACAGACAATTAACTTTTTTGAGCAAGCAAGTTATGTTATATTTACAAAAATTGCATAACCTTGACATTTCCCACGCAACCCCTGTCATTCTGTGGGTATTTAACAGACAGCATCTAAAAAGTGAAAACAATTCAAGAATTTACCAGGATGTTGATTGTGGAGAACAACTGCATCGCTGCAAGCTTTGGGGTAGTCTGCACCATTATACTGCTATTCCTAACAATTCCAGTGAATGTGGCCTCTGCAGGTGATTGTAAAAAATATCTTTTTCCAAACTAAAACTTATCAAATCTTACCTAAAGATGTCACTGGGACAGACCCATTTATCTGGACTTGACACACTGTCAATCAAGAATGTCCTGCCTGCCAGCTGGATTTAAATTATTTAATAAACAATTTTGCACAGCGAAAAAGCTCAGCAGAGTGCATCTATAATGTAAGTAAAACTTATTTATTATTTATCTGACATGTAATCCACACACTTGTGTTTTGTGTTCATAATGCCTATGGGAATACAAAAAAAAACATTATGTCATGTCAATGTTGATCATCTTTTTTCATATGTGTGCTGTCACCCGTGATGATTTCATATGTGTGATGGTGCGCTGTCACCAGTCCTGTATTCATATGTTTTCATATGTGTGATGGTGAGCTGTCACTATTCATGTTTACATATGTGTGATGGTGCACTGTCACCAGTCATGTGTTCATATTTTTTCATGTGTGATGGTGCACTGTCACCAGTCGTGTGTTCATATGTTTTCATATGTGTGATGGTGAGCTGTCACTATTCATGTTTATACATGTGTGATGGTGCACTGTCACCAGTCGTGTGTTCATATGTTTTCATATGTGTGATGGTGAGCTGTCACTATTCATGTTTATACATGTGTGATGGTGCACTGTCACCAGTCATGTGTTCATATGTGTCACGGTACGCTGTCACCAGTCATGTATTCATATTTTTTCATGTGTGATGGTGCGCTGTCACTAGTCATGTGTTCATATGTTTTCATATTTCTAATGTTGCGATGTCACCAGTCATGTGTTCATTTGTTTTCATATGTGTGATGGTGCCCTGTCGCCAGTCATGTGTTTATATGTTTTCATGTGTGATGGTGCACTGTCACCAGTCATGTGTTCATATGTTTTCGTATGTGTGATGGTGCACTGTCACCAGTTATGTTTTCATATATTTTCACGTGTGATGGTGCGCTGTCACCAGTCATGTGTTTATATGTTTTCGTATTTGTAATGGTGCGATGTCACCAGTCATGTGTTCATTTGTTTTCATATGTGTGATGGTTCCCTGTCACCAGTCATGTTTTCCTAAGTTTTCATAGTTGTAATGGTGCGCTGTCACCAATCATGTTTTCCTAGTTGTAATGGTGCACTGTCACCAATCATGTTTTCATATGTTTTCTAATGTGTGAAGGTGCGCTTTCACCAGTCATGTTTTCATATGTTTTCATATGTGTGAAGGTACGCTGTCACCAGTCATGTTTTCATATGTTTTCATATGTGTAATGGTGTGCTGTCACCAGTCATGTTTTCATATGTTTTCATATGTGTAATGGTGCGCTGTCACCAGTCATGTTTTCATATGTGTAATGGTGTGCTGTCACCAGTCATGTTTTCATATGTTTTCATATGTGTAATGGTGCGCTGTCACCAGTCATGTTTTCATATGTGTAATGGTGCGCTGTCACCAGTCATGTTTTCATATGTTTTCATATGTGTAATGGTGTGCTGTCACCAGTCATGTTTTCATATGTGTAATGATGCGCTGTCACCAGTTATGTTTTCATATGTGTAATGGTGTGCTGTCACCAGTCATGTTTTCATATTTGTAATGGTGTGCTGTCACCAGTCATTTTTTCATATGTGTAATGATGCGCTGTCACCAGTCATGTTTTCATATGTGTAATGGTGTGCTGTCACCAGTCATGTTTTCATATTTGTAATGGTGCGCTGTCACCAGTCATGTTTTCATATGTGTAATGGTGTGCTATCACCTGTTAGGCTATGTTTTTAATCTCTTATGGGGCTCCAACACCAATTTGGTTAGGTAGGCTAGTCTATCACTGTCTTAGCCTTACTATTATGACTCATCCTCTGTATAGAATGCTGTTTGGTTTTTAGGTCTCAACTGTACAGTGCATTTCGCTGTGGCTGGTCATTTTAAAGCTGAAAACTTTTGCTTCTTTATTTGCTACTGACATTATGGTACTTTTTGATTGTGATGGGAAGGCCACTTTGACCATCTTGCATTAGGGCCCCATGCCAACTCGTTACGCCTCTGCTTGCCATCTAATTTAGCTATGCTAACATTACTGAGCTTCTCAGATGAAAGACACAAATAGTTGTTGAAAAGCAGCTAAATGAAGTCAGTGTAAGGTTATCAGTCAAGGAGCATGGATCAGTTTATCCTCAAGCTGATAAAAATATTACTGTAACGTTGTAGTGGGAGTTTACCTGAGTTTCCAGCATTTTGTGTGATGCTGCCTCCGGTGTGTCAGTCTCTGTTTTGGCTTGCTCGTTAGTTCAAGCACGAGCACATGCTTGGGAGGGTAGTGGTTGCAATCTGAAACCGCACCGCTAGAGACCACTTAAAACTACACATTGTAGTTTGCCTTGCTCACTAACATTCTTTGTACCACTACTGCTTATTATTCTGTATTCTTGGCTTTATTCTGCTTTTCCAGTGGTATTACATTCCTCTGGATAGGTCTTATGACTACATTTGATCCTTGTTAGGTAGCAAACAAGCACAATTACACAGCAAAATACAAAAGCAGCCTCTTTACATCTCCCTTTGATAAACAGAATTTCGACTCTTACTGAGCAGTGCAGCCTAATTGTTAGAGACAAAAATATTCACTTTTACTTTGTTGCTTGGTTTTAGACAGAATTGTTGAACAAGGACTCTATTATGATGTTGTACTCCTTTTTACGGAAGCTGTAGAAAGAAGAAAGGCATTGCTGTCCAGCGTTCTACTCTGCACAGCATGCATTACTTTGACCAATGTTTGAAATTCTCATTTGTAATTCAGGGTTCCTGTTTCTTAGGGTTTTAAAATATGAGCTTTTGAGTCAGATAATTAGCTGCTGCTGTGATAAAAAAAAACAGCAATGAAGCACACTCAGGAGTGAGTAGTTGCATTTTTATTTTAAAGCCACCGCAGTTCTCGTTAATAATGTGACATCCCGAGAGGCTTTATAACCATCTGCTGTGGAACCGGACCACTTCTCTCCAGCCAGTCATGATGCTGTCTACTGTTTCTTCTCTCTCTCTCTTCCACCTCTCTTTCTCCTCACCTCACTGACTCAGTCTGTCTTTGCTTAAGGCCTCCAAAGTGTGGACTCCACTCATGTGAAATCATGCTGAGCACATTTACAAGAGTCTTTGTTTCGCCTGCCTGTCAAACCTAGGGGTGCAGACCTCTCAGACAATCTCATACATTTCTACATACACAGTCCAAAATCTGGTAACAAAAATGGTACAGGTGAATGTATAGTTATATATTCCACTTCAATTCAAAGCAGCTTCAATATATTATGTTACATATATTATGTATATATAATATATTTTTACTTGTTCATGAATTTCTAGTAGCAGTAACTCAAAGGTAGCATTGCTGCCATCAGAAATGTTTTTTTTTTTTTTTATTAAAACTTCCTGCTTCTGTGGACTTCAAGATGGCGGCATAAACCTTAAACGTCTCCCAGTCGTTGTAGCTTTAAACCCCACCAAAAAAAAAAAAAAATTAAAGACAACCACAAGGGAAAAGAAAAGAAAATAACAAGCGACAGCAAATCCAGCGGGAGAGGAATGTACCCACACGGCGAGGAGGGGGACTTAACCACTGCTAAAGCTATCCAAAATCTAGGCAGGGATATACAAGACTTGAAAACGGAACTCAAGCAAGAATTAATGGACTTAATCATGACTTTAGAAATGACATTAAACAGGAGCTCAACATTTTCAAGACAGAGATAAATCAAAAGCTACAGAGTGTTGTTGGAGATGTCCGCAACCACAGTGCAAGGCTAACCGAAGCAGAGCAATGGGTGGAAGAAACGGAGACCACTAAAACCGAGTTATAGGACGCACTGCTCTACTCTGTTAAACAACAGAGACTCCTCCAAGCCAAAGTCACGGATCTCGAAGGGAGATCACGCCGTAATAATATCCGCATATATGGCATTAAGGAGGGTACCGAAGGAAGCTCAATGCTAACTTTCATTGATAATTTCCTGAAGACGGAGCTTGCACTCGACAGGAATGCCGACCTACAAATTTAACGAGCCCACTGGTCAATAGGCCCTAAACCTCAAACTGGAACAGTTTCAAGGTCCATCCTGGTTAATTTCCAGAGGTATGATACCAAAATACTTAAATTGGCCTGGGCAAAGAAGAGCACCTATGAAGGGAAAGTGATCGCTCTCTCACATGACTTTCCCACGGAGGTGAACAACAAACTAAAAGAGAATAAGGAAGTAAAGAAAATTCTCAAAGAGAAACAGATCCGCTTCCAGACGCTGTACCCTGCCAAGATGAGAATTCACTGGGAAAACGGACCCTGCATCTATCACAGTGCAGCAGAAGAATCTGAGGATACGTGGACCTGCAACTGCAAATCTCGGACACTGACTGAGAACGGAAATTTACCAGTGGCGCACACTGGGTTAAACCCCCCGAAGAACTCACAGAACGTGTCCGTGACAGGCTCAGAGATTTCCATCGTCAATAAATGTTAGCACTGTACTAACAAACATCAAACATCACAAGGTATTGTTTCTTGTCTTCACACACAAATTTTTCCACTCCTCAAAGGACGAAACATAGAGGGGGAAAAAGATATAGATAGGTATGTAGCGCAGTTTGCTAGAGCTCTCTCCTACCTTTATACCCCCCCCCCTCTCCCCCAATATTATCTATCTAATTTTGTATGGTTGTTATTTTTATTTTATTATTATGCCTCTCTTCCCTGGATCTATAAACATAACTGACCAGAAGAAACTAAATGGTTGTTTAGCTCAAGAAGAATGGAGACTTTGCTTTGGCAAAGAGGGAGCCCCTACAAGATGTAGGACTGACTCTCCACCAGTATATAGACAGCTTTATGGAGGTGGCAGGGCAGTGTAAGACCCTGAAGTTGGAAGTCAATGTAATGTTATTCCATAATGTTGTTGTTCATACCTTTTGTTACTATCACAGTCCATATGTTTATGTTGACGGCACATGTGTATTGACCTGTTACAATGTGGCACAATAACAATAATTTGGCTTCTTGGAACGTGAATGGCCTGAATAATCCAGTTAACAGGAGTAGAGTGATGTCAAAAATGAGAAGAGAAAATAACCAAATTATATTTCTACAAGAAACCCACCTCTCTCAAAATGAGCATGAAAAATAAAAAAAATATGGGAATAAGAACACATTTTACAGCACCTTTAAATCTGGCCACAAAAGAGGGGTCGCAATATTATTACACAACTCAATTAATTTTGAATTAGTTAAGGAGATCAGAGATAAAGAGGGCAGATATATTCTAGTGACCACACTTCTTTGCGTTTATCTTCCCCCACAAAGCGATGTAAATAAAGATTCTTGAACTGATCTCCTCGGATTCACAAGGCACATTAATATGTGCAGGAGATTTTAACATTGTAATAAATTATAAATAGGACACATCCAATAATAAGAGGACTGTAATTCCTCAGACTAAATTACTAAGAAAGGGTTTGGATGAGATGGGCTTACTGGACGTCTGGAGGGACTTGCACCCATATGATAAAAGTTATACTTTTTACTCTGCCCCTCATGCAGTATATTCGAGAATAGACTATTTCCTGGACTGTGACATCAGAACCAGATATCAAAAAAACTAAGGATAAACTTAAAATAAACTTAATCAGCTTGGAAAAAACCTGAAGGAATTAGAGAAACAGCACAGTAAGAATAGAAACTCTGAACTGATGATAAAAATCAAAGAAACTAGAAATCAGATAATGGATATTTATAAAGAAGAATTAGACAAAAAATATAAATTTCTAAAACAATCGTACTATGAAGTGGGTCCTAAAGCTACAAAATTATTAGGAAGGAAAATACGTGAAAAACAGGTCTCACAATCAATATACAAAATACTGGACACCACAACAAGATAAGTATATAGTAACTTAGACGAAATTGAAACCGAATTTCAAAAATACTACACGACCCTCTATTCACAACCCAAACAAGAAAGTGCGGAGAATATAAAAGCATTCTTGGATTCCCTAGACTTACCGTCAATCGGGGCACATCAAAATGAATGTCTCATCTCAGAGATTACGAGCAAAGAATTGGAAGCGGTACTGAACAAATTAAAAAATAATAAGACACCAGGAAGTGATGGTCTACCAGCTGAGTGGTATAAGACCTTCAAAGAGAATCGAAGTCCAGTGCTTTTGAAATCCCGTAATTGGACACTCGAGAAAAGAGTAACTCCACCTTCGTGGAGTGAAGCTATCATTTCAGTTATTCCAAAAGAAGGTAAGGATAAGATGTTATGCAGCTCATATAGACCAATCTCAGTTCTAAATCAGGATTACAAACTCTACACTTCCATCATGTCCAGGAGATTACATTATTTTGTTCCTGAACTAATTGACAGTGATCAAACTGGTTTTGCTCGTGGCCGTCAAACACAAGATAATATTAGACGTTCCCTCCATATAATACAGAGCATTAGGACAACAAAAACTTCAGCCGCCCTAGTTAGTTTGGACCCTGAAAAAGCCTTTGACTGCGTTAGTTCAGAGTATTTGTTTACTGAAAAATCTATTAATAGCATTAAAACATTATACTATGCCCCCACTGCAAGAATTAGGATAAATGGCCGTCTTACTGACCGTATAAAACTGGAAAGATCCACTCGTCAGGGATGCCCCTCTCACCAACCCTTTTTGCACTCTACATAGAACCACTGGCTCAAGCAATAAGACAGGACTGTAAAATACAGGGAATTGTGATTAATAACTGGGAACATAAACTGGCTTTGTACGCTGACGATGTCTTGCTGTATATCTATAACCCGGATGTCTGCCTTCCTACCCTCTTAGATTTTCTTGACTTATTTGGTACATACTCGGGCTATAGCTCAATATACAAAAAACACAAATATTAACTTTTAACTATACCCCCTCGTTTGAGCTTAAGCAAAGAATCCCTATCGATTGGTCTCAAAAAGTAATCAAATACCTGGGTGTTAGGTTAACACATTCTCCTAATGATTTGTATAAAAAAAACTATGAATCTGTAAACAAGAAAATGAGACAACAAATGAATAAATGGTATTACTGCTTATTGTACCATAATGAAGAAGAACACACTACAAAGCTTCCAGACACTAAAGGAAAAATTCTAATTGGAAAAACATGATTTTTTCGGATATTTACAACTACTGCAATATTCTTTAAAAGAAGTTTTGAAAAAAGATAGTCACAGAATCCAATGAAATAATACAACTAAAAATGCAGGCATACATGGGTTGTCCTAAATCAGTGGTTTCTAAACTTTACCAGGGAATTGCAAAGGATCAAAGAACTTCTACATCCTATATCAAGGAGAGGTGGGAGAAAGAACTAATGGAGAAAATATCCGATCAGCAATGGGAAAACGTGTGAGACTTCTTTCTCTACCTCTTGCTCTATGTATTGGCGTGAATTCTGTTGGAAGAATCTTGTCCGTTTTTTCACTACACCTAAAATGAAGACATATCTAACATCTGCAGACCATAACTGTTGGAGAAAATGTGGGGATGATGACGTTAACCACCACCACATCTTTTGGAACTGCCCAAAAATACGATTATTTTGGGGTTGTATTTTCAAAATCATGCAGGATATTGTTGGAGGAGAGATTCCTTTTTCATGTATGACACTTTATTTGGGTGATCTACCAGAAGAAATGACAGGTATCTCCTGAAGATAATGTCTGTTGTAGCTAAAAAAGCGATAACTCGGAAGTGGTTACAAACTGATCCACCCACAATAGAGAACTTGCTCGAAATCATCAAAGAGATCCATGAGATGGAAAGGCTGACTTTATTACTGAGATTGAGGAATGACTTATACATTGCAAGGTGGTCAAAATGGAGAACTTATCTGTGTAGATGAGGGGTGTGGTTGACGATAATTTTCCCAGTTGACCGGTACTTTTGAAAGATGGTTTTACTTTCCTTTCGCTGTTTTTTACTTTACCAGGCATGGACATATGAATACAAATTATGTATTGCTGTACGAAGCCCCCCTCAAATGTCAAATGTCAATAATTTGAAAATGATGGTCTGGTACAGATGTTACAATGCTGCCTGGCAACAATGTTTCTTTGATGCACTGTGTTCTTTGTTTCTGTTAAAGACTCAATAAAATTTAAGTGAAAAAAACCTTCCTGCCTCTGTGTAGCCACGCACGTCAGCATGACATACATTTTGTTAATTGCTTATGTCCATAAGGGCTGTGCTTGAAGTCGAAAAAAAAAATAAGTGTCAGGACTACAATTATTAGAATAAAAAATATAAAAATAATTAAAAATTGTTGTAAGATTACTGTAACATTGCTCAGACTAGCATCTCACACAGTGCATCTCAATAGATAGCGGGTCTATTTTTGATGGATGACGTGCCAAGCAGCACAGAACAGATCGAAACATGCAGGAAGTCAGACACTAACGGCATACAGAATCCGGTCAGTTTTCAAAATAAAAACCTGTGGAGACACCCGATCATAAAAACAACAATAAATACTAAACATACTAAATAAATTCAATTAAAGTTAAACTACGTAGCCTACTTCATCATAGTAGAAGCACAAAAAGCAAACTCTAATTACCAAATCAACAAAATCTGATTGCTCTGATTCTGAATGCTCCTTGTAGGCTGTGGTATAGTCTAGTTTTTTGTAGTGAGTATACTGTGATTTTTCACTCCCAGCCTCATACTCACCCGTCCCAGAGTGACGCGTCCCAGAGCAACATCCCATAGGCACCACTACACTAACTAATACATACAGTATGCATGTACACATAATAGGTCACGTGTTATCAACACTGCAAAGACTTAAACAGCCAATCACAGTTAAAAGTGGGCAAGGGCGTCACTTGGTATTAAAAAGTTGTGGGGACAGATTATGACAAAACACTTAGCCCATGAGACGTGACAATGCAGAATACTGGGGACACGAGAACAAGACTAGAAAATATTTTAATACTATTTAAAAGAAATATTCATAGATGAAATATACGATTGGGGGGTCTGGGTGGTCCACCCCCAGAAGATTTTGAGCACTAAACACTTAATTTCCTGCATTCTGGAGACATTTTCTGCACCAATTTATGGTGGAAATGTCTTTATTTATATAAAGGGGAACAAAAAATTCAGGTGGTGATAATTCAGAATATAAAAATATAATGGAATATAATGCAGCTTTGAATTGCAGTAAATGTTTTTCTTTCTAGCTTAAGTAATTTTTTTGGACAATGCAGATCTGTTTTTTTTTCTATATTTACATTGCATTGCTTGTTTTCTTATTGTGCCAATTAAACTTTCTCATAGCACTTTATTTCTTGTTGCAAGCTATTTTCAGAACATTTTTAACAAATGCTTTCAAAAAGGGGTGGGGAGAACATTAGCTGTTTCAAAAAGTGCAGGTGGGGAGAATAGACTGATTTTCCACTTCTTTGTGTTAATTGCCATCTAACTCAGCCAGTTAAGAGCTACATTTAGCCTTAGATGTTACCTGAGTCTGGTCCCTTGAGCATGGATTTTATTAGCTGGCAATGTTCAATGCATATTTAAGAGTGCAAAGTTGCCACTATTATTAACAATAATGGAAATCTGAGGAGCAGTAGCAGTAAGAACAATGAACATTTGTCCAGTTCTTTCACCAACACTCATTCATTACAGAATATTATTAACATTGAGGACAAAAAAATTGGTCCATATCTTCTTAAGTTTATGTAGCCTACTGTATCAGCTTAAATGCATGAACAAGCATCCAGGAAGTGCTACTTCTACTACTGAACATAGACACACACACACAAACACACACTATCCCACGTTCATTGATCCACCACACAAACGTTAGTTAACTAGTTCTAGATGCCAAAGAAAGCATGTGGGCCTTACCAGAACCCCAGTGCGTTTCAATCATCTCATGAAGTGTTGCATCCCTCGAGCTGGGTGGAGGGAGCTGGGCATCCTCTTGCCATCTTTGCTCTGACGGCTCACAGCTTGATGTTGGTTTCAGCTCATTTAGTTTAACAAATAGAAACAGAAACTAAACCAATATTCTTCAGGGATGGGGGTTATCATTCAGCCATCACAGGCTCAGTTATATCAGTAATTGACATTTAGCAGCCAGCCAATATGAAAATGATAGCCGTGTGACTGTGACAGTACTGACTGGGCAAGTTAATTGGCCTTGAGAGGAAAAACTGGTTTTAACAAATGGAAAGAATTGCATTTATGGACTCTAACAGTATCCTTACACAGATCAAATTACAAAGATATCCAACAGGAATTTCTGTGTGCACATAGTAGTTGGTAAAGCTCCAAAGTTGAGTACCATTGCGGCTGAGCCAAATTCAATGTTTTGCAGGATGACTGTCATGTCTTTTTTTGAGGCTGCCTTGTTTTCAAACTGCTAATGTTTGTCAGCCTTAGCTAGCTAGCAATAGATAGTAGGAACAGAAATGAACACATTCTAAAGAGACAGGAGAACAAACAGATTTTGACAGCCGTATTGACTGACCCAGCATTTTTTGTCAAGAGTGATCGTCTACACCCACAGACCAAAGCTAGAGTTTAAAGGTAATCACTGCAGAAGAGACATTTTGAAACTAATCATCAGTCCTGTAGAAGCAACAGTCCCTGCTGTATTCATTGATTTAGCCCAGTATCTCATATCTCGTGGAAGAGTGTACTGGCAGAGGAAAGTTTGCAGTGTATCTAGCCTCAGTGTGCCGCATCCTGCTCGCTAATGTGTGACCCACAGTGAGTCTCTAAACCATCTGCTCTGAGACCTGACCATCTAAACGCCAGGCCAACCCTGTTAAAATGTTGGCTGAAGGACCCAACCCACCGCCCCCCTCTGCTCCCTCTCACTTTCTCACTTGTTTCTCTGCTCATCCATCCTCCCCTACCCCTGCTCGTCCTTTCCTGTCTAACCCTCCCCATCTCCCTAGTATGCCTGTCTCTTTCTCTGCCCTCAGCCCCCCCCCCCCCCCCGAGGTGGAACTACCAATTATGATAAAATGAACCGTGACAGCCTGGACATCTGCTGAAGAGTGGACTCTATTGAGGGGATTCAGTCTGTCTGAAAATACAAAGAGAGCAGCAGAATGACAAACTGAGGTGGCCAAGGACTGGGTGAGGATGAATCCTCATCGAAACCAAATGTATGATGCCTTCAAACCTATGTAATATACTGACGAACACGGTAAATGCTAATAACATAGGAGTTCCATAAAACCTCGTCTGCTGATTAAAAGAGATATGCATTAAACAATTTCAACTATTCAATCCTTTTCTTTTACAAATATGTACTAATGAGTAGCCAAATACATGTTGGAGGAAATGTAGTTACTATTATGTTTCATTGGCAAAGTGTTGGCCAATTTGAAATGAAGATTAAAAAGAGGTTGTGGTGGGTGGCTGGGCATAAACAGAGATTGGGGTAAATATAATGTGTCCCACTAGCTGTAACCTCAGAAAGTGCTGTCTGGTAATGGCATAGGCTATACTGAAGAGAAGATGGCTGTACTCAGCTCCAACCTGCAATCTGTAGGCTGCCAAATCAAGGTTTAGGAAAGATCAAGGTTTTGATCAACTATTGAAAGAACATGTTGACATGTTCCATCTCCTGAACATATTGGAAATACAAGATTGACTTGACTATTATCACCTTTACAGTTAGTTGTGTTAGGTAACAATTGTCTATTTACACATCCAGTAGCTGCAACTGATACATCCAATATCACTCTGCTACTTAGCTCTTTTTTGGCTTTTGAGAAAAACTATCTGGCTCCACTATGTTTACCAGCTAGTCTCTGTCAGCTGTTTGGTGCTGGGCAGGCAGTGGGGTTTATCAGAGCTTTTTTACTGACAACAGCTGTCTGCTGCTGCTGGAAAAAGTTTCATGAGAGCAGTGGGAGTGAACCAAAACAGTTAAGTTTTGCAACACAAGCAGTGACCTGACTGATGCTAAAAGGCACTGTAGAGCTGAGGGGGGAACTGCAGAGTCAGTGATCATCTTCTGTGGGTTCATCACAACAAGTGGCCCTTTTCATGTTCGGGTCATTTGATCAATTGCTAAAAGGAAAATATTGATTAGTGCAACTATCTTCAACCAAGCCCTAAGTTGCCTAAACATACACATACAAATGTTAGTCATGCTTTATTTGCCAGGGTGGTTATTGTACAAAAGGAAATGAAATGTGCTGATAGTGAACATTCATAGAAAGATATGATTACGTAGTATGTTAGATAAGACACCTTTGATCCTCAGGGGGAAGTTCATGTTTCATCCGCACATGAAGCAGTTTGTGTATAATAAAACTACTCTTGACTGTTCATAATTTATAAGTTATGATTAATTAAATTTTGATTTATTATTAATTCTTTCAAGAATTCTTTCAGAAAATAGACAATGGCACCGATTCAACTTGTACCCCATAGGAGTAACATTAGAACATATGACATTTTTTAAAGTCCAATACATGAAACTTGCAGGATATATTCCAGCATGACAGTCTGTTCTGTTTTAGAACATATGGACAAATAAAGATAACTATAGCTTCTACTGTTTGCTGTCATACAGCTTCTCAGCTCACTTCATCTCTATTACTGTCATCTCAGTGTTTGTATTTTTTCATTTCCTCACCCCTTGTGAGAAGGATATTTCTATCAACCACTTGGGATTTCACTGTCCTCCCTCCATATGTATTTGCGTATTTCTCCCCTTCAGTTTTACATGCAAGCAGGACCAAGCTAAACCACATTATTTCTTTGATAAGTGTTCAAGTATACAGTGCATGCAAAAAGAAAAATCTTCAATCACAAGACTGAATTGCCAAGTGTAGATCAAAGAGTATTTCCCAGTGAGCTTTACTGCAGTTATACCCAGCACTGCAATTCAGTGATAATGATAACAAAAGATAGTATCCTATGCATTTTTGTCTTCTGGGATACCTGCGTGCTTCATTTCTAGAGATTAGTTTTCTCCAATGTCTGCTTCTTCTTGCGTCATTGTTTCTGAGGCTGGCTTAATATAATAGGGTGGAGAGGTGTAATATGACCTTAAAGTTAACATGAAGTGCAACCCTATCTCTGGAGGGTGGTGATGGAAGAGTGGAGGAGACACATACCTTTAGATGTGATAGACCTGGGTTCGATTACGTCTGTGACACATCCACCATTGTGTCCCTGAGCAAGACACTTAACCCCTAGTTGCTCCAGAGGCGTCTGACCTCTGACATAAATACCAATTGTAAGTCAGCTAAATAAATGTGTGTAAAATGTATGTATGTAATAGAGGTGTACGGTCTTCATCAGCACACCTGTCACACATTGTCAAGCAACCTTTGAGATAACCTCTTTTTGTGTGTATCGTAAAGCAAACTTGTCAACCATCTTGTTTTTCTTGCCTGTCTTTTTTTACTCTCATCCACTTACGTGGGAGAGAGTCCTGGATGCTTCCCATGTAATAGCATCAACTGTAGTTGCAGTGAGTGTTTACTGCACTCCAGCCTCAGTGTCATTAGTGTCCCCGACTATCAGAATCGTCAAGTCCTGCCTACAATCGACTGATAGTCAAATCATGTGTGTTTTTGTGCGCGGTGATTGCGAGCCGGGGGGGTTTACACATGGTAGCTCCACTTTAATCTTGAGAAGCTGCAGAGCTGCAGTCTCTATTCATTCAATTTACACTGTAAATTGCCAGCTAAACAGAGACTTTTTGAAGAATTTCTCTCTCTCTCTCTCGCCGGCCATTCATCTTGTGTAGACAAGACGTCAAGTTGATAAAATGATAATTATTGATTGATAAATATTCTAGAATTATGAGATTCGATTATTGAGGGTTTTTTTCGCGCACCTGACCTCTGCTGACAGCAGTGAATGTAACACTCCAGTTCACATCAAAGGGAAAAGTGATGACTGCAGTAGTGCGGAAGTTATGGTGTTTATTAATTTTACAATTGCTTAATTTCATTACAGATCAAAACAGTCAAATTTCAAAAATCAGCTTCAAATATTCGCACTTACTTACTATCGAAGCGTCGAAAAATTATCCAAAAGTCCCGCGAGGTGTGGACAACTCTGCACAACACCAGTGAAGCCAGGGCTCAGTCTCTTCAGCAAGTGTTCCTCTTCTGCCACAACAGACGCGCTCAGTTTACACATGCGCACTGACATCTCAGGGTTAGGGTTACAATTTTGAATTTATTTACGCACTTTAAAAACATTTATTGAAAGTTTATTTTTTTACATGTTTATTTACAGCATTATTCTTTGAAATGTATATGTTTATAGGCTGCATATTAACTCATTGGGAGAAAACTGGTAGTTCTATGTAAAATCAGACGTTGAGCACCTATCGCCAAAATGGCATGATCCTCGTTTCTCTGCGAATCTTCGACTGTGAGACTGACAGTCGAATCAGGCTCCGCCCATTGAAGCATCGAATCTTCGATTATTTGGGGTCAGCACCAAGTGCCCATAACGGTTGCTGGTTGTTATAGCAACACCACACCTGCCACGATGTAATTAACACCACACACACACACACCAGATGTCTCTTGATTTAAGTTAAAACTTTTGCTTTAAGAAAATCTTCATTTCAGCCTCTGTCTGAAACAAGGTGTAGATGCTCCTGTCTCTTTAAGGCCCCCCCTCTCAAAGCTGATTAGCCAAGACCTGAAGCATGTTACCTGACTGTTGTTGTTGCTGGGCAGAACAGGCAGACTGAGCATTGCTGTGCCGTTAAGTGTGGGAGCACATGACCATATGTGGAACACCGACTCTCTCTGGCTCGGTAAAAGGTAGAATGGAGCCATTGGTAGAAAAAGCTGTTCAAAGAGCATTCATAACAGCAGGAAATCTGAGGTTTTTGCTCACAGGGATTTCTTATAAATGCTTTAACCTCGTTTTTTGAAGCTTTGACCATGTTTAACATGAACATCCAACATTATAACATTGTAGATAAGTCATAAAATGTGGAGAAGCACAATAGGTCTCCTTTAAATCCGTATCGTCCTTCTGCAGGTACTAAAGTGTTAGACATACATTCACACCAGCTGCAACTGTAAAAAGTGAGAAAACAAGGTTAAAAAAAAAGTTAAGCCTGGTCCCCACCTTCACCAGCTTTGTCAAAAAATACTCCATTAGCTTTCTACTATAGTTAATTGTTACGACCCCCTGTTGGTCTAGGGGAGTGGTTTCTTATATTATTGTTATAAATAACAATTAATATAAGAATAACATAAGTAAACTTGCATTTTTCAGGCGGCACAGTGATGCAGTGGTTACCACTGTTGCCTCACAGCAAGAAGGTTGTGGGTTCAAACCCTGGTTGCCCCAGCCTTTCTGTGTGGAGTTTGCATGTTCTCCCCGTGTCTGCGTGGGTTCTCTCCGGGTGCTCCGGCTTCCTCCCACCATCCAAAGACATGCCGACTAGGTTAATTGGTGACCCTAAATTGTCCTTAGGTGTGAGTGTGAGCATGAGTGGTTGTTTGTCTATGCGTCCCTGCGACCCTGTAAACTGGGACTAAGATAAGCTAAGATGAATGAAGTTGCATTTTTTCATTAATGGTTGGTTTCTTACAGCAATCTTGATGTTATGCTGGCTGTTTTCTGCTTTCTGCTTATCATCTCTCTGTTGTGTTTTTATCAAGCATCTGACGCTTTTCTGCAAACCAAAAAATCCTTAAACTAATTCTCTCAAAGCTCTCACAGGCTATAATAACCAGAGGTTGGAAGTTGACAATCAAACCCCTTAATCAGTAATTAAGCATGTAGTCTTAATATTAGCAGATTAACACATCAGCAGTTCCTCATGTTAATCATTACAACAGTAGATAACAGCAGACCAAGGCATGCACTTGTCACAGCAGATTTTTGAACACCTGCAGCCTCTCCGGCTGTCATAAATCTACAGTAGATTACAGTTGAACAAGGTATGCATAGTCTTAGTGTCTACGGTCAATGCTCCCACTCAGGGATCTTAACCACAGTGAGCTTGTTACTGCATTCATGACAACAGTACAGCACTTCTAAGTAGAAAATAAGACACATCTCGGTAATGATCAAAGATTAAGAAGTAAGTAAGGATAATTAATAAACTAACTGATTAATGCTAATTAAGGATAATAAAATGATTATAAATGATGAACTAAGAATGATTACTTATTAATATTGATTAAAGATAATAAAATGATTGATTAAAAATGATGAATTAAGAGTGATTAATGCTTACTACTAATTAAGGATACTAAAATGATAAAAAATTATGACCTGCCCTTTGCTGATCATCAAAAACCTGACTTTGTGGAATAAGCTGGTGTATTTTGTGCTGTGCGCTACAGACAGGACATCCCTTCTGTGATGGACTATGTTTATGTATGTTTTGTAACACAATTTTCACTAATTCTGCTTCTACATTTTAACTTTGCTGGTGTTCTTGATGTCTTGCTGTGCTCATTCACTCTACCCCCAGAGCACACGTGCCTGTTTACACACACACACACACACACACACACACACACACACACACACACACACACACACACACACACACACACATGTGCTACTGCCTCCGGGCAGTTAGACACAGAGAGGACCACACACACTCAGAGCTATAGAGTTTCAACGTTGTGATCTTAACTTTACACTATAAAATAACACTCTAAATGATGACAATAGCTATAGAGTTTTGACACTGTAATCTTAACTTTACACTCTAAAATATAATATCGCTCTAGCAATTAATGATAACAATTTAGGCTGTAATGTTCTAAAATAATTCTCAACATAGTCTTCATAGGTATCAATAAAATATACGCTACAAAAATATAAGCTAATACATACATCTGTAGACTTATAGTAGTGAAGTAGTGAGTATTTTAGTGAAACATAAATGGATTAATACATATGTTTGGCGTTTTTTCTGGGCAATTTAAGATATTCTGACCTAATGCAGAACCATAATACCTTCATAGCCACATTCTCTGTTGTTGTGTATATCTCATACACATGGATAAAATGCAAAAGAACCAAACAGCAACACAAAGGGTGTACTCACATTAGGCAATCCGTGGTGTGCCCGAGCATGTTTAACCCCCAAAGTCTGGTTTGTTTGACCAGTACAAGACACACAAACTCCACTGTGCCGTGCGAGAGAGCGCTTTATTATTTTTTTTTTCACAGAATGTCGATATTGACTTCCAGCAATGTACAGCGGGCTTAGCTCAACAACCCAGCTGTGATCTCACGTTATCATAGCTCTCTTTATTAGCTAGGCTCCTTACATGCTTGCTAATAACTTTTTTGAAGGTGGATCTCCGACATTGACAGTTGTTTTGGACAGATTTGTGCAGTGGTGTTCATGAGAGACAGAGAGACGAGGTGCTGCGCGAGTAGTCTGCCATCAACTATGATTTTAAATAGGCCTACTGAAAAAAATCACATTTCAATATGTGGTGGTCGGCAGTGATGGGCTACTGTGGTGGGCCGCCACAAACAAACACTGACTGAGTGATGACGTAAACGTGCTCCGGCTGGGATCGTTAGGCACAGGCCAGCGGGGGAGTGGCGACGGGGGACTATCGGGCACATAGGCTTTACTTGGGCGGCCTGCCCATGTAGATTAACAAGTAAATTTGACGACCCATTTTAAATATATCATTACATATCATAAAAACTGCTGCACAAATCTGTCCAACACAACAATGTCAATGTCGAAGACCCACCTTCAAAAAAGTTATTAGCAAGCATGTAAGTTGCCTAGCCAAGTTATGTTAAGTTTAGAATGGGCCTACAGATGTCGACGTTAGCACGCTGTACACATCTGATTGTCGAGATGACTGTGCATGACTTTCACCGACTTGATAGTCTAACGTGAGCTGCAGGAGACTGCAGGGGCGGGTATAAAAACAGCACCGTCAGACACAGTCTACCTCCGGTAGCTTACTGTGAGATTAGAACAATGATTAGGCAAAAGGTGTTTGCAACTTTGTGCAGCCAGAGAAAAACAACTGCGTGCGCCGGACTCAGCGTCTGCCGTCGCCTTGCTCTCGCGAGGTAATGTCATGTCATCGTGATGTGACATCATGGTGACGTTTTGAAGCGTCAGGTGTTGTGACGAATTCTGTATGCCTGACGAGAATTGCATGCACCTTGCGTGTGGTAACGCTCTTTTATGCTGAGAAGTGGACGCAAATCTCGGCTAGAACAGATGTTGTAGGCTCTAGGTAGCCTGCAACATCTGTTCTGCCAAATTATGCATCTGCATAGGACCTTTTCAGACACTTTGCTGTGCTCATTGATCAAATGCGGTTATCACCACATATTTTTAGGTCTCAAGGAATGCTGCTTCTACTCTAAACGTTCATGAAATATATATTTCAAATCATTTACCCCACAAAGACTATTATAGCGTTTAAAAACAGCATTTGGAAGTGCAGGCAATTCTCGGCAGTTATGTGAAATTCGGTATTTCACCTGTTAAAGTAGACTGCCCCCCGCCACAGTTAAGCTGTGATTCTATGGGGGAAAACTGGTGTGAGTACACCCTAAATGTTGATGAATATTTTTTCCTTTTGTGCAGTCCTAGAAAAAGAAAACCTGGACCACAAAGAAAAGGCCTTCATTGCCAATCGAACTTACATAATTCCCCAGATATCATGCAGAAGGCCAGTGAAGGCATGTGTGTCCCTATAGATGATTGTAAAGCAGTGTTAATAGATCGCACAGGGAGCAGAGTGGCTCACATTCATCAAACACCTTTTCTCATTAAGTATTAAAGGCAGGCCGATAGAGGGACGGATCGATCCACCGAGCCAGGGATCTTTAACCTAGATTGTTAGCTTCTGGGGAGACTGTGAAGAGTGGAAAAACACACACACACACACACACACACACACACACACACACACACACACACACACACACAGAATAGCAGAGAAATGTACACAGGCACATTCCCACATGCAGAGAAATGAATTCAAACAGCAGTGGAGGCGGATGCACACATGCTTATGCAGACAAGAGGAGGAATGAGCACACTAGAGCCTGACTGATATGGGACTAGACCGATACCGATTTTGATATTTGAGTTTAAAATCCGATATTCTGATGTATCTGCAAATAGTTTTTTTTCCCCCTTCCTTTCAGAAACGGGTAACATAAACAAAGATTATCCATTACATTTGTTATGTGTAGCAAAGCTGGCTGTAGTCCTTTGGGGACACTAATCAAAATTTGGTTCCTCTGACGTTTTAAAGTAAGACCTGATGAAAAACAATACAGTTGAAACCAGATGTTTACATACACTATATAAAAAGACACATAGGCTTTTTTCCTCACTGTCTGACATGAAATCAGACAATCACTTTTCCTGGTTTATGTCCATTAGGATTACCAAAATTATTTATATTTGCTATATTCCAGAATAATACTTTCGTCAAAGTCAGAAGTTTAAATACATTTCTTTTGTATTTGGTACCATTGCCTTTAAACTGTTTGACTTGGGTCAAACGTTTTGGATATCCTTCCACAAGCTTCTCACAACAGTTGGCAGGAATTGTGGCCCATTCCTCCTGACAGAACTGGTGTAAGCACTGAGCCAAGTTTGTAGGCCGCCTTGCTCGCACATGCCTTTTCAACTCTGCCCATAAATCTTCAATAGGATTGAGATCAGGGCTTTGTGATGGCCACTGCAAGACATTGACTTTATCCTTAAGCCACTTTGTAACCAGTTTGGCAGCATGCTTCGGGTCATTGTCCATTTGGAAGACCCATTACCCAAGCTTTAACTTCCTGGCTGATGTCTTGAGATGTCGCTTCAGTATTTCCACATAAAGTTCTTTCCTCGTGATGCCATCTATTTTGTGAAGTGCACCAGTCCCTCCTGCAGCAAAACAACCCCACAACATGATGCTGCCACCCCCGTATTGTTCTCAGGTTTGCAAGCTTCCCACTTTTTCCTCCAAATGTAATGATGGTCATTATGGCCAGACAGTTTGATTTTAGTTTCATCAGACCACAGGAGATGTCTCCAAAAATTAAGGTCTGTACTCTGGCTTTTTTATGTTTCTTTTGGAGTAATGGCTTCTTCCTCGCAGAGTGGCCTTTTAGCCCATGTCCGTAAAGTATTCGCTTCACTGGATAATGACGAACTCTTACCAGCTTCAGCCAGCATCTTCACAAGGTCTTTTGCTTTTGTTCTTGGGTTGATATGCACATTTCGGACCAAAGCACGTTCATCTCTGGGATACAGAACCCGTCTCCTTCCTGAGCGGCATGATGCTAGACATTCCCATGGTGTTTATACTTGCTTATAATTGTTTGACCAGATGAACGTGGCACCTTTAGGTATCTGGAAATTGCACCCAAGGATGAACCAGACTTTTGCAAGTCCACAATTCTCTCCGTGATATCTTGGCTGATTTTCTTTTGACTTTCCCATGATGTTACACAAAGAAGCAGTGTGTTTCAGGTGTGCCTTAAAAACATCCACAGGTGTGTCTCTAATTAACTCAAATGTTGTCAATAAACCTATCAGAAGCTTCCAAAGACATGACATCATCATCCGGGCTTTCCAAAATTGTTTAAAGGCATAGTAATCTTACTGTATGTAAACTTCTGACTTTGAAGAAAGTAATGAAAATTGTCTAAAGAAATCCTTCATTATTCTGGCATTTAGCAAATATAAATAATTTTGGTAATCCTAACGGACCTTAAACAGGAAAAGTGATTGTCTGATTTCATGTCAGACAGTGAGGAAAAAAGCATATGTGTCTTTTTATATAGTGTATGTAAACTTTTGGTTTCAACTGAAACTACCATATAGCTATACTGTTCATCATCATTATATCTACTATGTTTGATGTCTAACAGAATAACTATGATATCACTGAGCTGAATGGCAGTGCAAGACCCAAATGACACTGATGAACTTAGTCCTGAATAACAAGACTGGTAAAGTGATTATCACTGACCAAAGATAAATCTTTAATAACATCCAAACAAAAGTGTAAAAGACACAAATTACAAAATACTTACAGATAAATATGAACATAAGAGGAATTACTCAATTAAATGTATTAATTATGAATAAAATACAATATAAATGAAATATTCCATAAATTAAAATAATAAATAAAATATTTAAATGTTTAAATTAGTCAAATCAACAAAGTTAACAATGCAAAAAGAACCATAACCAGTAATATCAATAATAACAGAGAAGAATTAGTTAACTTCAAGTTCTTCAAAAGAACTTTTAACTCCAAACCTGTGTGTGTGTGTGTGTACATCGCTGTGCAGGGTCTCAGGGAAAATGATTAATTAAAAAATAAATATATATAATATCTAATTCAGAGAGTGCATTAAGGTACAACTAGTTGACTTATTTTATTAACAATTTTTTGTGACTGGCCCATCTAAAATTTAACACCTCATTAGTGTTTAAAATCTTTGATGCTATGCGTCCTTTTTGACTTTCATTCCTCTGACTCTTTCTCTTCTTGCCTTCCTGCATGCAAAGTCATTTATCACCACATCATATGAGATCTGGCAGCCGATCTGGTGATTGATGCTAATCATTGCTATTCTGCTCAGGTGTTCCTGAGCCATGGAGCTTCGAGAAGCTTCTCTGTGGTTCCCACCGTAACTAGAGGAGTGCAGGCTATCCTCAGCGCAACCCGATAACCCCCTCTTGTATATGAATGAGTAGTTCCTTTGGCTCTGGAAGGTTCTGTATACCCATGGCTAGCTCTCTCCAATCAATATCAGACTCCTCCACAGGTGAGTGGAGAGAGAGGTTTGACATTGGTCTCCGAGTGACTCTTCATCCAGATTCTGAAAGTTCTGAAACATTCCAACTTATCTTTTACTTCCCCCAGTGATTTGAATTGGTCCTCCAAAGACCGGATGCCACAGTCCACCACAACATTAAAAAATCCTGTCCGTCATAGGTAAAGGGCTTCTTTGTACTTCGCTGCCTCCTCTTTTTAAGCACTGCTTCAACATTCATGCTTTCACGGAGCCCTTAAGCAGTGGTCTGAGCATCACATTCTCATCTCAATGCGTCATAACTGACGCTTTCAGACAACGTGACAAAGCGTAAGGATTTTACGCTAAATGTACCCTTCTGAAAGCGTTGGTATTGGATGCCCTGAGATGAGAACGGTCTGGAACTGAGCTTTTAGAAAACAATTGCAACAAAAACAGCATCATTTATTAGGATTTGTTAACCAGCTTCTCGAAACTTTTTCGTCTTTTGTCAGTGGTTGAAACATGTAACGACAGTGAAATCTTCAACTGTCTTTTTGTAAATGTGAAGTCATGGTTAACCTGTGCTGATCATTAAGGACTGATGGCCAGTCAGCTGGATCCACAGGAACCTGGAGCGCCAGGTGTGGTGGTAGGTATGATGGTACTGCTCTGCACTTTGATTAGGCACAGAAAGACCTGTGGGGAAGATTAATTCAGAAAATGATTAGTTTTCATACTTTGGATGTTCCTAGGGGTGAATGTAAATGTATTGCTGATGTAGGCCAGCTTCATGGGTAACACCAGATGGCAGTAGAGGTGGAGGTTGTTGGACAATTATTATAAATAAATTGACTGAAATGATTTGTCAAGAAGGTCGTGTGTTCGTACCTTGGTCATTCCGGGCCTTTCTGTGTGGAGTTTGCATGTTCTCCCCATGTCTGCGTGGGTTCTCTCTGGGTGCTCCGGCTTCCTGCCGCCATCCAAAGACATGCAGGCTAGATTGATTGGTGACCCTAAATTGTCCTTTGGTGTGAGTGTGACTGGTTGTGTGTCTCTGTGTGGCCCTGCGATGGACTGGCGACCTGTCCAGGGGTACCCCGCCTTTCGCCCGATGCCGGCTGGGATTGGCTCCAGCCCCCCGCGACCCTGTACACAGGATAAGCAGTTGATTACGGATGGAAATGACTTGTGTTCTCAGCATCAAATAAGGTAATTATGGATTGAATTAATGGATATTATAATGCAAAATGAAAAAAGTAATTAGTAGTCTTTGCTAACAGCTTTGGAGGAAGCTCCATAATGTTGCTCAAGAATCAGTCCATAAAAATAGCTATTACACATGACTGATTTGATTAATGAGCGAAGAAAAGGGCAGTACAACAAGTGGAAGCTATTGAGCTATCTCTAAAGGGTTAACTAAAACACATAACTTACCAGCATTGGCAGTTTCTTGGGTGACATGACCATGTTTTGCACCAGGTTGATGGACCTGCAATGAAATAAAGAAATTAATTAAATGCTGAATTTATTTTTAAGATGCAGGAAAGGGGATCAGAGGTTAATGTTAGCCCTTTAGTGTAGAGACCAAACTGGGCCTATTGTTCTGTTAAGTCATTTATAACACCAGATATGAACATCACAGCTCCATATGTAACGTTAATGGATGAATTGAAGAAGATCCTTCACCATTAAAATAACTTTAATCATCGACTTTAATAATACTGTTTAATACTATGCAAATGGTAATGCTAATATTATACCAATTTTATGCTTGTAAAAGTTGTGATACTAATAAAGTTTAGCGTGCTAGCAACTGTAGAATAGTTAACACAGGCGGCTAATGTAATGCAGATTATCTAAAAATACAGGCATCGGAAAAGGGATCCTAAAGACTTACATACCTTTATCTTCTTTTTTCCATGTCCAGACAAATATTTTCTTCTCTTGTCAGACATCGTAAGCATCACTGACTGACTGATCAGGAGTCGTGGGGAGATCCAAGTGAGCCTGACTAATCAGGGCAGCTGACTTGCCATAATAAAGAACTAAATTAATATCCACTGCTTACTATGATGCGTAATATATAGAGCATTTCATTTTATTTTATTCTTTTATGTTGCTTTTTTTTCCTCCCCACTAACTAACAGTGACTCTAGGGGGCCCTTTGCCTCCGCAAAAGGTCACTTATTGGCTGATGTGTAGTTATGAGACCTCAGCAAGATAACATGCAGTTTAAAAATAAACTTTTTTTTTGTATTTTGGCTCGCTCCGTAATTTGAACAAAACTACAGCTGATTGTGTGAATTGATTGCTGTGTTTTGTGACATTCAAACACTGTGTTGCCAACAGGGGATGGCATAGGACCCTCTGCTGGAAAAACTATGCAACGACAACACTCACGTGATTGAAGGCATTCATGTCTTCCGTCTCTCCATTACTTTTTTAACTGTTTGACCGAAGCTAAGGAATATGAATCCACTGTAAGCAAACCTATTTCTGTTACCATTTCAGAGTAAATAGAGAGGCAATAAAGGAAAAGATAATATTTACAACCTTAGAACAAAATCTAAATTTCAAAGGCAATTACATACAGTTATAACCCAGATCCTGTAGATAATAATGCAGCTGGATGTCTTCTCCTACTCACTGACAACGGTAAAAGGAAATTTGCTGAAAAGAAACAAACAAATGCACTGCGTTCAGACAGAGAATGTGTTTTGTTATACGCTCAGTTAGTTGCTTGGTGTTTGATTCTGTCTGTTCGTTTAGGCAAAAATTGTTAACACGCTGCGCTTCGTTCCGTTAAATAGGTGTGCCACATGAATAGGTTGCACTCATACTGAACTTAAACGGCATGCCCGTATATGGTGTTACCTGGGGGCATTCATTTATCGGCTGTTATAAACACAGATATCAATTTATCTGCAAATAGCTCGTATCAGCTGATAATATCGGCATTTTACTGATAAATCAGTAAAACTTTACTTTCTACTAACAATTGCTTTTTCATTATTCTAATCATTACATTCAAATGTGGAATTATATATAACGGTTACTAACTTTTATCTGTACATGATACTAATGAGAAGTCGCGCCTAACAATTAAAAGCTGATTTAATGGGACACGGGACAGATCTCTATGGTGCAAGGCTAGGGTTAGTGTATACAGACAACCTAGGCACCAGTTTGAGATGCGTGTGTACTAGGTGACGGCAAACTGTTTCATTTTGTATTTTGGCTTGCTAAATTACAGCATTGATTCTGGCAATGGTGTACTCTGTACTACCCTGTATAAACCCATAAAAACACACACATACACACACAGACCTCTGTCACCAATACTGCTACACAGACACAAACTGATGGAGGGACTTGTTTTCTTTGACAAAACTAGCCTCTGCTCTACTTTTGATTTTCACTTTTTCAATAGTTTTTCTACCAGTTTGTTTGATTTATTTATTTGTGTTCTGCTTTGTGTCTCTTTGAATTTTGATAGTTTTATTGTATGTACATATTTCATAGAAGTGCTGCAGACTGTTTTGTTTGTTATTTTCCATTCTCATTGCCTTGCCCCTCCTTCACTACTATTTATTTCTTTCCTTTCCTCCAATTTCATCCTTAATTTTTCTTATATGATAATTCTGGTAATTTTCATTCCCGGGCCTAATTTTCCTA
The DNA here is from genome assembly GCF_014851395.1 of Micropterus salmoides. Lineage (NCBI taxonomy): Eukaryota > Metazoa > Chordata > Actinopteri > Centrarchiformes > Centrarchidae > Micropterus > Micropterus salmoides. The sequence continues at coordinate 2,733,014 of NW_024044237.1, forward strand.
CTAGCTGCCATCATGATGATTGATTTAGTTCAGATTTCATCACTTACTAGACTCTGTAGCTTTATAGCTGTAGCTGACTTGAGGCGCTGTTGTCCAATACACAAACACACATCTAACTCCAAAAAAATACATCCTTTCAAATTAATAACACTCTGTTGGCACTGAGACCAGCTTACATTCAATTTCTCATCTGACTGAATGTGTGTCTATGGTGGTCCGAGATATGGAATTCTGATTGAGTTACATCAGCCCACAACTCTTCAGGCTGTATTCAGTGCATATTGGATAAAAACACAAAACGTCAACTTAGAAAAACCTTTTTATATCAGCCTCCTAGTGGCATCTACATAACAATTACATATTATGCAGGCTTGAATTGTTAAATAAGTAGATTTCAATTTATTTTACAGGCCCCAAGCATAATTTACCTGTGACCAGATGGTCCTGTTTTATACAGGAAAAGCAGAGAGGAAACCTTAGATGTGTTCAATCAGTAGGCTGTTCTCTGTCTTCATTCCCTCTCTCATTTACACCAACCAACTGTCTTTATTCACAGATATCTTCCGTATGATACATTTCACAATTTACCATAAACATTACAACAGATATTAAACCACTCGAATCACTGATAACTTACAGCTTATGGATGTCTAATTCAGTTGTAAAGTTAAACAGAAATAGTTAACTCACCAAATACTGCTGCAAAGCCTTAGCGTGTACTACAATTGACATTCAGTTAATGCTGCTGTCTAGCTTTCAAAATACACTGCACCCGTAGCTTTAACACAGGTTGGTTATGCGATTCTTGAGCAATCCAATACCATGATACATAACGAACAACGTTCGTGTTCATCCCGCCCTCAGTGTAACTCTATCATTCCAGATCCAGCCAGTGTCCTGCTTTAACCCCTTTTCCAGTCAGTTCCATCACCAGACCTTCCCCGCCCACCTGTTCACCTGTTTTCCATTCCTCTAATTAGCTCCTCAGAATATACAGCATACTGGCCCAGGTTCACTCATTCCCAGCCAGATTGTCTAGTTTGTATTCACCACCAGCTTTCAGCCTTTATTTTCTGCCTGCCTGTATAATCCTGACAGGAACAAGCAAGAACATGTGCAACAACTTCAACTGACGCTTCATCAGGAACTACAGCTCAGTGGCAGTCCCCCTCCTTGCCCTCACCTCATAGCTCTCCCCCTTCTTTTGGTCCCCTGCAGTGGATAAGACGTTTGGTGAGTTTAAGAGATGATTCACATCTGCCCCGACTGTAACTTTCCCTGACCCTTCTTGACAATTTACTGTGGAAGTGGTTGCCGTGGATTCCAAAGCGGTAGCTGACCTCTCTTAGAGGTCCACTGAGGATTAAACACCCCCCCCCCCATGCCTTTTTCTCCCACCAGCTCTCACCCGTAGTGAGGAACTATGATGTTGGGAACTGGGAGCCAATATGGACACAGTATGCAAAGAGCTGGTGGCATCACAAGCTGCTAACCCTCCATCATGGACAAATTCCGAAATCCATTCAAACAGATTCTGCAGTTTTCCTCCCAGGCCCAGACTGGAGATAATAATACCTGGATTAGTGTAGTGACACTTCATGAAAAACTTATGGAAACAAATGTAAAAAAAAACAACATTGCAGAGATGTTTCTACAGATTATGGACACACTTTATAAACATTGTGGTACTTTTTGTCACTTTGAAACCTGTCACTGTTGGACTCCATTGTAAAAGCCATGAATCCACGCTGAGTAATCCTGCTGTTCTCTGAGAAGGAGCAAACAAACCTTTTACAGCCTGCAGGGGGTGATGATTTGATACTCAAAAGAGAGATTTTGAATATCACTTCATGTAATTGTAGGAAGAGTGTTTGTGAGATGCGACAGGGTTTTTGTCCATAGTAATATTTACCTCAAAAATATTAGACCATATTCAAAAGCTGCCTGGTTTAGCTACATATAACTTCCCTGTTGATACAGTGTAGTCTGCTGCCTTTCAGCATACAGTGACAATCTCCCACAATCATGATCTAACACGTGGAGGCACTGAAAGCAACATGTCGATAGCTTCCAATAATATAAAGGATGAGAGAGAATTTGCCGGAAGCTGACGCAAGGCTGACACTCGAAGCCTAGGAGGGGCACAAAACCTCATTATTGCCTGTCTGATTCTTGACATCTCTGGAGACTGTGTAGATATGCCTGTGGGGCAGCATGAGCTGAGGTAAGTCAATCCTAATTCAAAGTTAGTAAGGATAGACAAAGTCATTGAGAGACACTGAAAAGGTAAGCTCAAGTGTTATTTCAGAGCTAAAGCCTCTGCTTAGGCATTTTCCCTATCCAAATATCACTTCATAAAAGTTGGTTTCTTTGACATTCAAAGATGTGTCTTTGCTGGAGGTGTCAACAGACTGGGGAAACAACATTCATTATTCCATGGCTCCCCACTGTTAGTCCTGTAGTTACAGTATTTTAGTAGCCTAATTAGCTACTTTTGCTATTACATATTTGGAGAGATTTGTTAACAAACTCCTTTCCTCGTAATTACTGTCTAAGTCATACAACAATATCAATCCCATGCCTGTGTCTAACATAGGGCTAGGACACTGTCAAACTAGCTCAGCATAAAGACTGGTAAACAGGGATAAACAGCTAGCCTGGCTCTCACCAATGTGAAACATACACCTGCCAACACATCCAAAGCTCATTAATAAACATGTTGTACCTTGTTTGAATCATTGCAGAAATGTAAACATGGCAATTTGTCGTTTTAGGGGGAGTTGTGTGTTACAACATCCAATCCGCCCATTGGTTCTAGTGCAGCATCGCAGCTAGTTGTGGTCAGTTTCTAATGGCATGCGCTGTTGTGGTCATGACTTAGGCTTTCTATCGATCTCTGTACAGTCAAATGGTACCTAACCTGGCAAACCCACTGTGCCAAAAAGACTTTGCTGAATCGGCGGTTTTTCACCAGGGAATAGTTCCAGCACGCAGTTGTCCTTAAAACCCTGCATTTCTAATGTACTAATTTAATAAATGAGTGGTTAACACGTTAATTAGTGAGCTTTCCAGGAGGTGTTGGTTGGTGGTTTATGTTTGTGGTTGTTTTCACTTTGGACAGAGACAGGCTCACTGTTCCCACTTTTCACTGTTCCACTCTTTCTGCTAAGCTGGGGCTATTCACGCCCTGACTCAAGCTCCATTCTCCATGCGTAAATTTATATCAATCTTCTCATCTCACAAAGTTCAAGTAGTAATTTACTGTATGGGTAGAACTTGTCTGTAGACACATCATAAGTGTGACTAGAAAGAGTCTATGAATACAACATTGCAAACAACAAAAATGTACAAGTTAAAAAGTGGATACTTCCCATGAACTCTGCACACATGGTTGTGTTTGCATCCCTGCACCTGTTCTTCCTTTTCACTTTATTTGAATGGGACAATGCCTCTCTTCAAATTGATCAGCAGCCTTAATCTTTTTTTATGCAGAATAATTTCATGCCAGTCTACTTCAAAAAGATAATTCATTCTGACTGCAGCAATAGCCAACAAAGCTTAGAGTATAATACAGCTATGTAAATTGGTATACAAAGAACTTTAACAGTGCAGGCTATGGTAGATGGAAAAAAAAAAGTTTTTTTGACATCTGAAATATTTTCTTTCCAAAGAAAGAACATTTTATTTCTGATGCCTCTACTCGATTCTGTCACCTGAAGGTCACAGCACTGTGGTAACAGTGGAACAATTAACACTATAATGAATTTCATGGGCCAAGAAACTGATGGGCAAAGACTTCCTCTCCTTCCCTGCATCGGTGTAGGATGCAAAATGTCATAACCTTAGTGATATACCACAGGTGGTTACATGCATTTTAGAATCAGAATCAGCTTCATTGCCAGGTAATTTGGTAGTATATAACATAAAATTGTCAATATACAAAAAATATGAATGAAGAATAAAGATTATGTACATGGCTGTTATTTAATTTATAGTTTGTGCAGGAATGTGGATTTACATGTGCAAAAACACTGTACTGTACTGTAAGATGGGGGTCCACAACCAGCTCCACTGAGCCGTTGTTCTGAAGTTCTTTGAGTGAAGAAGACAACGCTTTGTAATAGCTGCAAGGCCAAAGTAAGCTCTGTTTCCCGGCACAGACTTTACTCAGGCAGACCATCCAGTATGTTTGGCACAGAGAGACGTTATCTAGTATGACGTTAGAAGACACGGACATGGTGGATATTTAAAGCACGGACCAGGAAAGCAACATTGAACGCACCTGTAGGTGCCAATGTCATTCAGTACCACAGTGATTTTGATCATTTTGATAGGCGACGTCAACCCTCCTCCACACGCTGCTTATGCTGTTTTGAAAACGGAAATGTTGGTAAAAAAAAGAAGTCAACCGAGCAGACAGATACAGGGAGAGAGAAAAAGGTGTAGGTGTGTGTGTCTGAAGAGAAAAGCAAGGTGAACAGATTAGTGTAGTTTGTATTTTGTACTGAGTGAACTCTAACATAAGGGGGAGAATCAAGTACAATTAAAATGCGAGATAAGAAATAATCTACTAAAATAGGGGTATTCTTTGACATATTTTAAAATAAAAAAATATAAATATACCCCCACCACTACAGTCACACTGTCATTCTATGGGAAACACTTAGCAGTTTATTTTCAGTTGGATTTTATTTGCATAGAAAGCTCCATTCGGAAGCCTAACCTGGAGCACTTCAGACTTATCAGTCAGACTATCGGTAATTGGAATCTGCAAGGAAAAATGCAATATCTCTAGTTTTTTGGAATTATATTTTCTGTGTTGAACTCACCTGGTTGTTGCAACCAGATTTGCAGATTTATTACAAAGTTGACTTCAAGGATATGACATTTTCCATGCTAGTAGAAAATAATTTTGTTTTGTACACTTTACAAGAGTGCAAATCACCTGTCTCCATTTCAAAGAGAAATGTTTCAGTAGCGTGGCCTTTGGAGGAAGGCAGATGCTAAATACTAATATGCACACACACACACACACACACACACACACACACACACACACACACACACACACACGTTAGGTCAGAAGGAGGAGAGATGGGAGGGAAGATGTATATCTTCCCACCCATCTCTCCTTCTTGTGTGTGTGTGTGTGTGTGTTATTTTTATATATATATAATCATAAATGCAAGTAAAACTAAGGAATTGGTTATCAGGAGTAATAACATCCCACTCTGCCTAAACACAGTAAATATTAATAACCATCCCGTTGACATTGTGGAGGACTTCCAGTACTTAAGCACTTTACTTTTACAACCAATTCTGACCATATCTATGAAAAGGCCATTCAACGTATGCACTTGCTGAGGAAGTTGAACTGCTTTTCGGATTATCTAGAGCTGGTCCACAGAAGTCTCTTCAATGGTGTTCTGACATATTAAAATGATATGGTATTCTAATGGGCTAATATAGGTCTAAATTGTCTAGGATTGTGAATATGGCTGGGAAAATCCTATGTAAACCACAGACAGCTGAATGAGATATATGCACTCCACTGCAAGCAGAAAGCAAATTGTGGGGGATTCTTCACATGCCCTCTGGGTTGAATTTGACAAGATCCCCACTAGAAAGGCTTTATAGGGTACCCCAGGCAACAAAAACGTTTTTTAAAAATTCTTTTATCCCTCGTGCAGTTTTTTGATGAATTGTTAAATGATGTATTTCAACCTGTATTTTGACAACTGGTCTACTTGAAGCTGTTATTGTGTTATTATGTTTATAATGTGTATGTTGTGTGTGTGTCTTATGTGTTTTTCATATGTTTTATACATTAAAACATATGAAAAACACATAAGAACACTCACTCACTTCCCGTGTCCCCTATGTGGAGCTACATACCACTTGTCGCTATGAATATAAATCGGTATTGGTGTGTAGATGTCTGCGGGGTGGGAGAGTTATGAAGCACGTAAAATTTGGTTCAGATGTGAGCATGTACACTGAAGTTACAACAACTTCCTTTGTCATGGCGAAGAGTTGATCTTTGACGCCACGCCACGGACACGCCCATTGACGAAAACTCACAGATAGCACAACTATTCATCTTCAATGCCTTTAGAAGGCACAGCAGAAATTTGAAGTCAGTCCGACTAAATCCCTAGGAGGAGGAGTTCAAGTACGGAGTGTGTAAATCACCCAAAAATGGCCGTAAAATTCAAAATTGCCGACTTCCTGTTGGGTCATCGCTCCAAGAGGCTTTTTGGTACGTCTGGACATGATACATGTGCCACAGAAATTTCATACATGTAGGTCAAACGTGCGGCGGGGGCAGCTTCGTTAAAGGTCACTTCCTGTTGCCAGCAGGTGGCGCTATGACTGTGGGTGAATGTCGGCATGTACATGTGTTCAGGCTGGGACTCTCATCCTACATGTACAGTTTGGTGCAGATGTGAGCATGTACACTGAAGTTACAACAACTTCCTGTGTCATGGTGAAGAGTTGTTTGACACCACGCTACGGACACGCCCATAGACGAAAACTCAACTTTTCATCGTCAATGCCTTTAGAAGGCACAGTTCGTGCTCGGGCCCTAATAACCCTCCTTCTCACCTGATTTATTACCTCAGTAAACACTTTCCTAATAAGTTTATGGTCTTAGTTATTCGTTTCATGTCTTCTTCAACACAGCATGATGTTCATTTAGTAAATTTTGTTCACATTTAGAGGAAAATAGACCAGGGGGGGCTGGAGCCAACCCCAGCTGACATTGGACAAAAGGTGGTGTACACCCTGGACAGGTCGCCCGTCCATTGCAGGGCCACACATAGACAAACAACCACTCATACTCACAGCCTGCATGTCTTTGGATGGTGGGAGGAAACCGGAGCACCTGGAGAGAACCCACACGGACACGGGAGAACATGCAAACTCCACATAGAAAGGCCAGCCCCGTAATAAAACATCTTCTGATAAATAGTAGTATTATATTATAAATAAATACAATAAATGGTAAGTAAGTAAGTAATAAATTAGTGCTATTTTAAAAGGTACATACAATGGTAGTTTCCTGTGATCAGTTTGAATGGTGTTCGCACAAGAAATTAACCACTCCAGAGTTCACTTGACAGCGGTCCGAGACCACCTTTTCAAGGCGGACCAGTGTACGGTTGTTCCAGGGTTCGGTCCAACCGGAATAAACAGGGTCGGTCACCCTTACTGTGTGTCGAGATGGATGGTAGTTGAGGGTGGTAGAAGTGGGTAAGATTCTAGTCTAAGACTTTGTCAGTGTACAAAGACACATCGCCTGTGCGAAGACTTGTGAATCAGAAGAAGGTTGGAGGCTGGTGCGAATTGTAGGAATGTCTGAAACAAGAAGCCAGGAAGTAAGTAAGTTTTGTGACCTTGGATGTGGGATTCTTGGATGACGAACTGGTGCTGAGAGGGGCAGGCTGTGGAAAACAGCAGGTCTGTCTTTAAGTTGCAATTCAAGGAAGAACGAGCTGCAAAAACGCAGAAGTCCAGCTCAGGATGTAGTGTTCTCAAGTATTTTCCTTGGCTGTATTGGTGCGGGCACTGGGAGGCTAGAGATGTAAAAATAATGTGGTATGTATAGAATCCACTGCCACCAAACTGCAAGGCCAGATCAAGTAAAGAAGGATCTTGCCCTTGAGCTGCTTTAAGGTGAAGGCCAGAGTATGTTGGAGTTGTGAGAGGATGAAAGACAAGACTGCCAAGGAATATGAATTGCTGAGCGCAACCGAGGTTGTTGACAAGGTTGGATGTTAGGAGATGGAAAGGATTCCCAGACCTCAATCTGAAGGGTTGAGAAGGAGGTCCTGATCCATGGTAAGCATGTTCAGTACTAGTCTGTCACAGGTCTTGTAAAAACTGAGTCAAAGGGGAGGGGAATGGAAAAGGTAAATTCTAAAATGTTTTTGTGTGGAAATGGGATGTGTTGGAGGTGTGGTCTTTGTTCCCAAATAAATTTATAAAACTTCTTTTATTGTTCCGTTGAAAGAGTTATGGCTCCATCTGGTCAAACAGTGCAAACACATACACCCACCAACCCACACCTTCGCACATTAGCTTTATTGCTTATGTGCCCACGTGCAAACAAACATGCAGCCAGGTGCATTAAAAGCATACATACACACACACGCACAAACACAGTCTGGGTGCTATATCGGCCCATCTAGTTGTGAACACAGCCGGCGAAGGAAACCATCCTTGAAACACAGCTAGTTGCCATCCTTCTGCTCTCTGTCTCTTTCTCTCCCCCACACCCCTTTCTTGGTCACAGTTTATCTCTGTCTTTTTTTCTGTACATTTACATTTTTCCTATCTATTTTTTTGTGAGCCACATTTGTTACTGGCATAAAGTGGTGCAAATAACTATGGATGTGATGTCTGTCTCACATTTAATCTTTTTGCTGTTTGGTATTATTTGCAGCAAGTGTAAGAGCACTAGTAGATACATATATATTTATGTACTATAATATTGCAGTGAACCCATCGAACTGCTTGGCAGCAAAATAATGGAAAATGAGCATAAGCTTAAAAGTGTTCACTCTTACCGCTTTGTTGATATTGGGATGATTTTAAAGCTGCATTAAAACAATTTTCCACCCCAACTGGCTAATCATTTTCTAAAAAGCAAAATGTTTAACCACTGGAGTCATATTTCTGGCCACCTGACATATAGTACTCCAGTATTTACTAGTGTTATGAGACAAATATGAGTCTTTGGCTGGTGAAGAAATTTGAGCAAAAAAAAGCTATACTTTTAGTTTGGCCTTACACTATTTTATGTGTGGTGTGCTGGGAGTTTCTGCCCACTGTTTTATATCAGGGGATTGGTTACACCATTCTGACTCAACCCTTCTGACTCAAACCTACTGGCTGGCACACTAATGAGCTGAATGGCAGAAACCTACAAATAGCTGTGGACTGGAGTGTTGATTCTCACTGGGCTTGACACAAGGAGCAAGTTTTTCATATTATAGTCATATGATTCAATGTTGAAGCAAAAATTGCAAGCTGAAACATTTTTGCCAATTTTTGTGGTTTTACACAGTCAGACGCACTCTGAGTATATTCCACTGTTTTCAATGGGTCATTCCCAAAATGAGAACACAAAAGGATAAAAAAGAAAATCACTCAACCAGGGAGAAAAGTTTTTCCACAAGCTATGTGATCGAAATGATGTTCGATTATTGGTCATACGATCAGCTGAGAAAAAAGACAACACACTCCTCCAAGTTTCTACCTGGATATCAATATGGAGCACCGACAAGTTCATGTTGGTGTTGGTCTGCAGTGCAAATCAGAGGACTTTAGAGGGTCACGCACAAGCGGGAACCTCCCTTAAACCTTCATCCTATTGAATGGCCAGCAGGGGGCGACTCCTCTGGTTGCAAAAAGAAGTCCTGTTCCATTAGAAGTAATGGTAAAATGACGCTCCTTCTCACCTGATTTATTACCTCAGTAAACACTTTCTTCATGAGTTTATGGTCTCAGTTGTTCGTTTCATGTCTTCTTCGATACAGCATGATGTTCATTTATTAAATTAAGAAGAAAATAGACCATAAAGCAGAGTAATGCTTCAAGGCGGGACTATCTGAGATTGGTCATTACCATGGCAACCTGAAAAAGCTGTCTCTGGTGAGTACCTTTTGTTTAAAGCCTGTTTTTCGCTAGACTAAATTATTATCCCGGTTAAAATGACAGTTAACGTGAATTACAGATGTACCTAGCTAAGTCTCATCCAAATATGGTCATGACCGAGCCACTGGTTGCAAAAAAATCAACAAGGCACCGGCCTAACTCGAGGCTTAAAAGCAGTTGTCCAAAAACCAACCATTCTGACTCAGGGCAAAAGAGAAAATCACTCAACCAGGGAGAAAAAATTTTCCTTCGCATAATGGATACAAATCAAGTTTACATTGGTTCAGGCAGGCAACAAAGTCAAGCTCAGCTCAAAATCCCAGCTAAATCAGCTCTTCTGGTCCCCCTCCAGTTCGCCAACCAACCCCGACTGGGAGTTGAGGATGCCATCTTCCTGCTCAACCTCATCTACGCCCACCTGGATAAGTAGGCGAGCACTGTGAGGGTCATGTTTTTTGACTTCTCCAGTGCTTTCAACACCATTCAGCTGGCCCTCCTGGGTGAGAAGCTGACACGATGCAGGTGGGTGCCCCCCTCGTGTCCTGGATTGTTGACTAGCTGACTGGCAGACCACAGTATGTGCACCTGCAACGCTGTGTGTCAGACAGAGTGGTCAGCAACACCAGGGCCCCGCAGGGGACTTTCCTCTCTCCCTTCCTCTTCACCATCTACACCACGGACTTCAACTACGACATAGAGTCCTGCCATCTTCATAAGTTTTCGGATGACTGCTGTGACTAGATGTATCAGCAGGGTGTGCGAGCTTCAGCTTGTTGTTTGTCATGTTGCTTCCCGTCCATGGTGTGGATTCGTCGACAATCAACTGTGTCGTTGACTCATAGCTACAGTGTCTGTACAGTGTCAGTATTAGCAAGTCAGGTTTTTCTGGCGCAGCTGGATGGTTTTCCTCCTTGACCTTGAGGCTGGCGCAAGATGGTCTGCACTTGCGACGGTGGGTGATCACTCTGGGCAGTAATGACATCACCATCCCTGGAACGCAGTCAACTCGGGTGTGACGTCATTTCCAGCTCTGACTTCTGAGGTAAACGGAACACAGCATTAGTTTTTGCGTGTATGCACATGGAAGGACGGGGAGGTGCGGCTTCCGGTTATGGCGCGTGTGGTGTAGTCGCACATCTAGACCGCTCCTGCAGTTGGTGCTGTTTAATTGAACTTTTGGACCCCGTTTTTCCTTCCTACCGCGCACGAATTTGATTTAGCTGTTTTTTGACGCTTTTGTCGATTACGTTGCCATGTCTAAGTCCAAAGGAAAGGCTTCTGAGAAGGATTCCCTGTCCTCGTTTGGTGCTAGCTTAACGTTGGCTAACATTAGCTCCCTGTTGGCCCAGAATACGGACTCTCTCAAGGCGGATTTTAACAAATCTTGAAGAACGCATCAGTGGCCTGGAGGCGTTTGACACGGAGTCTGACCAACGCATTCAGCAGCTAAAGGTTCTCTGCGCTAGCTTGCAAGAGGCTAACCAAGTTATCAAAGCTAAGGATACAGACCTGGAGGGACATAGTCGGCGCAAAAAAATCCATATCGTTGGCTTGCCAGAAGATATTGAGGGCCCTCGCCCCTCCATCTTCTTCTCCCAGCTGCTCGTCAATGTGCTCTCTTCTCCCCCTGAGCTCGACCGGGCTCACCGCTCTCTCACTCCCAAGCCAGCCCTGAACACCAAACCTTGTCATGTGATTTTACGCTTTCATCGTTTTCAGATAAAGGATTTGGTTATCCGCGAGGCTCGTAAGAAGGGAGAACTATCCTACCAGGGACATGTAATCCGTGTTTGTGAGGACTACAGCCCGGAGGTGGCGAAGAAACGTTATGTACCGGAGCTCCATGGCCGAGCTGTACAAACGAGGTTACAAGCCAGCCTACCCGGCCAGGCTTTGCATTACTCTACCGGACGGGGACAGAAAATGACTTTCCTCGCCTGCTGAGGCGGCCAAGTTTGTTGAGGACGAGGACGCGAGTAAGGACTAAATGTACTGTTCACCAGGGAGAAGTAAGTTACTTGTGTATATTTCTCTTTGTTTTGGGGTTTATTTTGTGTTTTTTTGTGTTTTCTTTATTGTTTTATGTTTTTTTGTTTGGTCTGTTGTATGTAGTTGTGCTCATGTTGTTCATCATCTTATGGTAATTATGTGTGCTGTTAAGTGGCTGTGTGTGTGCTATGTAGGTTTGCATAGGTCACGCGTTGTGGGCTGGCCCTCGGCGCGTGCCGTATCTCCGTCTGATATCTGATGTCTGGTCCTTATTTTTCTCAGGCACCGACAGGTGCCTGGCGGTTTGTCAGCTGGAACGTAAAAGGCGCTAACTCTCACCTTAGAGATTTGAATGCTAGAATTGCCTTTCTACAGGAAACTCATCTGAGGACATCTGATCATCTCAAGCTTCAGAAAGGCTGGGTGGGGCAATTGTATCACTCCTCATTCAATAGTAAAGCCAGGGGTGTGGCTATCCTCATCCACAAATCAGTTTCCTTTTCAGTCTCTAAAGTGGTGTCTGACCCCAATGGACGCTTTATTATTGTCCTGGGAAGGTGTGGGAATAATTCGCTGGCATTGGCAAATGTGTACGGGCCGAATTGGGACAGTGAGTAATAATTTCTTCTCCCTCCCTGAGTTTTCTAATCACCACCTGATCATAGGGGGAGATTTTAATTGCTGTCTTGATTCTGTTCTGGATCGCTCGTCTAAGAAGCTGTTTACTATAACAAAGTCTGCGAAGACCATACAGCGCTTTATGACGCAGTATGCCGTTTCAGATGTTTGGTGTTACTTTAACCCTCTAGCACAACAATTTTTTTCTCTCCTGTCCATGGTACATTTACCCATATAGACTTTTTTCTCATAGACAACAGCATGCTCTTCACTCTTGCTCTCACTGTCCTATTTTGATATCTGATCATGCGTCTGTTGTCTTGGATTTATCTCTTCCGGGAAGACCTGCTGTGCGTTCGCCTTGGCGCTTTAACATATTGCTGCTTAAGGATCCTGAGTTTATCTCGCTCATGGACAATCGCATATATCTTTTTATCTCAACTAACATTACACCAGACGTCTCTGCTGCTTTAGTGTGGGAGACATGTAAAGCCTTCTTGCGTGGTGAGATTATAGCTTACTCGGCCTTTTTGAGAAAGAGGGCCACGCATTCCAGTCGTGCTCTGTCTTCAACCATCTCTGATTTGCAAGCTAGATGTGCTGACTCTTTTGACGCAAACCTATGTAAGGAATTATTGATTAAGAAGGCCGAGTTTGATATTTTATCCTCCGATTGCTGCAGTAGAACAATTGCTAAGGTCGCGTAGTACCTACTACGAATTTGGAGAGACACCGAGCAAGGTATTTGCCCATCAGATCCGGTAAACAGCCTCTGTCCAACAGATTCCTGAAGTACTGACATTGAGTTCATCCTCTATTGACCCGCAAGCTATCAATGATGAATTTAAAACATTTTATTCTTCCCTGTATTCGTCAGAATGTTCTCCTTCTGAATCTCAGGAGTTTTTTCAACCAAATTAATCTACCTTGCCTTGATCCGGATACTGCTGCTGGTATGGAAGCAACTTTCACACTTTTTGAAATACAAAATGCCTTACGGTCACTCCAAAACTGAAAATGTCCTGGTCCGGATGGTTTCCCTGTTGAATTCCTCTCCACTTTTGCTGATAAACTTGCCCCTCTCATGTTAAACATGTTCAACGAATCCTTCCATTTCAGCACTCTGCCACTCACTTTACATCAGGCCACCATTTCATTTATACTGAAGAACGATAAGGACCCGCGCCTTTGCAGCAGTTATCGCCCAATTTCATTGCTTGGGGCCGACGTTAAGGTCCTAGCTAAAGTCTTGTCCCGCCATCTTGAGACAATTTTACCTATTATTATTGACCCCGATCAGACTGGATTCATTAAGAACCGACACTCTTACCATAATGTTAGGCGTTTGCTCGACATTCTGTATTCCGCTGATTCAACCGATTTACCTGAGTTGGTGATCTCCATGGATGCTGAGAAGGCCTTTGATCGGGTGGAGTGGCCTTTTTTGATCTACACCTTGCAGCGCTTTGGTTTTGAGCAAAACTTTATAGCTTGGGTTAAACTTTTGTACTCTAGCCCGCTTGCTCGAGTGCGCACAAATAATGACTACTCCACATATTTCCCTCTCGGTCGCAGGACACGACAGGGGTGCCCTCTCTCCCCACTACTTTTCGCCATTGCTATCGAACCCCTCGCGGCCGCTCTTAGGTCTTGCTCCATGCATGGGATCGTTAGAGGGAATACGGAACTCAGAGTGTCTTTGTACGCGGACAACCTCTTGCTTTTTGTCTCAGATCCTGACTCCTCCATGCCCATTATTCTATCTTTGCTGAGGAACTTTGGTGATATCTCCGGATACAAACTTAACTTTAACTACAACTGTTTCCAATAATATTGTGGTTTGTAATTTGCTAAAAATATGGGCACAAGTCAAACTCTTTTTGGGTGCTTGCAATCCACCTCTTTCAACTCCACTGCACTCTAACCCTTTATTTCCCTCTTTGCTTGGGGATGCAGGCTTTCTAATCTGGGCAAGACATGGCTTGGACTCTGTGAAGGTATTCTACAGAGAGGGAAAGGTAGCATCTTTTGCCCAGCTGTCCTCACATTTTGACTTGCCAAGGACGCATTTTTTTAGGTATTTTCAGGCTCAGGACTTTATTCGCAAAAACTATCCCTATTTTCGAAGTTGTACCCTCTCGTAAGGGAGCCATATCAAAATTGTACAATATATTGTTTTCTAATTCACGTGAACCAACTGATGGCATTTGTGGTGCCTGGTCGAGTGATCTTCAGATAGAAATTGACGAAGCCATGTAGCAGCCATTCTGAGGCGGGTACACTCGTCCTCCATCTGCGCACATCACGCTGTGATTCAATGTTAAATAATTCACAGAGCCCATTGGTCTAGAAGCAGATTGGCTCGTATCTACCCGGGGTTTGACCCTAACTGCACCCGGTGCAAACTAGGTCCGGCAAATGTTACCCATATGTTTTGGTTATGTCCATATCTGTCCACATTTTGGGAATCAGTGTTTGAGTCCATATCCGCTGTCACATCTGTCAATGTTCAGCAATCTCCTGTGACTGCCCTCTTTGGAGTTTTGTCACAGGGTGTTTCTCTTCCAGCCTATTTTGCTAACTTTGTGGCGTTGCTTGTGGAAGAGCCCTCATCCCCCCACTCATCTCAGATGGATAAAAGATGCGCTTTCATTTATGAAACTGGAGAAAATCCGATGCTCTCTGAGCAATTCTGGTGACAAGTTTGATAAGATATGGCAACCGTTCCTGCAGCATGTCTCTGCTTTGGGCCTTGACACTTCCTCATAGTACACACACCGCCTTTCATCTTTGAGCACAGTGTTTACGCATCATAATTGTCGTACTAATATTTGTTAGGTGTAACACACAGTTGTCGTTTTTGAGTTGAGTTGTTTTTATTTGTTTTTGTTGGGGTTTTTCCCTTTTTATTTTGGTCCAACACGGCCTCAAAAACGGTGGAAAAACAGTGAGCTGCAGCACACCTCTCCTCTCCCCTCCAAAGCTAGCTACCCTCCAAGAAGTCAATGGACATGAAGTTGTTACTGTGATGTAGAGCCAGAGCTCAGTTAAAACTTTATGGATGAAAGATACTTTGGCTACAGATTAATAACTCACCACTCTGAAACGCTCCAGTCCAAATTGCCAACCTGGTCGGCAGCATGTAGTCTTTTTCGCTGACCCGCCTTTCTCTGCTTCTGATTGGCTATTACCGGCCTTTCGCTGACCTGCCCTTCTCTGCTTCTGATTGGCTAGTAGTCCTTAACTAGAAACTGCGCATGTGCAAATCCCAACAAAGATCATTTAGAGACAAGATGTATCACTCCATAGCTAACACGAAGCCTTCAACATAGGGTGAAAAGAGGAGCTGCAGCAATGTGCAGTATGACAAAAAAATATGATGATTTTTGAAAATTAAACCATGTAAACCTGTTCTGGTACAACCCCTAAATAGGATTTTGAACCTGAAAATGAGAATAATACCACCTCTTTAAGAAAGAAAGGCATGGGTTTCAAATAGATTTTTAGTAGCAACAGTGGGGAGCCATGATGATGCTTCCCACATGACTCTGGTCTCTACTACAGCATCCACCTCAGCTGACCAGCCTGGAGACTGCAGATTTAGGGCAAATATGCCAATATCATTCTCAATCATGGAAGGGGAAATGCTAATATTGCTGTACTGTTGGTGCCAACCATGAGCTCATACCACTGTTTCTCTTGCCGTCAGATATGTTGGATGTGGGCTCATTAAATTTGTTTAAATAGTACAATATCATCTTATCATTTATTCTGAATAACAACATATGTTTTATTTTTTCATGTGTTTGCTAGGTTGTGAGACAGGTTAATGTTGTGCTTCACTTTGGAGAAGTAATTATTACTATGCCCTTGAGGTCTACTATTTTTAGCTCTCGTCGCCTCGAGTTAACCCTGTTGGTCAACAGTTGCATTCTGACAGTGTTTTCATATTTGTCTTCCCATTGGATCCAAGTTATATATATTTTTAAATTATTGATTAATCTATTGATTGTTTTCAGAGTTCGTCTAGACTGAAATATCTCATCAACTATTGGATGAATTGCCATGAAATCTGTGACAGTGGTGATATCCTGAATTTTCATCTAGCACCACCAAATGCTGCGTTGTCCAATACCAATACAGTACGTGTGTAACCCACATAATAGCAAGTGGGCACTTTAGGGTAAACTACCAGGAGTCGGGCTCTTTTCAACCCGCACCACCTGCAAATCCTGAGACCCTAGACGCAATGGTGGCAACAATTGATAACAATGAACTGGCAACACGTGAGAGGGTCAGACCAACTAAAATACACCAATAGAGGTGAACAGAATGTGACACAGGTGATTCACATAAGACAGTAAAATATGAGACATCCCAGAACCATGACAGAGGACAATGGAACCCTCTAGAGGCTTGGCAGGAGCCCACTGACGCGGTCAACTACCCTTTGCAGGCCAGCATAGAAAGCAAATCCCCTCTGGAGGCCAGCAAAAAAGACAAAATCCCTCGAAGACAAAACCTCTCTGGAGTCCAGTAAACGAAGGCAAGGCCTCTCTGGAAGGCAGGGACGAGACTGAAGACAACAGCCAGAGTCCAAGGGGCTGGAGTGCAGGAACAGAGACCGGCAACAGAACCTCAGCATACTGGAGACTGGTGACAACTGGGAGTCAGGCATGAGGTCCGGTGGAGCCAGTGACTCCAGAAGTTGCTGACACTCAGATACTGATGGCAGCTGTAGTGTATCAGGATAACAGGTCACTAGCAGTTCAGCAGCAGAGACAAGACATTTCTGCAGTCCAGAAGAGTCAGAGGTCTGCAGCAACTCAGAACTGACAGGGAGTTGCTTCAGCTGAGCAATTTTAGAGGATGGCTGCCACTAAACAGGGACAGAAAGCTGCTGCAGTTCTGTGGGTGGGGACTGCTGCATTTCAACAGGGACAGGACGTGGCAACTGTTTAACAAGAGGTCGCTGTATCTTCATGGGGGCACGATGCTGCGGCAGTTCTGCAATTGGAGATTGTTGCAGCACAGGAACTAAAGTCTTAAATATCTCAGGAGTAGGGAATGGATTAAGTTGTAACCCAGCCTGATCAGGGGTTTTCTGAAGCTCAGCACGGACAGGAAATGGCTGCAGCTCCGCAGCAGGCACAGGAGTTGGACAAGACGCAATAAAATATGAGGAGCAGTAGCCTGCCGGGTCGATGACTGGACACAGGAAACAGGAATCGTTCGGACTGCCAACTGGAAACCAGGACTGGTGGTACTTCTGTGGTACTGAACAACATTGTCTCTGGGGTGCTAGCCAGCACAGTCTGTGGAGTGCTAATCTCTGATGAGCAGAATAGCAACGTCTTTGGAGTTTTCATCGGTTGAGTCGCTGGGATGCTAACCACCTGAGTTTCTGGTAAGCTGGATGGTACACTCTCTGGGGAACTGAGTAACAAATTCTCTGAAAAGCTAGACAGCTGGATCTCAGTGAAGCTGGTTGACAAAGTCTCTGAAAGGTTGATATGCTGAGTCTCTGTAAAACTAGACAGTAAAATCTCTGTGAAGCAGTCTATTTTTGCCTCTGAGGAACCGGGTATCTCTGGGACACTGGGTAGCACGATTTCTGGAACAGTGAGTAGAGAAACCTCCGCAGCAGTGAATAACGGCGAGAATGATGAGCTGTGCAGCAATGAGGATGAAGAGCTGGTCATCTGTGAGGCAGAGAAGCTGGACAGTAGAGAGGCATGATGACAGTTAAAACTATGTTTACTCCTGGAGGCTGAAGGCTAACAGTCTGTGGACAACTGGAGACAGTTCAACAAACTGCAGGCTGTCTTGTGGTTAGCATGCTGTTAGCTAGCAGGCCTTTATGAAGCGTGGTAGTTGGCATGCTGTTATGGATTGTGTGCTGGTAGTTAGCTAACTGGAAATCTGTGAAAGCTAGCTGGCTTGGAAACAGAATAAGCTGAAGGCTAGCAGACTGGGATAAAGCCTGATGACTAGCTCAAGGCTCATCACTAGCAGGCCAGGAATCAGGCTGAGAGGTTGGCTGGATGCTTGCCTCACTGTGGCTGTGTGAAGGTGAAGCTCTAAGTCCACCTGGAGTTTGATAATGGTAACGAACTGTTCCACCACAACTGGAACACTTAACAGTCTTGGCCTTGAAATCAGTGTGTTTCCCATCAAGGTATAAACAGTCTTCCTTTATCCACCCCAGGGGTCTTCATTGTTTCCTGCAATCTGTCCATGTTTGAGCTCACCTCCTTAAGCTCCCTAGCCACAAAATGAATCTCTGCTGGGACAATTATGTGCCAGGTCATTCTGTTTTCTTTTGCTATGCACAGACACAGGAAACAGAGGTTTTTGGACCACCACAAACACTCAGCAGAGCAGGTAAAATAAGGTGTGTTTATTGGAACAAACGGTGAAAACCTCAAGGTAATTGTGATATTGTCCAAGACATAGCAGAGTAATCCAGAAACGAAAAGTGACTATCCAGAAATCCAAGACACACGGGAGAAATATACAAATCCTCAACAGGAGAAGCCAAAACTTACGAATGTTTGCCATTTTTTTATTTGATCTTTATTAATTAATTAGCAAAATTGTTGCTGTTAATTAACTAATTGACAGATTTTCAAAAAAAAATTTATTGACTGACCAATTGTTTTGGCACTTATTCAAAGAATTCAACAAAAGAAAAGATAGGAAACTTATACTTAAAAGGTGTAGTTTTAAATTAAAAGTTTATGTTGTGCATGCACATGAAAAAGCACAGGGTTTTCAGATATTAAACATATTTGAATAATTTTAATGACTGATGTCACTGAGTTAACAGGGAGGCTGAAGACTCCCAAATGTGTTGTACAAATGTATTTGAGTTCTTGATCCCCTCTTTTCAATCTTATCTCTTTTCCAATTTTCTGTACACATTGTGCCTCGCCCCATTCTCAGTGTCTTCATCACATCTTCTCTTCCACTGACTGTGTCTCCCTACATTCATTGAACACTGTCCTTTCTTTCTCCCTCCATCTCATCTCAACCTCTGTCTCCTTTTCCAGACTCCTGTCGTGTAGCAGTCAGTAATTAGCATAATTCCCTTTCATGTAACAGATGGTGTTTCTACGTCAGGGACCCTGCTCCTCATAATGACAGACATGCTACCGCCATAGAGCGACAACATCTAGACAGGGCTGCACACAGAGACTAGACATTTCACCTTCCACAAAATATACACTGTAAACAATACTAATACTAATACAATTTGTAACACACAAACAGATTATTATCATAGAAGTAAAATTGCAGGCTGTTTTGGTACCAACAGTGAAATGGAAAAGGTGTGAAAGGTGGTGTTTTATACCTTCATGGAAACAGAAGACCAGGAGTGTGGCCTCTGCTCTCGACTGACCTGTCATCATCCTTGAGGACCAACACTCCATATTTAGTAAAAAGAAAATCAGTGTTTCCAGTTTAGAGAGTGATTTACTGTCAGCTGTCAAATGAAGTCAGCCACATCTCAGCAGCCGCTTGCCAATTACAATACCAGAGGTGCTGTTTAAGTCTGGCTGCTCTCAGGAAATGCCATCCCCTAATGAGAACTTTCAAGAGAAAATGTACATAATTTAAAGTATGTGTGTGTATCTGAGCACACTTTTCAGTATATGTGTGGCATTTAAGCCTATAGTTTTGGTGCTGAATGGAGAGTGACAATGTGTCACGTATTTACACTTTCCTAACAACCACTTGCACTCTTGCTATGTTTGACATCACCTCATTTAACCCTCTGGAGGATTTGGACATTAGTTCTATGCTTGAGATAACACACAAAGTATGGCAGACAACCTGGATGTTCATAGAGCCCATACCATATAGGTGACAAATTAACCCCTTGATGCCTGAATTTATCCATCCATCCATCCATCGTCAACCACTTATCCTGCATACAGGGTCGCAGGGGGCTGGAGCCAATCCCAGCTGACATCTGGGCAAAAGGCAGGGTACACCCTGGACAGGTCACCAGCCCATCACAGGGCCACACATAGACAAACAACCACTCACACCTAAGGACAATTTAGGGTCACCAATCAACCTAGGCTGCAAGTGTTTGGACAGTGGGAGGTGTAGAAGTTGTTTTTCCACTTGTTTTTATGGTGGTGTTTGACAGCACTGTGTCTCTGTTTGCCTGCTTACACTATCTGTTTCTCGTCTTCAGGAAACCCGCCCTGCTTCCCTGGATCTCAGGTCTTCCCTGCCAGTCAGCACACCCTCAGGAGTGTCCCCCACCTCGCCTCGCCTGCCAGCTTCCCCTGCTAGTCCTCTCCTATGGAACCCGGACCCTGCCCCACTCCCCCATCAGTTTTCCCTCTGTCATTTCATAAATAAAACTCTTTTGTTCATCTCCAGCTCCAGTCTGCTCTTGGGTTCTGTTACCAGCCCTGACAGCACCTTTTAAAATTGTTTTCTTTTGGCAGTTCTGCACACTGTTAATGCGCCCTGTGCGCCTCGTGTTTTGGCCGCCTGCTGTGCCTTGCGTTTTTGAATGAGCGCTCTTAGTGCACAGAGTTGAAAAAAATTCAAACCGATGTCATTCGCGTTATTTTATTCCCCACTGTCCAATCTAATGAATGGAGAGATGGGCAGTTGTGCTGACGGAAGTTTACTGTTGCTTGAATTGTCCGGAGACTGCAACAAACTGTCCCTGACTCATCCTAAAATAAGCCTTACACCGACCATCACTAAGACGAAGCTCCAGGACCAGCGGTGTCTCCCCTTTCTGAGAGTCTTGTGCCCACACGGATCTCAGTTTCCCTGTCTTCTGCGTGTTTGTACACCTCACACACTCAAAACAGTGCCAGAGCAGGCACTCTGCGTTTGGCAGATGTTTTTAGCAACAAAAGACAGACCTGTTAGTTGTGATCAAGTTTCTGATAATATGTTATTAATTATCGGCAAACCAAAGATTAGGCTACAGATCGCTGGCTCTATGATCTTTGATTAGACTGACAGGACAGCTGATTCAGTGGTTGCCTCACAACATTAAAAAACTGCAGCCTTTGCTCTTTTCTAAATTCAACCAAAAGCCATTGCTGTGCGCCTCGTGTTTCCAAACCTGCAAAGCACTTTCTGTCTGATCGGGGCCTGAGTCTTCTTTGTCATTTTATAGCGGTTGGCATTACCGCCACCTACTGGATTAAACCGTGCAAAATATTTACAGTGTCCACCGAAAGTTATTCCATTCACAACTATAGTCCGTCTAGTTATTTTTAAGTTCTTTTTTTCTATTTTTGTGGCTATAGCAGCTTTCCCGGGACCAGGCCCCAGGTTAAGAACCACTGGCCTAATGCATAATCAAGTAACATTTTTTTTAAGACATTCTAGACTATCAGAATATGTATGCAGTGATACAGTGACGTTGCATCAATGTATACACAGTTGTATTACCATAAAGACAAAATAATAAAACAGAAATTGAATCTCATAGAACTTTATTCAAATCACACAGAAAATTTGAATGATTGTAAACGTTAAGTTAGCCGACCCGTCTTCACTCAATGCATAGAGCAAGTTGAATGCCTGTAGATCTTAACACACAAAATTAATAGCGCCAAAATGACTGTGTTCTTTATAGGGGTACATTTTAAATGCCTATTTTAAAAATCTGGCTTTATCTTTTTTGTGCTACATAACGCACTTTTAGGAAAAGTTTTTGAATGTTACAGAGAGTAATGGACCAGTCAGCAGCAGCCACAGTGAGCTGTTAGCTGAAGAGTTTCAGGCGACAAGCAGAACAAGGCTGATTTCTAACAGAATTTTTTATTGGAACAGGTGTGTGTTTAGCTGCCCTGTAATCAGATACAATGAGGACAAAGTAACTGCAGGCGTTGCTAAATCAACCAGGTTTGATATTCTTAAAGATAAAGTTTAAAGCCATTGCATCTAAGGTCATAATTATAAGTTATTGAATGCCCTTTAACTATCTATAGATATTTCTATATCCCTGACCTAGAAATTATTACATTTCCTCATAATATTTGACATTGTTTGTCAAAATCTGACATACCCAGAGACATGTTACACAAAATAAGTGATTAGTGTAGGTTGTCTTCTGACTGCTCCAAAGACCGCATTCAAGAGAATTTCAGCCACTTCTCTGGTTTAGGTTGGTGCCAGAACACACTGGTGCTCGGAGTTTCAGTTTATGAATGCACCTGATGTTCAACCATCTGCCCAGAGGTGTTAACTTAAATCAAAGGCAGGTTTTAATAAAGATATCTCGCTGCACATGGTCCATGGATGCCGTTGGGTTTGACTTTACCGTTGAGAGTGGTTCTTTACATCGCAAGTCTAAAGCCGCAGCTGCTCTGTCTGCTCCCAATTTTCGAGAGCTGCTTCATGTTATTATTAGAGCACATGCAGTATGAGACAGACAGAGACACACAGATGCCACCTGAGGCATGATGAAAGATTCCAGAGATGAGTTATTATGCTAAATTATTCACATATGCAGATAAGTTGTATCTTGGCTGTAATTGTGCGCAATTAAAACACACAGGTACTCCATCTGCAATTACAGACAGGATGTCCTGATGCATGTGTGTCTGTGCAAATGTCTGTCTGAGCATTTATTGCGTCAATTCATGTGTTCACATGCAGGGGTGGAATTAGCAAATTCTAGGGTGCGGTGAATTCGAGTCTTCTGCCTTTTTAATCTAACATATTTCCAACTGTGAAAATAAGGTGTGAAAATCTGTATTGAAAAAAAAGATCTTCTTCTCGTGATCATTAAATGCTTTCACAGTCCAGATTTGACAATCTGCTCAGTGGCCAAACCCACTTTAAGGCACATTAATACTGTTTGCTTTCACATAATATCTTCAAGTGACTTCATATTTTTTTACATTTTACTTGGAACACACTAAAATGACTTAGCAAAGTCCAACATAATTCAGATTACTTCTGAAATATTCTGCTTCTTTGAACAAGCCTGAGGAAAACAAAAGCAGAGATGACACAGACAGGACCACCAACAATAAAATAATAGTAATAATAACGTAATGATGTCTGGTGATTGGAATTTGGTTTCTTTATGGTACCAACAAACAGGTATATTGCCTTTTGATCAGATTGATCTTATTATTAGCATACTAACACGTCCTAGTTAGCCCTAAACTAAAGTGTAGTTTAGTGTGATGGGACTGTCATTAGTTTTGCAGGTATTTGGTCATGAAACAAACTATTGGACATACTGAGATTATCATCTCAGGCATCACCAGTTATTAGAATGTATCGTCAAGGAACCTTGAATATCTGCCGAATTTCACATTCATCCAATAGTTGTCAAGATGTTTTACTCTGCCAGACAAAAAAAATAAGAGGATCACCAAAGTCAGTAGGATTCATCCTCTGGGGATCATGAATGTCTTTACAAAATTTCCTGGCAAATCATCCAGTGGTTTTTGAGATACTTCAGTCTAGACCAAAGTGGTGGTGTAGCTAACCCCCAGCCAGACAATGGTGAAGCGTACTGATGTTTCCAGGAGCCTTTATTTATGTTCAGCCTTGTTTTGAGCACAAATTTACTTTCTCTTTCCTTGCACCTTTTCTTCATGAAACACTGTAAGTGCTACAGGACAGATAAATAACATAAAATTAGCTCTCACAAACATAAACATTACCCTAAGGCCACGTTAACCATACCTATGACCATTCATAAAAACATTTCCGTGACGTTGCTATAAACAATGCTGAATGTTAGAATGACTTCACATGACAAAGAGATAACAATACATTTAAACACTTATTCACAGTTGAATAGATTAAACTACGTATTACTGCACATTAAACATATCAAACACACAATAACTTGTACCCGTTCCAGCTAGGTGCTTAATTATCCCTTTTAAGAGCTTTATACTATTTCAGAGCTCTGAAGTGGTTACCTTATTAATACACTTTCCTTAGAGTCAATAACATGTGGACCAACCGCAGGCAGGCCAACATCGCCATCCACAGAGCCGCGTACCAAGTGTGTAATCTCACAAATGTCAAGAAGGGATGCCCCTCAAAACCAGATTCCTAATGGGGGTTGGTTTAAATTAGTAAACATTTGTGACTTAATAATAAAGTTGGTTCTGGTATGTGTAAGAAGAACAGAGTTGAAAACATGGTTGTAGTGTTTCCAGTCTTGTTGAACACATCTGTTATGGCCCCTGTGTGTTAGCAGCCGTCTGTTTTCTGTGTTCTGAGTGAAAGGTGTTCAGGTTGCTGTGTGCTAATAAGCTTTATGATTGCCCGCCGAGGATCGGATCGTGTGACGTCGACTCCACCTGCTGTCTGGCTGGGCTCGATGACGATTGGCGCGACCGGTGGTGGATTCCTCCAATTGAGAGACAGCAATTGACAACAACTGTGGTTAAATAGAGTGTTTGGTTGTCACTGGAGGAAGCTGTGATTTTCATTGATCGGTTTGCCTCGCTGTGTCTGTGTGTTCTCTAAGAATACTGTTTGCTGAACACAAGTGTGTTCATTTGGAATAATTGATGTTAATTTTGTTTATGGAAATAGGGCCCAGGTTTAGCTTACTACTGATTTCGCTACATCTGTGTAGTTGTTCTGAGTTACTAGGTCTAAGGGTGCTGCTGTCTTTATGTTTTGGTTTTGAAATTGTTTGTTCTTTTTACTACCTTGCATAGATTAACTAGCAATCTCTCAGTAGAGATTTATTTTTGGTTATAATGTTTTCATTGGCTTAAGCAGCATCCGATCGGCCCTTTTTCAGTTTTACTGAGGGTCAGTTCTTACCCTACAAATAAATAACTTTTCTTTACCAAATCCATCTGGATTTATGTTATTTTCCTTGGAGCCAGGTCGTAACAACATCACAAGTGACGTTTCAGTACATTCAAACCTCTGGATTTAGCAGTCCTACAAGCTTTTTCAAACTAATATAGGGGGACCTGGGATCTGGTCCTAGATAATTTACGTTGCTTTCAAAATAACTTTACTGATAAAAACCTGAAAATGCCTCAAATGACTTTGCAAAGATCAAGATAATCCATAAAAACTCGGTTGCTGTGGTTCTAGCTGATGCGAGCTATAGGAAACACAAACGCAGAGATGACCGAGGAACCAGTTAAATTCAGGTTGTGTTATGCACCAGCTATGAAACCATAAACATTTTTCAAAAAACTACAACATGTACTTTTTAAATTGACTTTCTAGGTATGAAACCTGGATTTAGCGAGGAGGCTGGTGAAATTATGCTTGTTAGACATTTCAAACACAGATTATCACAGCCAGGGTTGTGTAGCGTGTAATTGTCAG
This sequence comes from Micropterus salmoides, assembly GCF_014851395.1. NCBI lineage: Eukaryota > Metazoa > Chordata > Actinopteri > Centrarchiformes > Centrarchidae > Micropterus > Micropterus salmoides. Next base: position 2,758,598 of record NW_024044237.1, read on the forward strand.
GTGCTGTGGTGTGGGGTACACAACTACTAGACCGTATCTATGGTGACTCAGTCATAAACAGGTTGTTGATGCTTCCTTTTCCCAACACCCCTATCTTCCTTGCTTCTTTACAGAGACACTGGCCAAACAGTGTGACCAGCTCCTCAGAATCCTTCCTTACAAGCAGTGCTTCATAATGCTACAATTTATTCTGCCACTGAAAGTCATTGTTGACTCATAACGTGACATTATCTGATTATACCTTGTTTCCCTAATGTGCCCCTTCAATCACCGTGTATTGTCAAGAGCCAGTACACACAATGGGGTTTGTACATTTAGAGATTTTTTATTAACAAATTCTTATTGATTGTAATCATTTTCATGAGAGCTACATAAAAAAAAAATCTCTGACTGAGTAAAAATTACGAGTTAAGATTGCCGAGATCTACGGAGAAGATTGCCATTAATTAAGACCGCCGAGATCTACTGATTATTTTCTTGATGACAGACTTGATGACGCCGCTTATTCAGATTCCAAAAACATGTTCTCCTACTTTTCTTTGCTCTCTCCTCTCCTCTCCAACACAACAACATTAAACATATGAATCGTCAAAAAATCAAGAAAAAATTACAAACATAATTTAATTTAATTTAAGAGCAGCGTCGGAATTGAATCATTTAAATATATGAATTTTGTTTCTAGAGCAGTAAAAGTTTACAAAAGACACTGGATGTAGATATGGATGCTATATGTAACTGTTTATACGCTTTTTTACAGGTTTACATGTTTATGCTTGTTGAACAAGTTTTATTGTTCTCAATATTGTATTGTAGTTATTGTAGTCAACTCAAGTAATCTGGAGTTATTTTGCCAACATAACCACCTGGTTCACTTGTCACACCTTCCCATTGGCTGAATGGAAAGTAGCTGGATTTGTGATGCGTTCAAGCCTGGTATATTATATTCCTTTTACAAAAATGCTTTAGAAACAGTGTAAAACAGCTATAAGTGATATCGCCCTATAAAAAACACTGAATAGATTTTTGAAATCTGAGCAGGAACACCAACAGTGTCCCTGTGCGTTCCCTGCCATTTCCACCACTCAAGTCACCCCAAACAAGCTAAAGGTTCCTGCACTTTTCACACTGTAGTGAAGGTAATGGAAATCAGTGGCTGCCAGGAGAGAGGTAAACGGTTATCTATAAATGGCATACTTTTAAGGGTACCAATTTGCCAAAATGCTCTATGGGCAGAGATTGCCCACCAGAGACCAGATGCTAACTTTTAGTTTAGCCCTACACTAACTGAATAGGGATGAAAAAAATTGTGCACCCCGTGTGCCACTTCTGGACTTTCCAAAATGTTAACGGAGTTAAACAAGTCCTTTTTGTTGGGTTGTGATGCTCAAAACTATCTCTCAACCATCCACATGAAAGCCTATCACTTAAACTCAAGTTTAATTAACTTGGTTGCGATGGGCCAGAGAGCCTAGTCCTGGACCACGCACAGAGCACGAGCTCAGCACACCCAATGAGATGAGAGACAGATAGGGCCTGTCCAAATATCTAATTTTACTGACTAGCTGGACAAATGAATTTTTCAGTTGATATTTTAAGATGAGCCTTTATTCCATGTAATGTGTCATAAAAATTCAATGGGGACTATAAAGGTTAATTACAGAATGAATAATCACATGTCATTTTTAGTACTAGTTTTCCAAATGGATTACTGTTATACTTTTAGGTCACCATAGAATTTGACTACATATGGGTAATTTAGGAAAAGTGTCGTGTTTAGGATAAATGGCGGTAGGTGAGAAAAATAATATATTTACTGATGATTAATGTGACTGATGAGTAGCAGCTAGCTTATTAACTAAGTGATATATTTATTGTCCTAGACTTCAGTTATTAATTTGTGTGGTTCAATGGCACATCAAACAAATTCATTCACACTTCATACTCTTCATTTCACCAGTGTTAATTGAAAATCATCCATTCTAATCTCCAATACGAGAGTCACAAATCATTTTACCGTGGCCAGTTATTTTTGGAGTCATTACTTTGGCTCTGGTAACTGGTAATCGTCCCATTCTTTCCACTGTAGATCTAGAGTTTACCTGCACGGTTTATGGGATATTGACAGTAATTTGAGCCCGTTCGTGGATTATAAGGAGCCCTTAGATGCAATTTTTCTCTGCAGTGGGATTTATTATCTCAATTCCTCTCCTCACAAACCCTATTGGGTGGAGGAAGAGCAAAAACACAACTCCCCATTTGAAGCTCATTTGCATCTGGTTATTTCCCTCTGGTGAAAGTTAACAGATTACCATGGCAACCGCTATGAATTCTTAATGTGGTCTAAATCTGTGTCTCTTATTGAATCTTTAATCAAATTTTAATTAACAATCTACTCAATGGACTCCCTAATTAACACTCAAATAGTGTGTTTGCAGTTCCTTAACAGCATTTTTAGGCCAATGAAATTTCACTGAACTGTAATCAAATTACACTGTCTGAACAGGGAAAGTACAACCATTGCATCATGCTGTTTTTCACTCTCTGTTCCATCAGAAATTAAGGACTCAACAACATGACAATAACACATTTCATGTACTCCTGTATTAGTGTTACGATAATTATTAATAACTTTATGATTACATGTGGGGGGAAAAAACAATGTCAAAAACTGTATGCCATTTTCTGATTTCCATCATCATTTATTCTAAATCTAAGAAATGTAGTTAACCCATTGATATAATTGTCAATTTAAAAATAATCTGTGTCTCATATTTTTGTCTAAAGGGGGAGAACCCTTTTAGTAAAAACAATAGTCCACTGCCAGTCATGGAACACTTGGGGGAAAATCTTCTTATATCTACACAATGAAATACCGTAGATTGATACTTCTGTCTTGGACAACTCATGAACCTTCTAAAAAAAGATTTATATGACATCAAATTTAGGTAATTAAAACTATTTGGTTAAGTGTAGGGGGGGAGTTTGACTTTACTGTTATAAGGAACAAAGTAGAATAATAATTTTCAGTGCCAGAGGTATACCTTTTAAGTGTAATTTCATGTCCTTACTTCCTTCTTTGCCAGGTTGTTGGGACATCATTATTTGTTTTACCACAGCTGTTATCTCTCAACAGGTATGTTGTCTGAAAAAGGAAATATATAGGTAATTTAAGCAATGTAACAAATGACCAATGCTTTTTTCCCCCACTGAGGCATGTGTTTGTTATGAACATACATACAGAAGACAGACAAATACACACATGCACTGGGAATAAGGTTTTCATCAGTACATCAGTGGTTACATTTCATAATATAACAATTATTACTACGACTACTAATGTTTAATTATTAATATAATTTTAATTATGTTAAATTCACCTCAGGCCACCTCACTCTTAAAGAGGAGAATATTGATAACCAATTACCTAATTTTGTCTCATAATATACTAAACTATCAATTCTGAACTCTGATCAATAATTAAATTAATAACTATATCCAAATTTACCATCAATAGCTAATAGGTTGTGTCATGGTTTGGTTTTAAGTTCAGTTTGTTTGTGTTTTATTTTGAAATTGTATTTGAAAGTAAATTGTGTCTTGTTCTTTGGAATTTCCTGTCTGTGTCCTCCCTGTTGATTGCCTAATGTGTTTCACCTCTGTTAATCACCCTGCCAGCTTGTATGTGTGTGTTTGTGCATGTGTGAACATATATAGACCTTGTGTTTCTGCCTGTAACCCTCAACCATATGTGTTTGAGGCACGCGGGAACCTCTGTGTCTGAAATGGGAAGCCAATGCGTTAGTGCCTTAAACCTGAATCCTCTCTAATGGCCAGCTGGGCCACTCAACGCTAAGCTACTTCATTGCTTCTTTTCGCGTGTGAAGGTATCCGGCAGACTTTGTATCGTAGCTGCTGGCTGATGCGCAGTTTCAATTTGTGCAAGCCAAAGGTTCTTCTGCTTGTCTAAGGGGAAGGTTATCATCATAGCAGCGGACTGAAAAAAAAACAGCACACACACTGTAGGCTCATTCATCAAAAACAAAAGGTGCATATACCATCACCAATCCGACTATTATGGTTCAAGCACAAAGACAGCAACACAAGGGATAGGACCCAGAGATGTACAGATTCACTTCAATGGTTTTAAAAGTAACTTAAGAGGGTACACAGGCTTACAGGATAGTGAGCAGGCATAGATCAAAACCAGACAAGCAGTCTAGCATGACAAACAAATCTAGTTGGACACAGACTATAATACAAAATCAAAATATCCAAAAGAAGTCCAATAAATCAGGCAGAGGGTAAAACACAGAGAAATACTGGAACAATTGACAAAATGCCAAAGACAAACTCACAAAGGAAACACACTGACAAAAATACAAAAATGAGGGGAGGATAACCAGACACAGATGAGTCTAATTAGGTCAGGGCAGACAAACAGGTGAGAAAACACACGAAAGCTGTAAGTAAAATAACACAAGACACATGAGAAAGGATGCTTTCAAAATAAAACAGGAAATATCAGAAATCAAAATCATGTCTATTTTTGCAGTCTTTGTCCAGTTGTTTACTATGGACAGTAAATATTTCATGTACAGCTAATGCCACCTGGGCCCCTCGCATTTTAGACACTCGCGGCGCTGAATTAAAAAAGGTTCACTCGGATTAATTGAGAGGAGAGCCTTCTGAGGTAGTGGAAGTTTACAGTGTCTTAGAGGACAAACGGTGTAGGCTGTTACCCACAGCTATATGATTTCACCAACTGTAGCTACCATGATTTGAACAGAAAACAGCAGGCCTTCAGCTAACTTAACTTCGGCTAGCCTCTCACTATCAATCAGACCCAGAGCATGTACCCTCCATTTGTCCATATATAAATAAAGGTATCTGTAGCTAGGCTTAGGACAGGTTTGGTGTTCGATTAGCAGAAATAAAAATATCAAATTGCGCTCTGTCTGATCAAGTCAATCCATCGTGTCAATCTTGCCTTAATGAAAAACACACACACATATATATATATATATATATATATAATGTGTATATATATGAGGACCTTCACTGACACCTCCACACCTGTTAGCTTGAAGAGACCTCTTTAAAACACAGAGCAGGTCTAGGCTATAATCTTTGTAATATTATTTAAATAGACCCAACAATTCTCAATGGGGCAATGAGATCTTCTGTTAAGAATTGGCTCTACATATACATTTTTAAATAAACGCTGAATAAACATATCAGTCACAGAGCTGATTTCTACCTCTGCACTACCTGCCTTTACCACCATACACATAATCTCACAGATGATAGATGGTGTGGTGATAATTGTTTCAGTCCAACAAACACAAATACTCTAATTCCTTTCCCTCCTCATTTCTTCCTAATGCCTTTACTTTTTTTCCCAAATTAACATAATTGGCAGGGCCATCATTACCCATCCACACAGTGATGAGTCGTCACAGCTGACTGTGGAAAAGTCACACAGTGGCTGTAAAGGCAGGACTCAAAATGTCACCCTGTCAGAGCGCTGTCACAGAAGATCTGTGTGTGTGTTAGACCAGCTCCACAGTTTGTCTGCCTTTAAATGGAGATTAAACACCGTGGACCAATTATTTAACATTTGACCGAGGCCACAAACCTCTGCATGGACATTTTAGTCCGAGCTTGCCTTCCAATTTGCACAGCTCTCTATGTGGGGACCTTACTTAATGTATTCATTAAAAATGATTTATTATCCCCTAACCTGGGTTTTGTGGCATGCATTCCCAGTGCACAATACAATTCCTTTGTGTCCTATCAAAAAGACAAAAAGAAGACATGCACAGAAAAGCCCAGATCAAAATTTTATTTAATTTGCCCTGGATTTTTACTTAACAATTGTCCCATTCACACTGAACAAAAAATGTCCACAATTGTTTAGACTCGCAGGATGTCTCCAGGTCATACTGTAGCCTGCTTATTCATCCCCTAAATTCTCAGATATGACTAGAACAAAATCTGTTTCCTGTCTGCATTTCTCTTATGAGGTTATTGAACAGATACTTGCAGATTTGACCTTTCTGTAAACCCTTGACCATGACCATTTATCGCTAGCATCATACATGCTGGGGCAAGACTAGTTTTTTGTTAACTGTACACTTTAAATTCATAAGTATATCTAAAAGAGGATAAAAGGCTGAATTTCTTAGTTCTTTTTGGATTTACATTAAAAGCAATTACAATATGTCCAATTTGGTTTTTACCAGTCTGTGATAACATTGCTCATCAACTTACAGTGGCAGCAATCGAAAACTGCTGGCTGGGCAGTGACAGGGCCCGGGCAGATCCGTGGTTGATGGGTCCATGCTACGTCCTTGGCTGGAATTTGATCCCCCCTTGATGACACAGTGAACGTGGTGCTGCCTTGTATGGCATCTTGCCATTACTGTTCAAATTTTGCTGAAAGAGACACACGTCTAGTTACTGATTATGCCTTATATTCTGTGCTATAAAAGCACGTTGCAATGCATTTTTTAACATAACTGTGAAAAATTAAAGCAACCAAATGTTTCTGGTGATGGAACCCCCAACTATTAATGTTGTTGGGGAGAAAAGGGGATGAGGAGATGCCGGTTGTAGGATTTTGGAGCAGGACTGTGCAGAATCTGCTTCCACACTGTGCACGGACTGGGGTGTCTGAGCAGCCAGATGTTGTGTTGAGGATAACGGTAACAGACCTGAGAGAAGGACTACCTGCCGGTTCATGGTATGGACGTCCTCCAGAGCGTCAAAGCACAGCCTCGGGTAGCTGAGGTCTTTAATCGGGATGACGGCCGCTGAACAGGCCCAGCGACCGACTGATCATTGCCAGCGGCCAGTGGAGGGAAGGCACCGTTGGCAGAGTGGGATCCAAGTCAGGACGTGCTGGAGCCGCAGGTTGATTGGGTCTGAGTGTCGCGAGACAGGGTGGTGCTTCAGTGTCGAGCAGGAGGAAGCCATGAAAGATGATGGGCTTCAGCACATAAACCTTTATTGTTGTTTTGTGTCCTTACGTGGAGCCTGTGTTTTGCTTGGAGCCGGTTGTTTTATGGTGTTAGTGTTAGTGTCGTTAGCTGCCGTGTTGTTGCTGTAGTGTGAGAGGCTCGGGAGCGCGCACAGGGCTGAATCTCACATTAAAAGCAGAATAGTGGCTGATGCAAGCAATGGAGATTCAAAAACTTACTTATAGCTCCTTTAGGTCAGCAAACTTGTTGTTTGCTTTCTCAAGTAGTACATCCTCACGGGGCATAGTTAGCAAAGTTGTTTGGCCTAGCGTAGCCACTGGAGTGTTGTGTGATCAGTAGTGTTGTGGCAGCCAGTAGGGTAAGATCCATGCCTAATGACTAAAATCCTTAATCCACATAAAAACTGAAGTTTAAACGTGGAGGATTTAAAACATGTACCGTAAGAGCATGGATTAAAACTGGATAACAGTTGGGTTTAAGGTAGAGCCTCCGACAGGTGCGTACAGATGCCAACTACTGCGATACAGATGCCAAAAAGTCCCCAAAGCTCTTACATTAAAAAGGCAGAGACTTTAGGCATGTAACGCAGGGAGTGAGGCTGCACGAACTAACATAGACAAACAGAACATGCACAAACAGCACATGAAGGGCAAGATGACTGAACACAGGTGACACACATTAAGACAGGTGTAAACAACCAACCAGGGAACACAAGCTGGCGTCACTCACTAGGAAAAATGGGAAATTACTCAAACTGTAACAAAATCAGGTGTTTCACTGTCTTACATTAGTATTTATATCAGATTTGTATAGTCCGGTATAGCTTTAGTCTGGATACAGGGACTCATAAAACAAACTCACATATGTAAACTACAGTTTTGACACCTGGCTGAGTTTACATGGTGATTTATTAAACTGGTGTATTTTGTTTACATTTATTATTTATGTATTTTACACCACACATTTGACTTGCCTTTCTTGTAAAGGCCAATAGCCCGTTTATGGCTTTAGAAAGAAAGGCATCTGGTTAGAAGCAGCTAAGTTTGGCTGTGTCTTTAGCAGCTGTTTGGGTATACTAGCTTCAGAGTAAATAGCCCTCTTTCAAACATGCTCCGGAAAGACGTTCCTTATAAACAGCATTTTGCATGCATTACAGAATCGGGCTGAGGCAATGTAATCAAGAATGTTAAAGATGCCGAAATGTATTTTTTTATACCAACATTAAAGCTCCTTTCAAAGTACAGAGTGTGTTTCCTGAGATGTAAACAAACCCCCAGCCTCTGAACAAATTGAAAGTAAATAGTTTTGGGGAAAGAAACAGTTGTAAATCATGTTGGAGATGTTCGCCGGGGCTTGTATTCCCTGAATATCTGTGCACTTAGGATGCTTAATGTGGAGATTTTTCAATGAAAACTTTCGGGTGTATTAATCAGCACAAAGTTCTGGTGAGGATACAGTATAAACTCATGCAGTATTATGCAACATTAAAGGTATATGTGGTGGAAATATAGATGAATGCATTGTAAACACATATTTTAGGACATTGTAATAATAATAATTTACAGTTTTTTGTTTTTTTTTTACAAACGCTTACATCCTTTTGTCCAATCTTTAGTCACATTTTCTGTTCAGGACCTTACTATTAACACGATTAATTTAGTTTCCACAGAATATGCAGTCAATTAACCCATTTCAATAATTTCTTTCTTTATGTACAAGCTTACCCAATACCAAAACTGGATGCTTATTGTCTTACTTACAAATGCTTGCACACAACATGTCAGAAATTAAGACATCATTATCAAAACCTTAAATAATATATAAAGCCTCTATTTCTGCTACAATTGTTGCTCAAAATCTATATTGAAACAGATAAGCATTTCTGAATGAACAGACCATTAAAACATTGACAAATAGCTTATTTATTGTAATTTGGGTAAAATAGATCAACCACAGCTAATTCCAATCTCAACCAGAGACATAGCCAGGTGTTGAAGTTCTTTTAATTACATACACAATGCAGTAAAAAAGGACTTTCTGAAGTCGAGTTTATCTTATTTGGATACAGAAAAACAGTAGCTGAACTAAGGAGAAGGAGAGGTAAGTGTTTCTTGCAGGTGCATAGCGAGAGATGATATTAGATGTGATGTGGATGAGAACATGGGGCCAAATGTAGTATGGATTAGAACAGGACCTTACATTTTTGTTTCTTTCCCTGCTGTGCTTTTTTTTGTATTTGACACTATTTTTACAGGGTTATTTTTTTTTAACTTAAAGCCACATCACTGGCTGCAATGCCTACTGTATGCATGTACAGGTGCTGGTCATATAATTAGAATATCATCAAAAGGTTGATTTATTTCATTAATTCGATTCAAAAAGTGAAACTTTTATATTCATTCATTCATTACATACAGACTGATATTTCAAATGTTTATTTCATTTAATTGTGATGATTATAACTGACAACTAATGAAAATCCCAAATTCAGTATCTCCGAAAATTAGAATATTACTTATGACCAATACAAAAAAAGGATTTTTAGAAATGTTGGCCAACTGAAAAGTATGAACATGAAAAGTATGAGCATGTACAGCACTCAATACTTAGTTGGGGCTCCTTTTGCCTGAATTACTGCAGCAATGCGGCGTGGCATGGAGTCCATCAGTCTGTGGCACTGCTCAGGTGTTATGAGAGCCCAGGTTGCTCTGATAGTGGCCTTCAGCTCTTCTGCATTGTTGGGTCTGGCGTATCGCATCTTCCTCTTCACAACACCCCATAGATTTTCTATAGGGTTAAGGTCAGGCCAGTTTGCTGGCCAATTAAGAACAGGGATACCATGGTCCTTAAACCAGGTACTGGTAGCTTTGGCACTGTGTGCAGGTGCCAAGTCCTGTTGGAAAATGAAATCTGCATCTCCATAAAGTTGGTCAGCAGCAGGAAGCATGAAGTGCTCTAAAACTTCCTGGTAGACGGCTGCGTTGACCTTGGACCTCAGAAAACACAGTGGACCAACACCAGCAGATGACATGGCACCCCAAACCATCACTGACTGTGGAAACTTTACACTGGACTTCAAGCAACGTGGATTCTGTGCCTCTCCTCTCTTCCTCCAGACTCTGGAATCTTGATTTCCAAAGGAAATGCAGAATTTACTTTCATCAGAGAACATAACTTTGGACCACTCAGCAGCAGTCCAGTCCTTTTTGTCTTTAGCCCAGGCGAGACGCTTCTGACGCTGTGTCTTCTTCAAGAGTGGCTTGACACAAGGAATGCGACAGCTGAAACCCATGTCTTGCATACGTCTGTGCGTGGTGGTTCTTGAAGCACTGACTCCAGCTGCAGTCCACTCTTTGTGAATCTCCCCCACATTTTTGAATGGGTTTCGTTTCACAATCCTCTCCAGGGTGCGGTTATCCCTATTGCTTGTACACTTTTTTCTACCACATCTTTTCCTTCCCTTCGCCTCTCTATTAATGTACTTGGACACAGAGCTCTGTGAACAGCCAGCCTCTTTAGCAATGACCTTTTGTGTCTTGCCCTCCTTGTGCAAGGTGTCAGTGGTCGTCTTTTGGACAGCTGTCAAGTCAGCAGTCTTCCCCATGATTGTGTAGCCTACAGAACTAGACTGAGAGACCATTTAAAGGCCTTTGCAGGTGTTAATTAGCTGATTAGAGTGTGGCACCAGGTGTCTTCATTATTGAACCTTTTCACAATATTCTAATTTTCTGAGATACTGATTTGGGGTTTTTCCATTAGTTGTCAGTTATAATCATCAAAATTAAAAGGAACGAACACTTGAAATATACCAGACATGAAAGATAATGCAGTTTTTGTAATGCCGTGTTATGATTAATTGATCTGGTCCTCTTGGAAAGAAAACGTGCTAGTGTTTTGACAGAATCATTTGATTTTGAGTCAGGTTTGCTGTGTTTTGTGTGTAGAGAACATTTTTCTTTTGCATTTTGAAATGTACGGTTGGTGTTTAAAGAATAAAATGTGGTTTTGAGCAGAAAATGTGCTGTTTGGCTAACTGTGTGAGGTAGGTGTGTTGCTGTGTTAAGAGCTTTGAAAAGGGATATGTAAACGCTTGTTAGCAATTAAAAACAAACTGTAATGCAGGGAATGACAATGAAATATAACAATGCCATTTGACCTTTGTAAATACATATTAATTACAGTGATAATGTAACCAGGCACTTCCCATGAGTCCATCCTCTAATGGTGCACTGTGAACTGTAATAATTTAATTCTCAGGCATCCAATTCCCATGCTATCTGTATGAGTGAGCAGTCATACAGCTGATGACCTTATGATTTTGTAATTAGTATGTGCATTAACTAGTGGTCTGGCTGTGTGAGTGTGTGTGTGTGAGAACTGTGATCTCCTATGCAGAAGTTTACACTGAATGTGTGTGTGTGTTTGTGTGTTTACAAGAGAGATCTGAAGTGTTACAAGCGCTATCAGGTGGTCCACAAATGGGATACTTCCCACTGTGTCTGCGTGCGTTGTGTGTTTGAGAGTGTGTGAAACAAGTGTTAAGTACTGCTCGTGCAATGTTCTGCCCACTGTGTGCGTGATGATCATTTCTTACAGTAATTTTAGACACTTGCCATGGATTCATTGTATCCTAAAAATGATGCTATCACACTGTGCAGGGAGGTCATAGCAATGAATCAAATGTACTGTAAGCATACATGGTATGTAACAATAGAATTACACTTTACTGAGAGCAGGAGTCCTTGTGGTTATGAAACATTGATCATTTCTGTATTCAGAATCTAATAATATATTAAAGGAACACTGACATTTTTGGAAATATGCTTGTTTGCTGTCTAACCCACAGTAAGCAGATTAAGATATATTTCATATCTGTGTATCTGGTGCAGAGATAGGTCATCAAGTCTCTTTCTTGAAAATGTCAGTGTCTCTGTACAGAGAACATTTTACCATTTAACCCTGCTTCACTGACTGTTCTTCAGTCACAACTAGGAGTTGACCACCACGGTTAGTATATTTAGTGTACAGATTACTAGAGAGCCAAAGTGAAACCAACACTTCTGGGTTGTTCCAGACATACATCCATCCATCGTCAACCGCTTATCCTGCCTACAGGGGGGCTGGAGACAATTTAGGCATGAGTATGCTAACATTTTAGTACTTAACACAAAGTGCAGCTGTTGCTGATGGCAATCTGATTTGTTTTGTATCAATTCATAAACAAGTGTATAGGACAAATGAAAAATCTGACCTGATGGCATGTATTATTACAATCCATCCTGACACATGAATGTGTGCACCATATTTCATGGCAATACAGCCAACAGTCAATCTGATAGTGGTGCTAGAGGAAAAGTCAGGGGAACACTAAAGACAGCAGGATTGATCCTCTGGTGACCATGAATGTCTGTATTAAATTTAATGACAATCCATCCGATAGTTGTTGACATTTTTCAGTCTGGACCAAAGTCGTGGACTGACCTGCCACTGACATTGCCATCCCAAGAGTCAAAATTTCAATGACATAATGTGTGCTGTGCCTGTAGTTTTTTGAGTTCCAACATGTCTCATTCCAAAGGTTAGGGAAAGGGGTTGTTGCAGCAGCTGTCCGGGTGGCTGGTCTCGATCTTGGAGGTGCAGATGCTGGATGGAGAGGTCCTGGGCTGGTGTGGTTACACGTGGTCTGTGGTTGTGAGGCCGGTTGGATGTACTGCCAAATTCTCTGAAATGCCTTTGGAGACTTCTTATGGTAGAGAAATGAACATTCAGTTCACGGGCAACAGCTCTGGTAGACATTCCTGTAGTCAGCATGCCAACTGCATGCTCCCTCAAAACTTGAGACATCTGTGGCACTGTGCTGTGTGAGTGGCCTTTTATTGTGGCCAGCCTAAGGCACACCTGTGCAATACCCATGCTGTCTGATCAGCATCTTGATATGCCACACCTGGGAGGTGGATGGATTATCTCGGCAAAGGAGAAGTGCTCAATAACACAGATTTTGACAGATGTGTGAACAATATTTGAGAGAAATAGGCCTTTAGTGTACATAGAGAAAGTCTTAGATCTTTGAGTTCAGCTCATGATGAATGGGGGCAAGTCAGTAAAAATTCCCCAGTCTTTTCTCCAGTGTGTCTTGATCTAATCTCATTAAATATAGTCTATAAACATTTATGCAACAGACTTATTCTAAAGTAGCCTTTCTCTCTGACACAGGTGTGTTCAGTCCTTACAAGGGGTCTGCGGCTCACCCATATAAATGTAAATGCTCTGTATTTGTAAAGCGCCTTTCTAGTCTTTGCAACAACACAAAGTACTTTTTACACTACATCGCATTTAACCATTCACACACTGAGCCTAAGTTCTCAAACAAACATTCACACACATTCATACAATTTGGACAATTCCACATGCTGATTCAAATGTTTTATGAGCACGCTGCTTCATAAAACCATAGAAAAATGACTAATAACCTATTTAAGTTCAATAAATTATGATACAACGATACTGCCAACATGAGGTTTACCAGACTCCATCCACACCTACTTGTCATGATGTGGTAGAGCAGTCATGTCTCAGTGGAAGCATGCCTTTCCTATCAATGACTCCAAATACATTAAATAATACAGGCTATTTTATACTTTGCATGTGAAAACCTCACAATTTCTTATAATAAGCTGGGCTTGAATACTCCATCAGACCTATTTGTACTATAACAATGTTGCAAAAATGACAGCATCAATTTCCACCTCTGAAAAATGGAAGCTCTGCATGTTCACACAAACAATCAAAACCCAATCAGTTGAATTTCCAGTGCAGCAAATTAAGAGTGAATGGGAAATTATACCATTGTCATGTAGAATATGCCAGTAATCACTTAAATCGAGCAGGAAAACTGAAATCAGTAACAAAGGGCCTTTAGACAGTCTGTGTGGATGATAAGGTGTAAGGGTATGTGCTTCAGCTCATCAGTGGAACATTATGAATAACTGAGCTCTGCACTTGTACTGTAATAAATAGTGTTTGTGTAAATGTTTCAAAAAGGAACTAGAAAGCTATACAAAGCACCATCATTAGCATTTATGCACAAATTCTTTTCTTTTCCTCTTTTGTCCTATAGTTCACATTGTCTAGTCCAATATAGCCCTCCCAATTGTAAGCTGTATATGAGCATTTTTCTTATTTCAACAGCTACCGTCAGCCTGGGAATTGGAGCGCACTTGCAGCAACAAGAAGTAAAGAGAAGGAAGTACCCCAATTAAAGTCCAATGATGAAAGAGGCAGAAAGTAGGGAGAAGTATAGAAAAAGTGTAAATCAGAGGCAGGCCGCAAGAGTTAAATGGGAGCTAGAAATAAGTGAATAACAAAGCAGGAACCAGACAGGAAAATGAGACCAAACACAAGAGGAGAGGGAGAAATTCAGAAAAAAGTGAGAAGACGAAATGAGTCTTCGGTTGGGTTCAACCTCTGCAGACAACAGCGGCGTTCAAAAATTCATCATTATTGGGGAGACAAAGTGACATGGTGATTCTCGAAGAGAACAGAAGGCCCCCCCACAACAGCGTCCAGATGTCGCCTTCATATTTTATCTCTTTTTTTATCTTTAATATTTTTACAGTTCAATTATTCAGTCAACCTCATTAATAGATATGACTGCAGCGTGTGTAATCTCTGTGCCAGACATTTGATCTGCTCTGGCTCTGGGCATTGGGGGGCTTTAGCGGGTATTGTTTTTCCTCTTTCATGATGGCCTGCGCTTTAGATCAGCTGCTGCCGACCTCATTATTTTATCACAGAGGGGGATTTGAGGCGAGGCTGTGTTGCCTGTTTTTCACTTTATTACCTCACTTTTCTGTGGCAGAGGCTGACTTGTTCAAAAGTTGAAGTAGTTTGGTGGGTTCTGCATGCCGATAAAAACTTGTTATGTAAGGCCTTCTTTAAAATGTCACTGTTGCATGATGTATCACACCAGGAGCAGCATTAATATAGGAGGCTAAAAATTGACACAGGCCTTTAAAGTCGTAAGTCATTATTTTATCTCATTGCTTTTGTTTATTTATTTATTATCATCATACAATATTACAGCTCCACACTTCCTACTGTTGGCTCATGGATATCAGTATAATACTTACAGTACAGTTCTAATTACTGCTACAGGACATTATGGCTATATGAAGCTGTAAATAAATCTGTTGCACTCATTCACCTATTTTACCTAGGCTGCATCTCCACCTATTAAATGCTACACAAGTGTAATAAAGTAGTAAAATGAAGTAAAATAAATCAGCTTTCTTAAGTTTGCCACAAAGAAATAATTATTATAAAAACTCTCTGTTGGTGTCTCCAACAACCACGAGGACTGCCGTCACAACAGCCAGGAGCACTAACGAAGCGGCATCCATCACCTTGATAACGACACCACAGAGGTCAAATAGCTTCCCTGAGATTCCCTGACAGTCAGCCAGAACTGAAGAATCCTCTAGAATGAGAGCCGAAATGTCTCTGAGTATTTTCAACCAAGTCCAGTTACCCATGATTTTAACCCACCTTGGTTGAGACTTATGAGGAAAGTTAAACATTTAATTTGCTGTGGCCAAAGCATAGAACACTTTATTTGAAAAACATTAAAAACATTACATTAATTAAAACAGAAACAGCTGCATAGGAGGAATACAACTGGGTGAGGAACAGCCAAACTCAGCTAACAAGGTGAGGCTGCTGAACACACTGTCAAAGGTCATACACCAAGGCAAGACTGACAACAAGACACAAGGTAGTTACACCGCATCAGCAAGGTCTCTCCCAGGCAGACATTTCATGGCAGACATGGGTTTCCAGGTGTGCTGTTCAAGCTTTCTTGAAGAAGACAGACACGGTTGTCAGCCACAGAAACTTACTGCAGCAGATGAAAGACACATCATGCTTACTTCCTTCACAATCAGAAGATGTCCAGCAGTGCCACCAGCTCAGAGCTGCAGAAAACAGTGGGACCCTGGTACACCCAATTACTGTCCGGAGAAGTCTGGTCAAAAGTGGCCTTCACGGAAGACTTGTGGCCAAAAAGCTATGCCTCTGACATGGAAACAAGGTCACTTGACTCCAATATGTATGCATAGAAACAAAGGAACCAAAAAATGCTCTGGACTGAGGAGTCATTATATGAAATATTTGGCCAAAGAGCTAGAGTGTTGTGTTGCACCAAGTGATGCACACAGTTGTGCAAAAATGTAGTTTAAAGGGGAGTTTTTCAATAATAGCTGCATACAGTCTTAATGTGTTTTGACAAGCCTGTCCTCAACAGAAAAACGACCTGATGGGTTGTTTCTGCCACATAAAATTACAACTCATGTTTACTTTTATTGAATCGTAGTATCGGAGCTCCATTGATACAACACGCACGCGCTTCCATGATGTTCAACGTACTTAGATTGAATTAATTCTGTCAAATCAGCATCTCAGGCTCAGTCAACCCAGAGCTTAGGGATAAGCTCAGAGTTTGTTAAGCCTGCTTTCTGAAACAGGGCCCAGCCCTACTTACCCATTTATTCTCTTAAGGTGGTCTTTAATGACACATTATTCAAACACAGCACTCCCTAGTTAATACTCCAAATCCAGCCATCATGTGAGATTTACTCTCTGTTCCAGGGTTTATTTAGGTTTTGATGAGCTTGCCATGTACCACAATAAGCCATTATTATTAGTGATAAGTCACAATGATTATGATTTTGTCACTTTATCAACACAACTTCTCTTATGAGAGAGAGCAAGCAAACAAACTCCGGCTGATCACGGAAGAGACTGAATGACTTCTTGTGGTCCCTGAAGTCAGCGAATCATAGGTGGAATTCCTCTTGCAGTTTTTCCATCAAGTTGTCGTTTTTGTCTGAGTGCAGGTGTTGCCAAATGTCATGGTCATTCGCGAGAGCCTTGCAGGTGGGGAAATGGGCTAGATTCCCCTGTATGAGCCATCCCTGCAGCCGCTGAAGTTTTCTTTGGAAAGTCTTGATGCTGTCAGACAATGTAGAAATTAGCTTCCTGTGGCCCTGTAGCATTCACATGAGTTCACTGAGAAAAGTGGTCAGGTCTACAAAGAGCGCTAGCTTACTGTGCCATTCAGCTCTTTGACTCCATGAATTTCTTGCCCCTGGTTGAAAAAAACGCTTCAGCGTGGCACCTCTGCTCAGCCTCATATTGCTCCTATAAAGGATTCAATTGGAACTGATTCAGAACTCTGGACTTGTTCTTGACAACAATGTCCAAAGCATGTCCCATTTTGAATGTATGAGCAGCACCATCTGTTGTCACGCTTACCGTCACAACTGACGACTGCTCTTGTCCTGTCTTTGAGACTCTCCATGCTTAGTATTTCCTTGCCAATTCCAAAATCCTCTGTGACGGTTTCAATGAAAATCAACAGCTGTGTGTCAGAGATGTCCATGCTCTATGATTGAAAAGGTGGGCTATTGCCCAGGTTCGTGATGTGTAATTTCAGTTGCTCAAATCTTCAATGTGTCGCGTCACAGTGTCCTTCCACAAGCTTATGTCTCTGAATGTTGCTTTTTGTTAAGGACATACAAGGTCGGCCACTTTCACCAAGCAGTACCGCACAAACTCTCCATCACGGCTTACGGTTTATATTAAGGGCTTACTATATTAAGAAATTTTGTGAGCTACAACATAGCTTGCCTGTGTTACAGCTTCCTTACTTTTCACAAGATTTGTGAAGACTGAGTGTTGAGCAGACAAGCCTTGTTGAAACCTTGCGTTTGCGCTTTTCATGCATGAATGATCAAGCATAATGATCCTTCACATACAGTGTAAGGTACGACACAAGTAAAGGCCCAGCACCGTGGTATCGATACAAACAATAAAACATGCTATGCAAAAAAGCACACCACAATAACCAGGATGCGGCGGTCTGTTATTTCAGAATACACCACAATTACGCTCAGGTTACAATAACATTCTCGCCCAGCGAGTTACCTTCAGCTAGGGAAATAATTTTCAGTGCTGAAATGGGTTACCTCTAGCAGCAACGGTGGTTGCAATGGAACAAGGACAAACTGGTGTGCTCTCTTTTTATGGGTACCTGTGCCACAGGGGCCTTTGGCCCCTCCTCCTATGGGACTTTAGTTGGCTAGGAAGACAGGAATTGAATTTCCCTTAAAAGTCCCACTCAGGTGTGTTTCTTTGTCCCAGGCTTCCCAACAATAGTCAGTGCCGATTACAGCAGAGTTATAAATAAATTAAATCAGTCAGGAGCAGATCACAGCGAGTGGCAGAATTTTAGCAGGTGTCTGACCAAAAATATGAATACTAGCAGAAAAGGTTTGCGTGCTTGTCCTCTGTGCAAGATGGCAGCACTTGATATCTCCCACTTGTGACTGTGGAGCAGCAGGATTTGGCCAGGGAGCCTAACCATATGTCTCTGCCAGCATGAGGCCTTCATCCTGGCCACATGAGAGGTGCAACACCCACTGCCAAACCCAGAGTTCACTCACAGTGAACATGTGAAGCACCATAAGTGCACTGATTGATTAGTAAGACAGAAAGTGAAGTGACCTAAAAGGCAAAATGTCCTTAAGTTTTGCAGTTGTTGCTATTTTTGACCCATTCAATTTGTGGTTAAAATAAAGATAGTTTCATATATTTTTTTAGCATTTATAGATATCTATTATCATGGTAGGAGTCAAAGCAGTAGGTAAAATGTGTCACTTTTCAGCAATTCTCGCAGTGTATGTCATGTTGCTAGGAATTTTATTTTAAAATGACAACATGAAAAACACTCATGTCTGGCAGGTCTGAGTGCGTGATAAAATCACTATGATTTCTATCAAAGAGCCGTTATTCCTCAGGACACAAATCAAACCAATTTCCATGAAGGGACATCATTCTGTAGATATTAGTCTCATTTAATGCAAATGCAGACTTCAGTCACACTTTCCTTTCTGCTCAGTCTCTCAAATAGCTGCTCAGATTGCTCACTGTTATTTTATGCCTGATTGCTGGCTGAATACATTTTCATTACCAATTCTGATTGATAAAGGCAAACATGATCCGCTTTAAACAAAGATGAAAAAAAAAAATCATCTTTTACAGATGTGAAATATAGCAAGTATTTTTTTTAATTTCAATACATTTTCTTCTACTTTCCTTGGGGTGGGCCTAACCGGAATTTTACAGAAGCTAAAAAATCACAACAAAATCAAGGAAAACTGCATGAATCTTTTGTATCAACTTCATCAGGGCAAATTTGCACCGTTGGCCAAAATCAAACCGTTCTGAAAGTGCTGACCTTACATAACAGTCCTTACATAAATATGTCTCTTAAAAAACACACACAAACGTATTGTCCGGTTACATTAAGCTAGCTAGCAGCTACCTTGGAGAGCTATTGTGACCGTGACTAAGTGTGTTTGCGGTTAGTTTGCCAGTTGTTGAAGATCATTACTAAGCTAATTAGCAGCAAGCTACCTTGGACAGCTCGTGTGACTGACTGGTGTTTAGCATGTTCCTAGTTGGCTCATTAGCTACATTACATCACAACCAACCCTTTGAATAGCCCATTATCGAGCTTCTAGCACAACCCATTAAAGACGCATGGATGAATTTCACTGTTCCACTTTTTAGTGTGGCCAAGGCTTATGGTTGCCTTGATTTAAAAAAAGTGAAAAAAAAAAAGTTTTACAAGCTAACTGAGAGTTACTGTGTTTACATCTGGTATTAACATGCAGTCTGTATCTGGCTAACTAACAGTGGTTGTGGTTCTGTTGCAGTCAAACAACTTTGTGCAAAACACAAATCTGTAAATATAGGCTTTAAGATTGAAATACCGATGTAACATTCAATAGTAAATATTCAAATATTTCAGACCATATTTTAGCCTTGCTTAATTTTAAGCTTTAAATCACTGCTTCCCTCTTCTGGAGAAGTTGCACCTGAGACCACACCCATCGTTGATGTCAACCTGTACTGCCACACCCTGGAGGACACTTTACTTCACTGCAGCAAAGAAAGGTTTTTCAGAAGGGTATTCATGAGAAAATATTTAGAAAGAGGAATAATTACCGCAGTTTCACCCCTTCAAACTTCAAATGAGTTTTACTTGCTGTTTGCTATGTAAAGGTGTCTTCAGATGTTACACTTTAATACTATTACAACATAAAATAAATCACTTCACACATTCAAATACCTGTGACTGAAACATGTTAAAAAAAATAAAGACCATTAATTACATAGAAAATTCTGATATACATATACATATTAAATAAAGTTTACAATAACATAGGCTGGTTTCAGTGCAACACATGGAACATCATGGCACTTTATTCAATTTAGCTGCAGGAATAATGAAAATCAAAATGTTTTATAGAAAGCATTCAGACTAAATAAGTGCTGGAATGATCTAAATTCAAAATGCAATAATTTCACAGACTTAGGGGGTTAATGCTCTCCCCTCCAAAAGCAGCAGCTTTCAAGATGTAGTGCTGTTGTTAGCAGTTATTTAGCCATGTAGTAGAGAGGCCCAGAGAGACTGCAACTTACCGTGATTGATTACACACACACACACACACACACACACACACACACACACACGGCATGCGAAAACTCACTTATACTGTTATGCCCGTATGGAGTTCTGTACTAATTGATTACTGGTAATGCAGACCAATAGCAATCCACTTTTTGAGCAGTGTTGGCAGGCGTGTATACCCAGATCAATACATGATCAAGAAATCTAAAGGATAAGAAAGAGCTGTTTTCTGCAGTGTTAGCCAAGACTCTGGTACGAAGTCAGAGGTGAGAATTATTGAAGCAGAGACTGGACTTTGTTTTTGCTTGTCCAGCATGTTGGTCCAGAGTAAATTTCTCCAACTACCGGATAGATTGACATGGATTAGTAAAGTAAAACAAGCACATGATCTCCACGGGGAACGTAAGAAAAATGGAAATCCATAGTATTTGATTGTACTCCATACTTAAGTAGATATACAGATACCACGCTAAAATGTTACTCAGTAAAATACTACTCAAGTAAAAAAGTACCTGGTCTTCAAAGTACTTAAGTAAAAACTACTACACATTCAAATCTACTGATCTTACAAAAAGCAACCTGTCTTTTTAAATTCACTCAAGACAGGTTTGAAATACAGCTGTACTGTATTGTACTGTATGTTACGATGCGACAAGGAGTTGGAAACCAAAACTAACTTAAAACACTTGTGATCAGGCAGAAACCTCACCACAAATCCACACAGGTGTTAACTTCAGCACCTCCATAAAGGTGCAGCTCACTTAGATGTTTATATTGCAAAACTCTTCAAGCTACATTACCACTCAGTCAAAAATTGGCTGCTGCTCACAGCATGAGAGCAGAGTCTGTCTTGACGTCCTGTCCTGCTATGAGGCCCACCTACCTGACTCATACACCATGTAAATAATTACTGCACCGTCACACCTGACACCCTACTGCTCTCACTACAATTCTCCCTACTTTAAAACAGTCTGTCCCTGTAATAAGCCAGAAGAGAAATGTCTTCTAGAAAAATCCAGTGCTGGTTTGAACAGACCTCTGCACACTAACTCAGTCCTCATGAAGTCTGATGAGACTGGGGGCAATCTGCTGGGTCATTTGGTGGAGCAGCAACTGTCTCATTAGGGTCTGACCTGTTTGTATCTGATGCTGGCTGTACATCTCTGGCTGTGCTGGTACTGGCTGAGGCTGCCTGTGTTTCACCTGGGTCTGTGGGACTTGCTACAGATATCTGTACTGGGTCTGTCCTGGTACTGGCTGAGGCTGGATGTGGATCAACTGTACTCGTACTGGCTGATGATCCAGCATCTACTCTACTGACCTGTGTAAATTATAGATCACAAGACTTGCTAGATATTAATGTTATCAGCTCCAGCAGGCTCATTCACCTGGCTACCCAGGTTTCCTTTAATACATTTTCCAATATAAAATACTATTTATACAATGACTTGGCTGAATATGTGGCTGCCCAGCTGGGTTAGCAAGACACACAGACTAGAAAGAGATTCACTGCAGCTGCACATTAACTTAACATTACTGTTATCTGCTGACACCAGACTTTCAGAGGAGAGAACACAAGTTTAACTGACTGCTGCTCCCACAGTTTACTCTCATTGAGTTTTTTTTCTCTTCTCATGCCCAGAAGGACTGTCTCATCAAAGTTATAAACAGTAACACAGGCTTACATACTGCGCAAAAGTGACTTGATTACAACAGCGGCTTGTGCCAGTTTTCGCATCAGCCGGGCGAAGTTGATTCATGCCGAGTCGACTTTATCAGTTATACATTTGTGTTTCACTGGTACTCTTTTTTTTGGGTGAGTAACAATGTCTGGTGCATATTTTAAAGTTGTTATTTGGCTTAGAAATGGACCAAAGTAAAAGTAAAAGTCGTAACAACTCAGGAAAATTTTATTGCTCAGTGGTTGCTTTTCTACAGCTCAGGAGACAAAATTGTCGTGTCGTTTCAGCCTAATTTTAGTTTCAATGTTGTCCGACCTGTTTCTATAAAATTCACCAGGAGAACTAGAGACCGAGCGTTTAGCAGAAGGAGTCATAATTTAGACTTAAGGGAGATACCTTGCTCAGTCTCATTAATGGCTCATTTTTGACCTTGGGAGAAGAAAAAGATACCATGAGCAGGATCTGAACCCAAGACCTTCTACAAATGGAGGAACAACTCTGCCACTGCACCATCAACCTAAAGCAGTGATTGTCTGCAAACACAACACAATGTTCCTTTACTTAGGAAAAGTACTATTCAAGTAAAGGTATTTAAATATTACGTAGTAATTGTACTTAAGTATGAAAAGTAAAAGTGCTCATTCTGTATGACATAGTGTCTCTGCTCTTGCATGCGCTCAGTCTTTAATGAATTCATCTGTAAACGTGCATTATTTACAGTGACAAAATATGTATTTTCTTCTTCTCTGTAACTTAACTACAGGGATAAGATAAGCAGCAAAAAGTACAATACCGGATTTGAAATGTGGGGGAGTAAAAGTATAAAGCCCCCTGAAATGAAAATACTCGAGTGCAAGTACCTCAACAAAGTATTTTCCACGCCTAAGTGGGGTCACTAAGACAAAACTGAGACATCTTGGAGCTTTTTTTCTGATCCACACTCAGGAGACTTAAGTTACATGTGTTTAAGATCGTTTAGAGATCTCTTCTTTTGATCATCATCAGATGAGTTATATGTGGTTGCTTCTCCTGAGAGAAAAATTGAGACTGAGATTGTATTTGAGGACATCCAAGGAGTTATTCATTCATTCATTATTCATTCATTCACTCATATTGTTGTGGGGACAGCCCAGCTGACGGTGAGTGTCCTGGTTTTCCTCTTTTTTCTCACTTTATTTCACCCATTGTTTTGCTCTGCCTGCCTCCCTGTGTTCTCCTCCTCTCTCCCTCTGCTCCTGAGCCCAGCCAACTACCTGCACCTGCACCTCATCAGCCACCTCGTCAGCCTGCCACACCTGCCAGTAATCGACCTCATCCCTGCCTGTATTTCAACTCCGGTTCTCCACACCATCCTCGCTTGATCGTCGTTGCTCCATACGTCCAGGCTCTCATGTTCCTTGTTTTTTTTTCATTTTCCCTGCATTTTGTCGCTCCAGTCACTAACCCTGTCTGTTTTCCCTCCCAGGTTCACTCACCCTCGTCATCTGTTCAGTCGGCTGGGCTCATCCTCCGGTCCTCTCCTCTCGGGCTTCCTCCACAGCACCCTCCCGGCTCCTCCCTGCTCCTCTCCTCACCACCTGTGCCTCGCCTGCTCCTCGGTCCTCCGTGCCCGTGTCCCCCGGCGTCCACCTCTCCTCCCTCACCTCTTCCCTAGCCCCATCCGTTAACCCTCAATAAAACCTCCTTCCCTCTGAGCGTTGCATTTGGGTCCTTTCTGTCCCGTCCCCTAACAGAACGATCAAGCCATCGTGGACCCAGCGCCCCCCCCCCTTCCACCGGCACTATACCCCAAGAAGTCCTTCGAGCTGTGGCCTCTCAGGGAGCCGTGTTTGACTGACACACGGCTCATCTCCAGTCCGTGTCGGGCGCACTTGGCTTCCTGAAGAGGTGCAGCGCCTCGGTGCGCGCCTCCCTGATCCCCTCCTCACGCAGCCCTGGTCCCCCTCTCACTCTCCGCTTCACTCCTTGGCCGCTGACTTTAGCACGTGCCCCCCCGCCGGCGCTCCGTTCCCTCGTCTCCCACCTAGACAAATTCTGGTGTTTAAGGCACGTGCGACGGCTTCCTGGTACAGTGCGCCCTGGTGTTTAAGAGCCAGCCAGCAAGGCTGGCCAAGGTTTGTTACATCGCTGGGCTGCTCCGCGACTGGGCTCTCTCCTGGTACACGGCGGTCAGCGAGGGCCAGCCTCACGTCCTCTCCTCCTACTCTGCCTTCGTGGAGGAGATGCAGAGAGTTTTCGATCGCCCTGTGCGGGGGAGGGAGGCGCCTAGGCGGCTTCTCTCCCTCCGCCAGAGCGATCGCAGTGTGGCGGAGTATTCTGTCGATTTCCGCATTCTGGCGGCCAAGTCGGGCTGGAACAGCGAGGCCCTCCGGTGCGTCTTCCTGGATGGCCTCAGCGATCGTATTAGCGATCTACTGGCCACTAGGGGCGTGCCGGCGGACCTTGATGCTCTGGTCGAGGTGGCCACCGATCTGGATAACCGCTCGCGGGTCCGCCACCGTGGCCTCTGGCCTCACACCACGCCGGGCCTCTGTTTTGCCGTCCCCCGCGCCACACTCTGCTACACGGCCGGGCCCCACGGCATAGCCGGCGCCGCCCTTGCCTTCCCCCGACGCTCCTCCAGAGTCCACGCAGTTGGGTTGCACTCGCCTCTCCCCGGAGGAACGCGAACGCCGCCGTCTGGCCGGTGAGTGCATATATTGCGGCAAGCACGGCCACCTCCTGCCTGCCTGCCCCGTGCGGCCAAAAGATTCGGCTCGTCAGTAGTTTTGGGGCTACTGACGAGCCGAAACCCTTCACCCCATCTCCGCCCCCCACTCGACGCCACAGTCACGTGGGGAGAAGTAGTTCTCTCTCACGGGGCCCTTGTAGACTATGGCGCTGATGAAAATTTTCTAGATATCGGGGTTGCCCGTCAGCTTTCCGTTCCCCAGATCCCCCTTGACGCTCCCCTCCGTGCTTCAGGTCTCACTGGCCAGCCCCTCACCACCATCACCCATCGTACCCAGCCGCTTCAACTCACCTCAGGAAACCACCATGAGTCCCTCTCCTTTCACCTTATCTCCTCCCTGTCCGCACCCCTGGTCCTCGGTCTCCCCTGGCTTGTCGCTCACAACCCCAACGTCGACTGGTCGCGGGGGAAGATCAGGAATTGAAGCTCCAACTGTCACGCGTCCTGCCTTTTGTCTGCTCGAGCTCCCGGTAATCGTGCTCCGCCTGCCCCGCTGCCCCGCTGCCCATCCCCTCAGACCTCTCCGGGGTGCCCAAAGAGTACCATGACCTCGAACTGGTTTTTAGTAAAGACCAGGCCCTGTCCTTACCCCCCCCACCGCCCCTACGACTGCTCCATAGACCTCCTCCCGGACGCGCCTCTCCCCTCCAGTCACCTGTACAACCTGTCGCGCCTGGAGAGGGAGTCTATGGAGCAGTATATTAATGACTCCCTTGAAGCCAGCATCATTCGCCCCTCCTCGTTCCCGTTGGGCGCCGTTTTTTTCTTTGTTGCGAAAAAAGATAAAAGTCTCCGCCCTTGCATCGATTACCGGGGGCTCAACGCCATCACCGTCAAAAACAAGTATCCACTGCCCCTCATGGACTCAGCCTTAGACTCCCTCCCAGGTTCACTCACCCTCGTTATCGTCGGCTGGGCTCATCCTCCGGTCCTCTCCTCTCGGGCTTCCTCTGGCTCCTCCCTGCTCCTCTCCTCACCACTTGTGCCTCGCCTGCTCCTCGCATCCCCTGGCGTCCACCTCTCCTCCCTCACCGCTTCCCTAGCCCCATCTGTGAACCCTCAATAAAACCTCCTTCGCTCTGAGTGTTGCGTTTGGGTCCTTTCTGTCCCGTCCCCTAACACATATGGTCCCATGTTCAGGAGACTAGATTAGACTTAATGTGTTTAAGATCGTTTAGAGATCTCTTGTTTTGATCAGAGTAAGTCATAAATAAGATTGTATACGGTTGTTTCTTCTGAGCTGAATTTGAGAAGTAGGAGAAAAAAGCCTTTGGTCTCAGCTTAGAATTAAAAGTAGCTCATTTGTGTCTAGGAGAAATAAAAGAAACAACTATCAGATCTCTTCTTGGATTTTGCTTTCCTCTGGAGATTTGAAATCGTCAAGTAAAGTACAAACTTGGAAAAAAACTGTTTGTACTGTGTTACTTCACACCTCTGGCAAGTGCTTCAAATCCTGTAATTTGCAATGTGGGGCCTCCATGGATCAGATTTGTTTGTCCAGCACATCCCACAGATTCTTGATTGGATTGAGACCTGGGGAATCTGGAGGCCAAGGGTACTTCTCAAGTCTCTTAATTGCATCCATGTTTCCCTCACTTGCGTCTTTTCCTTGTGTCTTAATCCCGCCCACTGGGGATGCATGGAGAGACGCAAGGAAATCAAGCCAGGAGAGAAGGAACGAGGAAATATGTTTTGTGACGTCCTTTCCACCGAAGCATCACATGAATCGACATCCGTTTCTGAGGACGGCGGCAGGTGATCACAGCTGGATCAGCTGTCAGTTGGCTCTAACAGCTGTAGAGACTTTTGATGGAGTTTGTGTCTACGCTGTGTTGGTACTAATAACGTCTCACAGTTATCAGTGCAGAGCAGCATGATTCTCTGTTATCTGTTTAACAAACACCTGCACATGAATAATAATAGGTTACTGTATGTCCTGCTCAGAGGCACGGGATCGTTTCTACTGGCGCAATGCTGATATTATCTGCATGTATATTTATTGATTCTGACTATAAATTCGTTATTGAATAACCCAGAATATGATCATGGTGTCTTGGGATTTATTAGCCAAAATGGGAAATTTAAATGATGTAACTTGTATCAAAGTTGACGCTCAGTTTTTGGCTTTCCGTTTATTTCCTCTTCTGAAATCACTCGTCACCGGTCGATCACTGCGTTCCATCATATCAGTCCAACGATTTTTTATAGCGCAGCAGCCCTTTCATTCATACTTTCATCAGCTGATTTTACTTGCGGAGCTGCCGACTGTTTTCATCAGATGCTTTGCTCGCTTCATTAGATGCTTTGGTGCAGTTTAGTGACTTGTCCGACTCCTTACGAGTGCTATGTTTCATCGTCATCTATTTGGACTAAACACAGGAATGACCAGCCTCACATGTGACTGAATACAAATGACGATAAATTATGTAAAACATGTTTCCTGCTGACAGACTGTCCGACTCTCTCTGACTTTAATTTTTAATTAATTAGTCTCCATAATAAAAATCGATAGGAGAAATGAAGAGAGGGGTCCAACTGCAGACCTCCACTGTCAGTCAACCTCCATTGTCAGACCATTGATAGTTTTTTACGTCCCCACAGGACGTAACATGATGCATTTTCGGTGTTTCGCTACTCTACGCATCGCGACAGCGGTAGGAGACTGGTTAGCATTATCCAAAACACTGAGTAAAGTCTGAATGCATTGCTCTTGGTATTTGTACTCATCCTCCTTCTTCCTCCAAACATCTCAGACTACATGACCTTCTCCCATTCCTCCTCTGGATCATCCAGATGGTCATTGGCAAACTGAAGACGGGCCTGGACATGCGCTGGCTTGAGCAGGGGGACCTTGCGTGCGCTGCAGGATTTTAATCCATGACGGCGTAGTGTGTGTTACTTGTGACCTGGTCCTGCCGTGTAGTTCTGGGCTGATCCCTCACATTCCTCATGATCATTGATGCCCCACAAGGTGAGATCTTGCATGGAGCCCCAGACCGAGGGAGATTGACCGTCGTCTTGAACTTCTTCCACAGTTGTTGCCTTCTCACCAAGCTGCTTGCCTATTGTCCTGTAGCCCATCCCAGCCTTGTGCAGGTCTACAATTTTATCCCTGATGTCCTTACACAGCTCTCTGGTCTTGGCCAATGTGCAGAGGTTGGAGTTTGATTGAGTGTGTGGACAGGTGTCTTTTATACAGCTAACAAGTTCAAACAGGTGCAGTTAATACAGGTAATGAGTGAAGAACAGGAGGGCTTCTTAAAGAAGAACTAACAGGTCTGTGAGAGCCGGAATTCTTACTGGTTGGTAGGTGATCAAAGACTTATGTCATGCAATAAAATGCAAATTAATTATTTAAAAATTAAATACTGATTTTCTGGATTTTTGTTTTAGATTCTGTCTCTTACAGTTGAAGTGTACATAGTAGTGGGCTGCTGTGTGTGAGAGAAAGTGTTGACCACATAATGAGCAATGAAGTCTCTGTCCAGGCTTGTATTATTTATTTATTAATCCCCGTCGGTAACGTCCGTTTTACTACACACCACCACAAAAGCTCAAATTGTAGTCCAGTTTCCACAGTTGTCCGTTTTTTTTCCTATTAAATTCAGCTGATTGCAGTAAAATGCCAAAGTGTATTACTCTTCAAAGGTAAATTTTGAATGAGAAGTGTGTGTGTGTGTGTTTCTTTTAGGATGACTGGAAGAGAGGCTAAGTTACACTCTTAATCAACGACGATGTTTTTCTGTGAATGGATGTGGCTGTAT
Source organism: Micropterus salmoides (assembly GCF_014851395.1). NCBI lineage: Eukaryota > Metazoa > Chordata > Actinopteri > Centrarchiformes > Centrarchidae > Micropterus > Micropterus salmoides. Next base: position 2,787,286 of record NW_024044237.1, read on the forward strand.
GGACGGAATTAACATCATATTTTGACAGAATAAATAAATAGCGCCTGTAAAAAAACATACTGTTACTAGTTGAATGATTGAAACGATATACAGTGGGCTTTGTTGCTAGTAGAATAGGCTCAAATCAATTTGCTATATTTAAGGAATTAGCCTGCTAGTTTCCCGTTACAATGTTGACTAAGCAATTAAATATAAATCAACGACAAAAACCCTCCCCCTATGTCTATGCGATTAAACTTTATAATTTGTGAATGTGTTTCCTGTCAAATCGCACACTTTTATTTTGTAATTTTTGCACGTATTTCCTGTCCTGACCGGCCTGACAGTGGAGGTGGCCTGACAGAGGCGGTCTGCAGCAGAAGTGGCCTGACAGAGGAGGTCTTCAGTTGGACCCACATGGAAATAAAAGAAAGACAGATCTTTCTAATAAATAAATAAAGTTACAGTGTGTGGGGCCTTTGTTGTTCAGACCTACAATGAACACAGGTTTTGTTTTATGTTAATAGGAGAGTTACCACTACAGTTATTTATGCATTAAGATCTATGCACTAAATGGAGTTACTAGTTTAGCACAGTTTGCAAGGGCATATGAAGTTAACCTAACATCCAAGCCACTGTATCACTTGTTTTAGTTACGAGCTGTGAGACTGGTAAAGTGGTAAATTTGATTGTATAGGAGAATCTGTGTGACATTTAAAACCGTTCAATATTCCAAATCCCTTTAATACCCCTGTCCCATTTGGAGAGTGGTCAAGAAATAAAAAACCCCAGAATATAGTTTGTGTCCGGTGTCATTTCAAGCTCACCCGGCAACACGTAAAAACAAATCAAATACAGCCTCACAACAACTTCCAGTTCAATCTTCAAAGATTGAGGAAACGACAAATAAGAGACTTGAGAAGCACCCCAAGTCAACACCTTGAACTCGTGTTCCTCATGTCAAGGTTCTGGGTTGTTTTATGTTTTCAGTGTTTCCTGTTTTACTAAATTTGTCTGCCCCTAGTGTCATTGTCTTGTTTTACTTGTTGTCCTTGTGTTTCTGGGTTGATTGTTTGCACCTTCCCTAATGTGTATCACCTGTGCCTTGTTGTCTTCACCCGACCGGTGTATTGAAGTGCTTGTCTGTTTGTCACTCACTGCAGTTTCATTGTTCTAAACTGTGGCTGTTTGGCTTTCCATGTTCAGTGTCTCATGCCTCCAGTTGCCGGATTACTCTCCGGCTTTCCTCTGGATGGTTTGGATTTATATTTTTTGTGGACAGTTCTACTTCTCACCCGTTTTTTTTGTGGTTTACTAAAGTAAAATACACATGAAGGGCGGACCCAAGGTTTCCCAGCAGAACACTGCCCAAAGCATCACACTTCTTCTGCCAGTTTGCCTTCTTCCCATAGTGAATCATGGCCTCATGTTCCAAGAAAATGTGATTCAACAGACTAGGCCACCTTCTCCCAATGCTCCGTGGTCCAGTTCTGATGCTCATGTGCTCTGCTAACCCACTTCCCCTTTCATGACGTGTTCACACCATCAGTGCAGGTTTATGTGTGCTTACACCAAGACCTCCATAACCTTTTTGCATTTGCACAGTAATGTTCAATTTCATTGCTTCAGTCTAACACGTAGCTAAATGAAACATTTTCACTTCCATTTTCCACTGCATATTCACTAATTATCTTGTCAGTAAACCTAATTCAGAAAACAAAAACTGAGAAACTATGGACGTCATTAAATGAAAATATAATTTTGAAAGACTGCAGACAAGTTTAGGAAGCAGACAGTTCCTACAACACTTCAAGTTGTCAGTGACATGGGTTTCACTGGAAATTTGTGCAGATTTGATTAGTTCCACAGAGATTGGTCTGTGACAAAAAGAGAGAGAATATATAGAGAGAAAAAGCAGCATTACAAAAAAAAGCCGTATTACACAGATCTAGATGTAGCATTGTATGCCTATACAACTGCAGGACTCAACAAAAGATTTAAAATCAACACAGCAGAGCCAGTTATCAGCTCTCAATCTTCTTCTCTGTACTTGTGTTCTTGTGGACTTCCTGAATTTGCTACAACGTTTTCGGAGATGAGAGGTCTTACCCGCTAACGGGACCGGCCATCATCAAGTCCGCTGCTGTTCCAATGGCTAAATGACGAACTGTGTGTTCCTGGGAGTTTGTACTCCCGAGCCGAACTTGCAAAGTCTGAGGTTTAAAGTACAGAAGTCCGAACTTGCAAACTCGGTATTGAGAAACAGCCATCGTCTTTTCTGTTCCATACATTCTTAATCTGTGTCACACCAGGCAACCACCAAAATGCAACTTGACCACAGTTCGTTCGGTCGAACATTTCAGTGTGTTGTAGAAGTTGCAGCTTCTGTAGACTCGAGCCACTAGCCTAAAGCTAAACTCTTATTTACATTTACGATTGGTCAAAATCTGTATTCATAGAAAACTGAACTGTAGACTTAAAGGTCCAGTGTCTTTCTGAGGATTTATTGACAGAAATGCAATATAAGATCCATAACAATGTTTTCAGTGGCATGTAAAGACCTTACATTTTGAACCCTTATGTTTTCATTAGCTTAGAATGAGACATTTCTACCTACATTCACCGTGGGTCCCCTGACATAGAGGTCGCCATGTTGCACTGCTGACAAAACTGACAAACTGCTCTACAGAGCGCGTTTCCTCACTACGTTCCTATTCTTCTTTAATTCCGGCAGTGTAGACGCTTGTCATGCGTTGAATGCATACAAAGAAGAAGAGGAAATAAAAATAAAATACGGTCTGAGTAGTCATCTGCTTTATTAGAAGTAAGAATTTAAGTGAAATTTGCTACTTTTCTACGTGGACAGAAATGTGTCCGTACGTCCACGAGACACTTGGCTGATTAATATTATTGCCAATAAAACTGTACAGCATGGAGGCTCATATCAGCAGCTAACATCACATTTTACTGCCCTGGTGGGAAAAGTATATTTATTTTTACTGCTAACAGTGTTATGATACAGTAACAAGACAGTGTGCCTATCAAGTGACCAATAATGCTTATACTATCAGAATTTGCCAAAAACAACATTTGTTTGTAGACTATTGCTTCGCTACTGTGAACACTAATATGTATTTTGATAATTCACAGGGTAAATGGTCATTAAAAAGGTTGCACTATTTTTCCACATGCTAAATTATGGCTATTAATACTACTTTGTTTCTATTTTATTTAAAAAAAAAAAAAAAGATTTTGGTAAGATTTGCAGATTGCTTATCTCATTAAGCAAAGCGAGGAGTCTTGATCATCACCTAACAATGCCTTTTGTAAACTTTATGTATTACGTGTTTTATAAAGGACTGTGGTGCAGTCACACAGCCAACCCTCCCAAGATGTAACAAAGTATGATTACAGTCCAGTAAAATAATGTATTACAGGAGTATGAGATATCATGTAACACTTAATTTTTACAATACCATATGGTTTCACTGAATAATTAAGTAAATATATTTTCTTAATATATATCTAGATAGATATAGCTTATGTCTATCTAGAATGCAGTGCATTCCTAATTACCAGTCCCAAGACTGAATGAATGGGGAGGATGGCATCAGGAAGGGCAGCCAGCACAGATCACAGCCAGGCAGATGGAAACAGATGATCCGCTGGGGGGACCCCTACAGGCAGCAGCTGAAAGAAGAGTCAGGATCCTGGTCTAGTCTGTCTGCATGTGGATTATTTTGGCCGTGTCTGCTTTATGTTCTGTGTTCTTGATGCTGGTTTCAGTCTGTGTTGCTGTCTTGTTTAGAAGTTGTCTGCGTCAACCTGTTTATCTCCCTGTCTGCTCCTGTGTGTGTGTGTGTGTGTGTGTGTGTGTGTGTGTGTGTGTGTGTGTGTGTGTGTGTTTGGCCCTGTTGATCACCCGATGTGACTCACCTGTGCATGCTTGTTGGCCTGTGTATAAATATGTGCCAGTTGTCGCGTGTCTCTGTGTGTTCTCCGCCAGTTTATGTTGGGGCTTTCTGCCTGTTTGGGGATCTTGGCTGTACTCTGTTTTTGGATATTGACTGCTTGTGTTTGGACTCTGGCCTGCAACACAAGCCTTGTTAGCTTGTTTGTTTTCTGTTGAATTAAATCCCACAAACTGTATCAGTGCCTCTGTGTCTTGCGTTTGGGCCTAAAACCTCTTAACGTAGATTTAAGCTTGGGACGTAACACTAGGCACTGTAGTAATGTAGGATGTCTGGTGTAGATGTTAGGGGAAGAGCATTTGTGAGCTTGCCCACTGGATCAATAATTGAACATCTCTAGTAGTGGATGTGTCACTGACCTTGGCTACAACACCTCCTCCTCCCACCTCTACTACATCTACACTGAGCTCACAACACACACACATTTGCTCCACAGCATCGCATCTAATATTTTCTAAACTCAGTGAAACCATGCTACTACCTGCTGCTTCATGTGGCCTGCTAACCAAGTTTGCCTTTCATCACATGTTGAACTTCAAGTCTTCATTATGTGCACCATTTCAGTTTGATTCAACTGCTGTTTATCAGCTTTCTTTGACTTTGAACTGGAACCTTTAGTTTTCTATCACAGCCGTTCCCTATCATCAGGGATCAAATTGGGCTGACTCCTGACAGCCACAACGCAGTGTCGGAGCTCAGCTCTGTCTCCTTCACTATCACAATGTTCAAAAGACAGTCTCATGCTGCTCAAACCCATGTAGAAAGTAGGCTGCATTTCTTTGACTTTAATAGCTGTGGCCATCACACATCAGCCGGATCAATAAGTGCTTCTCCAAATTGAGAGAGAGGCTGTACGCAATTTGCACATGTGAAGCAGCAGAGTGGTTACTTCATTATTTATATGAATCTGCTGATGTAGCATTGTGATCTTACAGTAGCCTTCTTAATCTAACTGATTTTCTGCTCAGCACACTGCTAAGCTGTTGCTTTATACAGTGAAGTCATTGGAATAAAGCAGCTGTGCTCAGGATGAGTCTAGCACCGTCTTAGCTGTCGCTACATTTTTATTTTCTGCAAATATCGTTATAATTTTTTGTGTCAAGTGGAACATTACAAGGAGTTATCAGTTTTGCTGCTTTAATAATAGTTGGAGTTGTGGCATTACTGTTGGGATGGGACTGATCATAGTAGGTCTGATCATGAAAACACAAGTAATTGTACTAGGCCTTAGGACTGTACAATTAATCAAATATTGATCGATTACAATTGTAGCTTCCCACAGTTAAATAAACATGATCGTCTGCGATATCGCCGTTTAAATTAGCATGCCCCGCTCATGGAAAACTCTTCCAAGGGGCTGGTTTGGCAGCGCACACACCCTCCTGCTGCTACAGTCCAGAGTAGACAGCAAAGTCCACAAGTCCGCATGTGTCTGTCGGGCCCTTCTAGTCAGTGCTTGGGAGTCCATCAGATGCAGCGAGTCACAGAAGTGTGCCAGAGGCATCTCTTGGGTCTACTCAGCGATGAATACACGAGTCTATTTTTGACATAAGCCGCATCAAGGTGCACAGAGCAGTGCAAATCAGACAGGAAGTCAGACACAGAACGGCATAGAGAATTCGGTCAGTTTTCAAAATAAAACACCCTGTGCATACTCCCGATCATAAATCAACAAAAAAAAAAAACACAGTTAAAACGGACAAAGAACCATTTTATTTTCATTGCCTACTTAATCACAGAAGAAGCACAGAAAGCAAGCACCGATTACCAAATCAACAAAATCTAAACATGTCATTCCATTCTCAGTGGACTTTCTGGGTAAATTTATATTTTGCTTCTAGGAGATGATGCACTTTAAGGACCAGTCTTAATTTGATGCAAAGATTTGTACATTGGCAGAAATGCAGCAGATCATGGATGTGAAAACAGTTGGCTGTTTGTTTTAAATTTGAAATTGCAATAAAAATGTTGTTCCCAAAATCAATGAATCGTGATCTCAATATAGATCAAAATCATTGTGATTATCATTTTGGCCATAATCGTGCAGCCCTACAAGGCTGGTACAAGGTTACTGTGGATACTATAGTTGCCTCACTGCAAAGTCTATTTTTACACATGGACAGGAATTGTTTTATTGTCTTTTGGGAATCCAGTGATTCACGGATGTGACCTAATCTGCTTAATTAGCAGTATCCTCAACAACAACATAAAACTAGTAAATATTGTATTGTATTATGTATGGAGAGGGTAGAGGAGAGGACCGGCGGCTCGGGAGAAGTCCCGGTACGCAAGAAAATGTCCCGGTATGGCAAAGAGTAAAATGTCAAGGTGCCAGTACTGCGTACCGGGGTGTTCCGGCCCATTTCAAGACTGCCTCCAACTAATAGGAAGAGCAAATAACCAAAACTGTTCTCTCTTTGGACAAATTGTGTGTGCATGTAGGACCACATCGCTCCCAGCAAGAAGCTTTTGGAGAAAATAGCTTTTGACCAGAAGAAAAATGCATGGAATTAAATAGACATCTCTGCTGCATCAAGTACTGCGTTGGTTTACAGACAAGAGATGCTGTGAATACACCCTTAAAATGAGACATTTAGAGAAGTGAAGAAGACTGCAGCAGGTACAATGGAACACTCCTGTGCAGGTGCAAATGGGTAATGGAGGTCTTGGTGTAACCGTGCATAAGCCTGCACTGATGAAGTTAACACATCATGAAAGGGGAACTAGGTTAGGGGGCACATTAAGAGGCAGGTAGTAACATGATTGTCTTTAGAAAATATTAGATGAGATGCTGTGGAGCAAATGTGTGTGATGTGAGGTCATTGCAGATGTAGTAGAGGTGGGAGGAGGAGGTGTTGTAGCCAAGGTCAGTGACACATCCACTATGGGAGATGTTCATTTATTGACCAAGTGCCAGAGCTGACATCGTCTCTTCCCCTAACCTCTGCACCTTACATCCTGCATTAGCACAGTGCCTAGCTTAAATCAATGTTAAGTCTGGTTTTCTACGCATACACATTTTCTGATTAGCCGTAACTGTAAATAGAAGTTAGAAACTGATGGAGACAATGGAGCAAAGAAAGCAAGCAGGTTGCCTCAATAAGCCACTGATAGAGAGAACAGAAACAGGCTGTGTATTACAGAACAGACTGAATGGTCAAAGAGCACCTTTTGGCTTTTTCATTGAAAAGATCTGAACGGAATAAAAACAGTCTCAGCATGAGAGTGGCTGGATTCAGTTTGCTAGCACAATCCAGAAGGCTTAAAATAAAAATACATACTGCTCAGCTCAGCCTGCTTTCACTTCAAGAGAAAATAAGAATACAGAGGCATACAAAGATATGCACAGAAATAAGACAAGAGGCATGAAACAGATAGCTACAGAAAAAACTACATGGGGGGAAAAAATGTCAATCCTCACCACCTCTCTCTGTCCGGCTCTTAGCTATCATGTATTGATTGGGGCAGTCAATACTGACCTGTCAATGCTGCTCAAAAACAGGTTGGATTATTCATCTGCGCTGCCAGCCATCAATCAGTGCGCTGCACATGTGCAAGCGTGTGTGAGTGTGAGAGAGATTGATCACAGTGAGTTAATTTGCAGGCTCTCTGGGCCTTTCTAATACCAGGCTAAATAACTGCTGTCACGCTGTCAACAGCAGAGTGGTATGAAGGCTTCAGCTTCTGAAAAAAAGACAACATGAGCTTATACATGAGGTGTTGCCCTGTGAAAGGACTCCACATTAAATTCAGGTCTACTGAACAGGAAGAAAGTTCAAAGTGAACCTCTAGATCACGTTTGTTGGAACAAAAGTCACCAACCAGTGTTCTCAGTGTTTCACTAACACATACATAAATAAGCTTCATCAAACCAAAGTAAGAAAGACAGCATCACGATTTAGTTCAACAGTGGCAACAGAGAAAAGGGATTTGGACCCAAACGCAGAACATCAGACGGTTACAGTTTATCAGCGATTTATTAAGACGAAACAAAATGAGAGCAATCTTACGGGGTGAGCAGGCAGGCAAGGGTCATTTTGACTCAGACAAATCCTAAGAGGCACAGGCAGTAATCCAAAGTCCAAAACACACACACACACACACACACACACACACACACACACACACACACACACACACACACACTCCTAAATATATCAAGAACAGGAACACGAGAGAGGCAAGGATGCTTGACAAAGAACAAAGACAAACAAAAAAAAGACAAGGGAACACACGGAACAAAATATCCCCCCCAAAAGAGCCAGATAATGAGACGCAGGTGGAACTAATTACGGAAGAGCGAAAAACCAAACAAGCAGGAAAACACAAAGGCAGGAAGTGAAACAAGGAGAGGTGGGTAAAAAAGTAAAACAGGAAACAGAGAACAAATGAATAAGACACACAAGGAAAAACAATCGAATACAAAGGACAAGAAAACACAGAGAGAGTGAGTAAGGTACATCAAGACACAAGAGGAGGGGTTTACCAGAATAAATCAGGAAATCACAACACACAAGAAGAAATGATGGAACTAAAGGTTATGGTTTAAAAAAAGATTGCCTTAGTATTTTCGGTCAGAGGAAAACTTTGATGATACACAGACAATGCAAACAGATGCTGGGAAAGAGATGTGTGATAGCTTCATGTAGGAAATCAAACATGTCTTAGAAAAACTCTGAAGTAGAAATTCCAATTATCAGTTAAAATAGTTTCTCACCCAGGCTGTTAATACTGGGATCCTATGCTGTCGTGTTTTGACCGGATTTTACCTCAGTGTGTGTTTTTGAGAACAGAGATTGGCCGATGTGTGTCAAGGGTGATTAACCAGGGTGGACACTTCTTCCTTCCTTTATCTGCTGGCAACTGGTTCCCGCAGATATCAGGCTATATTGATGGTACGGACGAACAGAACTATTAAGCATCTACTATCAGCGCAGTCATGGTGACAATGAACATTATACATATGTAACAAACATAGACAAGACATGAAGAGTAAACACTGAAATTAGCCTCCTGGATTATCTAAGTGCCCAGAGATGCAATTCCAGGGGAGTTTGCTGGCTAACCTGCAGATTCACCCGCATGTTTGTTTACATTTATGCGGCTGTGGATATGAGTAAGTAGAAGTCATAGTGAAAGAAAGAGAGAGTAAGTTTACATAAGAAACTGGTGACTTACTGCGGAGGAAAACTTTGCTACAAATCTTGATCTGTTTGCGACGACAACAAATATGCAGCTCTGACTAACACTGGGGCCTGCACCACGAAGCAAGTTCAACGTGTCCCAGGACGTCTCTTTTTTCATTGTCTGGCTTCGCTGACCCTTACAGTTGCGATCGTGAAAAGCGCTCACACGTGGCTAGTTATCAACTCGGTAAGTCAGCCCAGGGTTTCCCAATCCAGCCGTGAGCCCGTTCACATAAAGGAGGCGGTGTTAGCAGCAGATGACCAATCGTAGACATGAAGAAGTCCACTAGCATCAGAGCAGCATATTTTACAAACCAAAAGCAAACCGTAACATAAGACAAATAGACATAGTCTTAGAAACACAGCTGCAGCTGACACAGGCAGGAAGACAGAAAATTGGCGACAGTGTGAGTGCCTAAGTTAACAGGTGTAGGCTATAATATGAATGTGTCGATTTGATGTGTTCTTATGGTGTGTATGAAAATATCAGCTCGTCTGTGTGTCGGTGTTTCCACGTTAAAAGCCTCGGGCACTGAATAAGTGGTCGTTCCAACTCACTTTTAAGAACTCCTCTCATCCAAAATCAGATTATTCAACACACTCAAGTGTTTTAGGCTACATCGCAACAGGCAGGGTGCTACATGACCAGTCTCTATAATACAAGATGGTTACTAACCTAAACTAAACATGTTCATATAACAGTTCCCCTTCGAGGGAACTCGAACTGCGTCGGTTACGACACTATGGGAACGCCTCTAGGCGAAGCAGGTCTGAACGTGAATGAAATCACTCCAATCCTATTGGCCTGTTGCTAGAACGGTAAGGTGTGACGGAATAACCGGAGGAGTATAAAGCACACCTGTACACACTCATCATTAGCTTTTTTTTATTCAGCAGGCGCTCTGTATGTTGTTTGAAGAAAGCTCCAGTCCTACAAGCAGTATGTCTTACCTGAAGAAGAAGTCTACCAGCATGTCCGGCAACCAGATGTACAGAAGGTGTGTTTTTTCTTGCCCTCGGTACATCACGGATGGAGATTCTCATGAGATGTGTGTCTCATGTTTGGGGATGGAGCACGCACGGGCAGCTCTCGAGGGGGCTGCCTGCGCCCGTTGCGAAGCCCTTTCCGTGCAGGTACTGAGGTCCCGCATGGCTCTCTTTTCCGAGGATGGCCGGATGTGTTTTCCCCGTGGTGTGGGCCCTGCGGCCGCTGAGGCGGCCCGGCGGCTTCACTCATGGGTTCACAGCGTGATCTGTCGGAGGATTTTTGGGACGGCTGAGGCTTTTTCCCGACCTTCATCCGCTGGCTCCGACGCTTCCTTTCCTCGTTCGGGAGCCCGTTCTCGGCTTCTCCCGCTCGCGGTTTTGGATCTGGAGACGCTGCAGCAATCCGACTCCGAGGAGGCGGACGTGCTCAGCGCAGTGGACGATGACTTCCGGGTGTCGGGGCGGCGTCATCTGGCCGCGCCCGACTATGACGTGCTGCTGGAGGTGGTGACTAGAGCCGTGGCTAAGCTCAAACATCAACTGGCCACAGGAGGAGCAGACACCACAGGCTAGTGGTAGCTTGATGAAAGGTTTCTTAAGCACCACACGCCACCTCCACGCCGGTCTCTGCCATTCTTTCCTGATTTACATGATGAACTGAGTAAATCATGGGGCAGACCCTTCTCTACATGGCTTTCCACACCCCGATCACTGAACTACAGTAATGTGATGGGGGTTAGGGACCGTGGTTATGGGAGGATGCCTCGGGTGGAGGATGAGCTTGCGAGCTATCTCTCCCCTCGACTTGCGTCCTCCCTGGAGAAGCCGGCATTACCATCCAAACCATGTCGCACCACATCCACGCTTGTGGGGAAGGCGTACATGGCAGTGGGCCAGGCAGGTGCGAGCTTGCACACCACGGTGCTTCAAGCCTACCAAGCCAACCTGCTACAGGAGATGATTCAGAGGGGGGGTCCCTCCGAGGAAGATCTGGCGGAGCTTCGCAGAACCATGAAGCGTTAGACGCAGTGCGAAGCGTTCCGCCAGTACCTCCCTCGCCGGTCTGGACCCAAGGCAGCTGAGGCTGCCAGGCGTAGGTCCCTTCCCTCTACGAGCTCCTACAGAGAGGAGGGAAGCAGGTGTCGCTTCTCGGGGGCCCCCCGAGGAGCTGGGGCAGCGAGACGGCGCTCTCACCCTCAGCCGTCTGAGAGACGCGATCTGAGGACCGTCATCCAGTCCCGACGGAGCTCAGGGAAGACCGGGGTAGGGGAGTCTTTCTCCCCTCCCGCACCCCCCCCCCCCCCCCCGGAGGCCGACCGAGGTCCCCTCCGCCGTGGCAACAGGTGATGTTATCCCGCCGTTTACACATTCAGGACGCACCTGCCACCACCGAGTCCGCGCTGTACTGCCTGCCCCGAGGGTCTGCAGGCGGACGGCATCCCGACTCACTCACCGTGGATCTTCGGCGGCTCCCCCCTGCCGTTCTGGGGCTTCAGGGGTCCACCAGAAGATCACACGAGACACCGACCACCAGCCCCGAGGGGCTGGTTCCGTTGGCAGACTTTGCAGACGCTTGGCGGAGCCTGACGAACATTTCTCCGCGGGTCCTGTGCACTGCCATAGATGGGTATCGACTACAGTTCAAAACCCGCCCTCCAAATTCAACAGAAGAGAGGGGTGGTTTGGACTGTGGTCCGCCCGGAGCAAGGTCCGGTGTTGGGACAGGAAGTTTGTACTCTGCTGAGGAAAGGGGCCGTGGAACGTGTCTCCCCCCCAGACAGAGACGCCGGTTCTACAGCCGGTACTTCATAGTCCCCAAGAAGGACGGAGGGCTGCGTGCCCTATTTTGGATCTGCGGGTTCTAACCGGTCTCTGAGGAGATTCAGGTTAAAGATGCTCATCATCCCCGCCACCGTGACGCACATCCAATCTGAGGATTGGTTCGTCACGATAGATCTAAAGGACGCCTATTTCCAGGTCTCCATCCGTCCTTCTCACAGGAAGTTCCTGAGGTTTGCCTTCGGGGGTGTGGCTTACCAGTATCGGGTTCTTCCATTCGGCCTGGCACTTCCCCTAGCACATTCACCAAGTGTATGGATGCAGCACTGGCCCCGCTGAGGCTCCGGGGCATCCGGATTTCAACTTCATCGACGACTGGCTCATCCTAGCCCAGTCTCGAGAGTTGGCGGTTCGGCATCGAGATGTCGTTCTGGCTCGTCTGCGGCGTTTAGGGCTGAGGCTCAACGCAAAGAAGAGCGTGCTGGCGCCCACCCAACGGGCTACGTTCCTAGGGGTTGCATGGGATTCGACAACGATGCGGGCACAATTGTCTCCGGCACGTGTCGACACCATATTGGCTGCCGTGAAAGGGGTGAAGTTAGGCCACGCCATCACTATGAAACACTTTCAACGAGTGTTGGGTCTCCTGGCGGCTGCGTCCAGCGTAATACCATCTGGACTGCTGCACATGAGACCCCTGCAGTGGTGGCTAAGGAACAAGGGTTTTTCCCCGAGGGGAATCCTCTCCGTCTGGTTTGGGTTACGCACAAGTGTCTTCGTTCCCTATCAGTTTGGAAGGAAACTTGGTTCCTGTCCCAGGGGCCCGTGCTGGGAGGGTCTTGTCGCCGGCTGGTTCTTTCGACAGACGCCTCCCTCACGGGCTGGGGCGCGGTCATGGACAGCCGCTTTGCAAGGGGATCCTGGCAGGTGCATCGATCCGAGTGGCATATCAACTGTCTCGAGATGTTGGCGGTGTTCCAGGCTCTAAGGAGTTTCCTGCCCGATCTCCAAGGCCACCACGTCCTGGTTCGCTCCGAGGAGAACAACACAGCGGTGGTGGCCTATCTGAATCACCAGGGCGGTCTGCGCTCGCGCCCTCTGGACAGACTGGCGCGTCAGATCCTCCTGTGGTCCCAGCAGAGGTTACTATCGCTCAGGGCGATGTATCTCCTGGGGACGCAGAATCAGGGAGCAGACCTGCTGTTGAGGCAGGGGCTGAGGCCCGGGGAATGGAGACTTCACCCCGAAGTGGTGGAGCTCTTGTGCGAAGAGTTCGAGCCCCATAGACGTGGATCTGTTTGCGTCTCAAGAGACTACGCACTGCCCGCTATGGTTTCTCTCGTTCCTCCAGCCCCGTTGGGTCTGGACGCCATGGTACATTCGTGGCCGAGGCTACGTCTGTACGCTTTTCCCCCAGTCGCTCTGCTCCCGGGGTTCTGGAGCGGGTCCGCCAGGACTATGTCGGCCTACTGCTCGTAGCCCCGTTCTGGCCAACCCGGGTGTGGTTCTCGGACATCATGTCGCTCCTGGACGGCCCGCCGTGGCGGGTCCCTCTGAGGAGAGACCTGCTGTCCCAGGCGCAGGGCCGGGTTCTTCACCCTTGCCCCGCCATATGGCGACTGTGGGTCTGGCCCCTGAGGGGGCACAGTACCTAGAGGCGGGTCTAACAGCCGGAGCAGTGGGCCCCGTCCACACGGAGGATGTACGGCCTGAAGTGGAGTGTTTTCTCCACTTGGTGTAGGGAGCGGTCGGTGGACCCTGTTACCTGCCCGGTGGTTCAGGTACTTGAGTTCCTCCAGGACCGGTTCTCTGCTGGTCTTTCCCCTTCCACCCTCAAGGTGTACGTGGCAGCTATTTCATCTTTCCACACCCCTCTGAGGGAGGGGTTCTTGGGGAAACTTCCCTTGGTTGTACTTTTCCTCCGTGGTGCCCGGAGGATGAGACCTGCGACTCGGTCCAAGGTTCCCACTTGGGATCTGGCAGTGGTTCTTGGGGCGTTGGCTGAGGCCCCCTTCAAACCCCTGGAGTCAGCTGAGGCTAAGCACTTGACCCTCAAGATGGCCTTTCTCCTTGCTATCACCTCTCTGAGGAGGGTGGGGGAACTCCAAGCGCTTTTGGTTTCCCCGCAAGCCTGGAGTTTGCCCCGGGGAATATTAGGGCTATCCTGCACCCTCGTTCAGGATACATCCCTAAAGTGCCTTCTTGTGCGGCAGGGTCCACAGTGCTGCAGGCATTTCATCCTCCACCTCATGTGACGGCGGAGGACGGGAGACTTCATCTGCTCTGCCCTGTCAGAGCACTGAGTATTTACACTCTGAGGTCCTCCCGTTGGAGGAAGGCTGACCAGCTGCTAGTGTGTTTTGGGTCTCCCAGGGCCGGGCTCCCTGCGTCCAAACATACTATTAGCAACTGGATTGTTCAGACTATTTCCCTGGCCTATCAGGTGCGCGGTTTGCCTTCACCTGTGGCTGTGAGGGCTCATTCTACCAGAGGCAAGGCGGCCTCTCGAGCCCTCCTTTCCGGGGCCTCTTGCAGGATGTTGTTTAGCGGCTGGCTGGGCCACTCCGCACACATTCATTCGGTTTTACAGTCTTGACCTTCCTTCGGCACCTGGCACTCGTGCGCTCTCCTCTTAGTAGTGCCACTTTATTGCACACAGGGGCAGGCGGGGTTTTCGGCACGGTTTAGTGGGTATCTCGTTCCCATAGTGTCGTAACCGACGCAGTTCGAGTTACCTCGAAGGGGAACGTCTCGGGTTACGTATGTAACCCTGGTTCCCCGAGAAGGGGAACGAGAGACTGCGTCGGTTACGACACTATGGGAACGCCTCTAGGCGAAGCAGGTCTGAACGTGAATGAAATCACTCCAATCCTATTGGCCTGTTGCTAGAACGGTAAGGTGTGACGGAATAACCGGAGGAGTATAAAGCACACCTGTACACACTCATCATTAGCTTAAACTATTCAGCAGGCGCTTCAGGCGGGGAGAGAGGTGCGGCGGACCGACTCAGTCTCTCGTTCCCCTTCTCGGGGAACCAGGGTTACATACGTAACCCGAGACGTTTTTAACAATTGTTAAGACACAGTTCAGCATAAGTTACCACGGCGAACTACCCCGGTAAGAAGTGAACCATCGTCGTGGTACAAAAAAAAGTTCCCTCGCTAAGTTCAAATCCTTTGTGGTAAAGGCCCCTGGTGTGCTAGAGACTGTGTTTCACCTCCCCAAATTGAACTGGAAGAAATGCCAGCTCTGCATAAATGAGAATAAGACCCAGAATGAAAAATACCTGAATTTTTTACTTTTCATTGGTCTGATTCCTAAAGGAGAAGATGACTCGTGAAGGTATTGAAGAGGAGTAACAGGGTTTAGAAAGGTAAATATTGACTGGCTGAATTCAGCCTTACGCTGTAGAACTTCCACCTCTCAAGCTATTTTGTTAGCAGCAGCTCCATTTATATTAGATTTACCCTTTAAAAAAGTTGAATTCACTAAACACAATCCTCAGGATTTAGTAAAATCATAATTTCCAAGTATCTTAACACAAAGGTGATAACATATCTTTTTTACTTGTCTACTATGCAGGTATCACAGTAGACAGTCCTCTCCAGATAAGCACAATTTACTCATTTATCACTCTAATGCATCAAGTTGCATCTGCCTTCTTTGTATAAGAAATGTATGCAGGCACAGTGGTGCTTTGCCAAAAAAAATATACAAACAGCAGCTGAGGCTGACGGGAATGTCTTTAGTTTTGCACATAGTCATAAACCGGAGTACTGCATAAATTCAGTGACTTAGGTTTAGGCACTAACATTTCTGATGGTTATGGTAAGGGTAGGGGGCTTCGGGGGGCTGTCAACACCTTTAACACAAACGTAGCTAGCACTTCCGGTCTGCATGAGATGCCCCAGAGCGTCAAATAACTACGCTTTTTACTTTTTCTGAAAGCGATGAGAATGGGCTCTGGTTTTTCAGAGTTACTAGCCACACAGCATTTTCACTAGCCACATTTTTGTTGTTGGGAAATTACGTTTTATATGATTAAAGTCGACTATGGCGTCCTAAACTTGGTGTGCTAAAATATACTTATATTATCATTAGCTCTGATAAGGTTGTGTGTAAAGCTCGTTTATTATTATTTAGTCGTTTATTAAGATAAAAACATTAAAAAGAGTAGCTTCTCATTGTGTATAATAAAAGTGCTGCACGGGTGTAGAAGATTCAAAAGATGAAAACTAAACTGAAAAAAAAAAACAGTTGAATCAGAAACATTGTTCAACTATTTATTTCTAACAGCAGTAAATACCGTAATACAGAGTAGAAAAATGATCTGCATAAGAAAATATTAAGGCAACTGGATAAAAACTTTGTTTGCCTGTATCATTTTTGTGCACTTTTGGATTGTTTGTTTTTCCATCCGCATTTCCTCAGAGCTCTGACTGGATTGATCATCATGAAGCTCTGGTCGCTCTGAGTAACTGGAGATACGTCCACCTGAAACAAGTATACTGGTCTTTATTTTCCAGATTATTCCCATACAAACCCATTTTCTGCTTTCCAACATGGCATGAGTGTTTTTTTATTAAAACCGGTTGTGATATGACGATATGATGTGACATGAGGGCAGCCCTGCTTTGTCATCGCTGCCGCTGGACAAGTTGATAATTAACGGCAGGCCAAAAAAGCTCTAAGGCCACAGGGATCTCCCGGTGTGCCTAGTTTAATCTCCACATTTTCTTTTTTTACAGTGTTGTCGGTCAAGACTATTGGCTTCAGGAATGGACCAATGAGCAAAGACTATACACAGGTAGTACTCATGGGAGTTGTAGTGTCACATTGCAATTTGTTTATTTCAGATGCTTGTTGACAAGACTACAATTTTTCAACACTCCAAAGTGGCTAGTGGGAGGTACTGCGTTACCCACCACGGTTGAAATCCACCCGCATTTGGCGGGTGTTAATGTCAAGCCCTGCATACAACCATTCTTAATTTTCAGTATGAGTCAGAACAATCTGTAAAGCAGAAGCCAATTCAAGCATGGCATATCAGTATGATCCCTTTAATCATAACCCTCTCTCTTGTGGTTCGGCACACCTCTCCACACACCGGGAGACAGATATAGGACAAGGTTAATTGGCATAAGGTGTGCGTCATTGCCCAGCTGGCATCCTCTTGGCTCTTTCTGCCTTCCGACCCATCACGATGTCACCTACAGGATGATGCTGACTGGCTCCAGCACCACCTGCTCAATAATCCCACCACCGGTGTGAACACCTGTCTGTAGTCAGAGCCCAAACACACTGAGAAGATGTTGAAAAGGGATGGTCGAAATCCTAAATTATGATTGTTTTAATTGCCTATTGATGCCCATTTAGCCAGTAGTAGAATCAGCAGGAGTAGTCAAATGGCTCAATCATGCAGTGGTCATCCATGGGTTGCTGAGAAGTCCTCCAAGATGTCCCAAATTCCTGGCTGTGAAACTTGTATGGGGGTGAGTGTGTTTGTCTGTTTTGGCAACTGTGGTTTGCGTGCTGGGTGTGTTTCTGTTCGGTCTGTTTGAGTGTTTCTATGTCTATCTCGCTCTCCCTCTCTCTCTGTGCCGGCAGGTGAGTTGGGGGTGTATGGAGGTTGGCATCTCACACACTTGATCCATATATACAAATCACCATACCTCACCAGCATCCTCTGAATTTAAGGAAAGCACAAAAATCTAGTCCCTGTCAGGTCGTTGTCAAGTATATCGTATGTCTTAACACGCACCAAACTACCTGTTCTTGAAGACCTGTACTTTTGTCATAGACATTTGCTCCTTGCCTGTTTTTGGCTGCCTGTTTAACCAGTCTCTCAGTGCCTCACGAACCATTCCCAGAATTGCTGCCTCAGTCTCACTGCTTGGAAAATCCACACGCTCCAGAACAAACCACCCTGTTCAGTCCAACTCGATAAACTTGCCAGCCCTCTCTCTCCACCCCCTGGATTTCCCCCATCTCCTGCCAGTCGACCCCTTTGCACATTCTGTTGTTGCAGCATAAACTGGTTAGTTTTATTCCCCATGTCCGATCTGCTTTTGGGTTCAACACACAAAAACTGATACAAGATAGACCCCAGGTTGCCAACCAGTGACCTTGGTCAGGTACTGGAGTTTTGGTGACATATGGACTACTTGTGCTGTTGTTCGTTAACTGGACAGTATATTAACACAGCTGCTTTATGGGAACATATTTATCAACTCTACATGTCATTTGTGGAATAGGTAATGCTTCGGGAGGAAAATAACATTGTGGGACACAAGTAATCTGACAACTCGCTGCATTTTGGATCCTCTCGTTCTTGGGTTCCCTCAAATATTTGAACTGGTGAAGTACTAATATACTGCAACTTCTTGTTAGATGGTCACATAGCTTCGGAAGGGGTTAGGGTCATGGTTGGGTGGGCTTGGATTTCTGTAAACATACCAAACTGATGATCCAACATGATGAAACCTGATGATATCATATACCCATAACAGTATTTGGACATGGAAAAGAATAAATTACATTTACCGTTCTGAACAGTGACCAATGAATCAGGTTTGTATTCCTGTCTATGTTGAATGTAACTCACACTAAGGAAATAGGCAGTCTGTGACAGTGACAGGCTCAGCTATTCTATGAACCTTTGGGGGCATCACTATTATGTGTTCTGTTTGCGTTTGTTTTTTTCCTGAATAAACTCTGGACACTCCACAAATTGTACCACCACGGTTGGCCGATGATTTTTGTCTGCCTTCATATTATCCAGACTGGTGATATGAGGATTACTACCAAACCACTGGGGTGGTGAAAATGAAACCAAAAACAACAACAAAACTAGCTGTTGAAGTGATGACCAGCTGCCTTCAATACACAACTGAAGAACAAGCAGAAGCCCTGCAACTACTCTATACTCTTGGCTTTCCAATTGGTGTACATCCTGAAGCAAGCATTTTACATGCCTATGCACACACTTCACACACACCTGTATCCTACAGACATACAGGAAGTAAGTCTTTGGGACCGTGTTGGAAATCAATTCTCGCTTTTTTAAGTCACAAGTCACAAGGGACCATGTTGTATGCAATGTTTGCCTTTGGAAAAAGAATTTGAAAGATAAATAAAATGGAACCAAAAAACAAACTCAGTGCCAATCAGTTTTACTCCACCAATCAGGTGCCAGCACTACCTCCTAGCACCCATACAAATAAAGTCAAGGAGCTCACTGACATTAATGTTTACATATACACTATATGGACAAAAGTATTTATCATTTTAGTCTTCATTTCACTCATGTCACTTATAGATAAATTGTTGTGTAAAATTTGAATGTTAGCTTTGTTCTCATTTTTATTGCAAAGGACATTAACTTACCTCAATTCCCGGGGAGTTAGCCTTGATATGCCGCTTCAGGTTCGTAGTGTTTTTTCCCAAAATCTAACCACATTGCTTGCCGTCCGATATAATTAGGCACTCTGTTTTTTGTCCACCTCATTGTATTTGAAAGGGGACCAAATATCTAAGCACCTCTTTCTCCCTAACATGTTGTTCATCACCAGAGTTCACATCCTCCACAGTAACGTTTTCCTCCCGCACCAGTCGTCACCCCGAAAACTGTTCAAGTGAAAATTTAGAGGGAGAAAATATCGCCTGTAATATTTTGTCTCCTCATTATACTGACAAAAAGAAAGTATTTTTATTTTATGAATTACATTTTAGTCTGCCTTTCGCCGATGTCAGCTGGGATTGGCTCCAGCCCCCTGCGACCCTGTATGCAGGATAAGCGGTTGATGATGGATGGATGGACATTTTAGTCTCGTCATTTTTCGTATATTGCATGGTCACAGTCAGTGTTTAAGTACATTGTCGCCATCACGCCATCGTCTCATTTTAATCATGGGAAAAAATGTCATTGACAAATATATTCCATTTAGTTTCGTCTGATGAAAGTAACCCTAGTATAATAGTTGACTATCCTGCAGGATGACCTGCACGTTTTGTCCTCTCTCCACCATGTTGCCGATGCTCACAGTGTAATCTCATTTCACTTTGTCAGCCACCTCCAAGATATAATCATACTTGCACTCACATTTTCAAGTGCCAGTGTGGACTTACAGATGTTGATTTTTGTTACTGTTTTGCTTTGTATTTCAACTGTTCTTACCTGTGACTAATTACTCAATTGTTGTAGACTATGGTCTATGGTCTGATTGTCATTATTTTGAAATAAAGTATATAATGTGACATTTGTGGAAATGTCCTGCGCCTGGCACTGATTTGTTTCTTGTTTTAGCAAAGTAATGGCGTGTGGATGCAACCGTTTTCTTTTGCTCTTTCCTACTTGATCCAGGACCTGTTAAATACTTGTGGGTTTGCATACCCCACTTCTTTAATCACAAACAGAATCCCTCAAGCAATTAAAATTCATGTCTTAAAAACACATTTTTGCTCTATTACACTATGTAATACTAAACCTTTTTTAGCTTAGAAAAACCAAGTCATCTCTTATGGTGTTGAACATTTCAACCAGTATATCTGAGGTAATCCCAACTATTTCAAATACTAAAACCCAACTGTGTTCCTTCTGTGTACCACATAGAGCAGCATGCTGACAGATGTTGCATCATTCATCACCTATAATTTCTCATTTTAAGGTCAAGAAACCTAACAATTTTGCATGATGCAAAATGCAGTGCCAGACTAATGGCTGCTGGAACACCTGCCACAGTTTAGCCCACTTTGAGTGAAGCTGGAGTCTGTAGGACCCAGCAGCTGCCACTTTCCAATTACCATGATTAAACACAGTGATCAATGAGCATTTGAAAAGATCATCGTTCAGGCAAAGTGTGATGAAAAGTCTAACAGTGCACATTTTTAGAGATGTTTTCTGAACAAATGTCTGTGTGCCAGCATGCGTGTGTGCAGTACCTTATTCATGGATGGTAGTTTTGGATTCCTTGGTACTAAGAAGATGCTTTTAAACTGTTCCAACACAAGCAGTTCTAAGACATACAGACAATCAGTGCATATAAGCATATTTTTATTCAGCCACAGATTTATTTAGTTACAAATACATCAAATCATCATCAAGGTATACACTGACTGATCTCTTGAAAACTCTGCCCCCAACATTTTTTTCAGGTAAAGGAGTAAATTACTGCTAAGAGCTAACGACTTTTGTTCTAAGACTAAGAGTCTGCGCTCGTGCCCGTCAGCACAGGTCCTCTAGTTCAAGCAGTCCACCTTGGACGTAGATCTGAGACAAGAACAGAGCAGAAAACACACACACACACACACACACACACACACACACACACACACACACACTTATTAATGTAATAGGAGTCATGAAACAGGTTTCATGTGGAATAAAAAGGAAATGGAGTGACGTAATAAGACTCATCGAAGACACACAACATAAACCCATGCCATTCAGAGGGAGAGGGAGAGAGAAAAGGAGGTCCAGCAGCTCTGTGTGCAGCAAAGAAGTTAATAAAAATATAAGCTCAGTTGCAGCCTGTAGTGATATTATAAATGTCGTGTTGAAATTTAAGTTAAAACAACACATATCGCAGCTCCCTATTTAATACTACTAGGACGTTTAATACTTTTTCCCCCTGTAATTATTTCTAAGAATTGTTTTTAAAGTTTATTTTAGCTATGTTGCGCTCTCTTTATGTCTGATGTCAATTATATCTTGTAGATTAAATAATAATAATAATATAATAATCTTTATTTGTACAGCACTTTTCAAAAACAAGTTACAAAGTGCTTTAACAAGGGTAAATACAATAATACCCCAAAAACAATAATACAAAAACAATACAAGATAAAAGCAAGCAAACATTGAAAAGACTAAACTACACGTTTAAAAGAAATATAAAAGAAGTAAATAAAATTAACGGGATAAAATAAAGTCAAATAAGATCCGGAAAGGCTCTCCTATAAAAGTATGTTTTAAGAAGTGACTTAAAAGCTGAGTTCTGGACAGTCTGGAGTCGATCAATAGATTTTGGGATAAACAAGTAAAAAAAGGTTCATTCAAGTTTATTTTCTCAACCTCAACCTTCTTTGTGGCTGGAGTAATTCCATTTGTGCTCCTTTGTCTGACACCATGAAAAAACTGCCTCATATTGACCTCTAATGTGATTTTCTTGTAATATTATATTACATATTGCATATACAGATATTGGGAATAATTTAATCCAGTCTTGGCTTTCTCCAAGTGGAATAATCTTGAAAAAGTGTCTTGTGATGTGTGCAGCAAAGCAACTCAGATATAAGCCTTGTGGTCTGCAAGTGCCTTAAGATGGAGGATAAAATAACTATTGAAATAATCACATTTTAATTAATTTAATTAAACTCATTTACGTTTAACCTGTCTGCCGGATTGTGGTACGTAAGCCCATTTGGTTTGGTTTGTTTAGGTTGTGGTGAAAGCTGTTAAACTCTGGTGTGGACCGATCAACAGTTGGGTCTCAGGTCCAAGTAAACTCTGAGGTTCATTTGTGGTATTTTGTTTGTGTCACGCACACTCATGAAGATACATGTGTATGCACATGAGCAAGCGGGTACATAGCCCTGACAGCAGTTTCCCACTTCTCCACGTCAGCTGGAGGGAGTAACACATACAGAAAATTAGCTATTTGTGAACAAAGACAAGATAGAAGAAGGCAGGCCACACAAACAGTATATGCAAGTGAAAGTTCATTCTTTTAAGTTCATGGATAAAAGAAAACAGGCTGTAGAGATATGGTAGTAATGTGCCATATAGAGTTGAAGTATCTGAACAAGTATTTCTATGAAATTTGGTACACACACACACACACACACACACACACACTCCTTTAGATGCACCTCAAGGAGCAAGGAGGCTTACGGAGAAGCTTATCCTATGGATTTTTTGCCGATGTCTTAAGTGGTGTAGGATATAAATGTGGCACAGTTTGAAGCATGGCGGGAGCAGTCCTTCAAAAATGTAACTGGTCCATGATTGCTCTTGTTGCAGTTATGTTATTTAACAACAAGTGTCTGTTCTACTACGACAGAGCAACATTAATGCCAGAGGGGGGCTGAGAACGCTGTGTGTAGATGAATAGGTGTACACTCTATTTAATGCTAACGTGACCACCTGTTCATAGGGCAGTGGACAACCCACTCTATTCCCTGAGAAAAGTAATGTCAGTGTAAACTGGAACCATAAAAGCATTTTCATTTCACTGAAAATGTCATAGAAGAACTGAAAAAAACTGAATTCAACTTAAGTTGCCATTTTAAATGAAAAGGGCCAGCGGATGAGAAGATAAACATCTAATGAAATATCTACTCGAAATGAACCTAGGATTTTTTATAGAAACTTCATATAATAGGAAAATTCTGGAAGTGGGTTTCATATGAAAAATTGTTTCCTCTCATGCCAAAAGAGTAATGGCTTGTAAACGGCAAACCACTGCGAAGTGTTGAGGGAGGACATAGAGGGCAGGAGCAGCAGGGAAATCTGCAGCTTGATATTCTCCACCTTTACTACATCATTCGGGCACTGCTTCCATTTTTCAGGGTAGCAGCCTTTTTTGTTATGACTTCAGGGGGCCTAATGACAGAAGCAATTAAATTAAAGAGGATCCCAGAATAGCGGGGGAAGAAAATAAGATGATCTTGCATCCTTGACCTTTTTTGGTACTTTGAAAGATTATTAACCCCCAGATACAGAGCTGGGGTTCAACAAAGGACTGCCAAGCAGAATGGGAATCACTTTTCTCTTTGAGCATATCTATACCCAAAATGAATCAGTGGTGTACAGGGTTTGGGTGTTGGTGTGCATGAGTGTGTGAGAATGGGATTAGTTTCTATTTCTGACACCTTGCATGGCAGCCTCTATCATCAGTGTATGAATGAGAATGTGAATAAAAGGAGCTATATAGGTGCAGTCCATTTACGTACACTGAACAAAATTATAAATGCAACACTTTTGTTTTTGCCCCCATTCATCATGAGCTAAACTTTCTCTCAACTATTGTTCAGAATGGGTATTGCACAGTTGTGCCTTAGGCTGGCTACAATAAAAGGCCACTCGAAAATGTGCTGTTCCATCACACAGCACAACGCCACAGATGCTGTAAGTTTTGAGGGAGCGTGCAGTTGGCATGCTGACTATCAGAGCTGTTGCTCGTGAATTGACTGTTTATTTCTCTACCATAAGCAGTCTCCAAAGGCGTTTCAGAGAATTTGGCAGTAAATCCAACCGGCCTCACAACCGCAGAACATGTGTAACCACAGCAGCCCAGGACCTCCACATCCAGCATCTGCACCTCAAAGATCGTCTGAGACCAGGCACCCGGACAGCTGTTGCAATAATCGATTTGCATAACCAAAGAATTTCTGTACAAACTGTCAGGAAATGTCTCAGGGAAGCTCATCTGCATGCTCGTCGTCCTCATTGTGGTCTCGACCTGATTGCAATTTCGCACAGCCATTGAAGAGGAGTGGACCAACATTACACAGGCCACAATCAACAACCTTCTGCATGAGGCAAATGGTGGTCACACCAGATACTGGCCTGTTTCCGGACTCTCCGGACCCTCCCATTACAGTGAAACTGCACATTTTGGAGTGGCCTTTTGTTGTGGCCAGCCTAAGGCACACCTGTGCAACACCCATGCAGTCTGATCAGCATCTTGATATGCCACACCTGTGAGGTGGATGGATTATCTCGACAAAGGAGAAGTGCTCACTAACACAGATTTTGACAGATTTGTCAACAATATTTGAGAGAAATAGGCCTTTTGTGTACATAGAGAAAGTCTTAGATCTTTTGGTTCACCTCAAGATGAATGGGGGCAAAAACAAAAGTGTTGCGTTTATATTTTGTTCAGTGTATAAAATATTGGTTTAACGCCAAAAAAAGAGTTAAGTCTCAAAAACTTATTGTACAAACTGTTTCAAGATCATTTAACTGGACTCTCGGCTTTTTAACTTGGTTATATTCAGATGTGCAGCTTCTTGGAACGTGTGCAGCCATTGTCTCATTGTTACAGGATTTGGTGGATGGATCCCATCTTTGAACAATGAAGGGCTTCGCTGCAGCACCCAATTGATTCTGACTCTCATTTATCTCTCTTCCTTCTTTTTCTTTTCCCTCATCCATCCACTTAAATCCCTCTCTGTCTCTGTACAGAATGGGATCTAAATTTGCCCAATTTGTGTGCTAAAAAAACATCTAAAAATGTCTTAATGACCTTCAGTCTGGTTTAATGCCATCAACTGACAAAGAAGAGAGTAGCAGAATGACAGACTACTTTCATAATTAGTGACATCAACCACAAAGTGAAATTACAGTTATATTAAAGTATGGTGAAACTGCACATCCTCTGTCCAACTGGGCCATTTGTGCAAAATGTTGTTCTGTAATTCCCAGTAGGAAGAGGTAAAAACTCAGTAGAGAAAGACTGCAGCCAATGTGTTGCAATAATCTGGCAAACTAACAAATGACACAAAGTGTAGCTGTGGGAGTCCGGTTCAGGTCTCACGTTCAGCAGTACTACTAGAGTTCTTTCCAGTCAGTTTTTAAGATGTGGGTACAGACTATGTTTAGGGGACTTATTTATAAAACTGTACATAGGATTTATGTCAAAAGGTTGCGAATGGATGAAACACAGAACGTGCTTACCCCTAAAAATGTTCTCAGTCATATCACAGAGCGCATGTACGTCCACGCTGATTTCCCATTTAACTCACATTTCAAAATTTGGCACACATGATCGAGCCTCTTGTCCCACCCTTTTAACACTAGAACTGCCAACGGGTCAAATTTACCCGCAGCTGTTTTTCGATTTTATGTAATTTTCTTTCAATATAATATTCAAGTCCCCCAGTCTTTGACTTTTCCAGAAAGTGTGTTATGTAGCACCCCCTATTGTTAAAAAATGTCATGATAAAGACAGATTTTAAAATGGGTATTTATATCTATAAGCGGCAGTGGGTAAATTGTACCCCTATAGAGAATACATTTTCACGCTATTCATTTCACGTTTAAATAAACATTCTATGTTGCTATTGGCAACGCCTTTTAACACTACAGGCATTACACTTTCTCAGCACAGTGAGTGAAGGAGAGTCTGACGGTGGGGGCTGAGTGACGTGTACTGGGTTGATTCTGCATCTGACGGGTCATTATCTGACAGTGATCCACTTGCATGAAGTAAAAATGCAAAAAGCTGCATAAATGCTGCTGCTTATAGCTTTTGCGTAGGCTACATGATCATCAAAACTAATGCTGCAGTAGCCTAGTTTTTCCCTGTTATAGAGGTGTGTTTTGCGGTCCCTTCAAGAGAGCGTGCGGCTCCATTGGGTAAAAATCTACTTTGAATTTTGGAATTAATTATAATAGCTTCTTTTGAATAAATACTTTTTTTTGGGACTTTTAAACTTTTGTAGCTTTGTGTAATTCTCTGGATGCCAGATGGGGTCGGGGAAAAAAACAAGCAGAACCGTAAGAACTAGCCTACATTATTAGGCTATTATTATTACCGTCCATAAAACACTACAATAGTTTTTCTAAATTGTATGTTGCATTTAAATTCAAGCTGTTTATAGAATATAACTAGGCTGTAAAATCTACAACAGCGGCGAGTGGATGACATCAACGTGGACGTGCCCTTCACAGCTGGCTAATGACCTGCATGGGTAAATTTTACTTGCTTTGGCCGTTGTAGGTATACAAAAAACCCTGGCGTTCTAGTGTTCACACCCATAGTTGCCAAAGAATAGTCAGTAAAACGCCCATAATTCATGTTAATACATACTCACCGCGCGAAGACAATGATGGGAAATTCTGACAGAAAAGCTAAGAAAAGAAATTTCGCACAGTCTTGAAACTGAAGTTCTTGTTGAGAAGGTTGGAGCAAGAAAGAAGGTGTTGTTTGATGGACAGAGTGTGGGCATTACAAATGCCAAAAAGATGTTAGAGTGGCAGCATGTGGTGGACTCTGTGAATGCCACTGTTTCAGATGGTCAGCATGGTCAGAATAAAAAAATAAGTGGTCCAACATAAAAGTATCAAGCCAAAAGGCACACAGTCTCACACAGGCAGAGGGAGGGAGGAAAGGGGACACCGGAGCTCGACCCCCCCTGATGAGTCTCTTGAAAATCCCTCCTTAGTAGGGACTGAGGTGGACACAGAAAAGCAAGATGCCCTGGAGGACCCAGGGAGGTGATTTGTATTCAGTGGTGACGTAGCTGAACAGGAGCTGAGTGCACCGAGCCCCGGCGTCTCCACTGCACATCCTTGGTTCAAACCTATAAATACTGCATTTCCTGTTAAAGAGGATAAACCAACATGAAGACCAGAGAGCTGTCTGTGGGAGAAAAGCAAGCCGCTGTCAAGCTGAGAAAAGAAGGAAAATCGACCAAAGCAGAAACACTGGGCATAGCAAGCACAACAATTTAGAATGTCCTGAAAAAGAAAGAAACTACTGGTGTACTGAGCAACAGACGTCCAACAGGTCGGCCAAGGAAAACAACAGTAGTTGATTACAGAAATATGGTGAGAGCTGTGAATAAAAACCCCAAAAACATCAGTAAGCATTTCACCTCAAGAGGAGACTGAAGGGAGAAACACCCCGAAACAAACAAGAACTGAAAGAAGCTGCGCTAAAAGCCTGGAATAGCATCACAAATGAAGAATGCAACAGTTTGGTGATGTCGATGGGTCGCAGGCTTGAGGCAGTTATTGCAAGCAAGGGTTATGGCACCAAATACTAAATGTTATTTACTTTAAGATTATTTGTTCCATTACTTTTGCTCACCTAAGAATGCTGTGGTCTAATACAAACAGCAATATGTCCTGAGTTGTTCAACACATCTAGATGTGAATACCAGGAAATGAAAGCTGAAATTCTGAACTCTTGTCTCATCTTTTGATCTTAAACCAAAAGGTCTTCAGTGAACAACAAAAACAAAGGAATTTGCCTTACTGTTCCAACACTTTTGGAGGGGACTGTGTATACAGATGCACACAAGCAGGAAGGGTTATCAACCAGTCAGGAAACAAGCTCTGGACAAACACCAAGAACAGATGATCACCACGCTAAAACAGGAACAGGACAAGATGCTGAAACTCACAGACCTATAGTTCACAAGCTAGAACATACAAGAACAAGCACGCAAGCACACGGACCAAACAGATAGACATGCAGACCAATACCATAAATAAACAAGAAGACAGAGCTAAACAACCCAAACTGTGACAAAAAAGCAGTGTCCCAATTAGACGCCTGTCACTTTTACTGGCCTTGCACGTTTTGAACAAACAAACACAGGTCTCCATTAGAGTCGGTCTGGTTTTTATACAAGTTGGATGTTGGATGTTAAAAACCTTGCAAAACCTACCCAGTCGCCCGCTTGAGCTAGATCTAATCTGCTGAGATTACGCATACAAATATAAATGTTTATGGTTAGATTGAATAGATTCACCACAATTCAATCCTTCAGTTCATTTTATGGGAACAATAAGCACCAAAGTATAATTCATTCAGAATTGCTGGCATGTTATGATAAACAGGTGGTGACTTCCTACATTCTTTTAAGTACATAATGCAATGGAGGGATTCAACAGTCAGACATATTGCACACACACCAGCAATTATTCTACCCACGGTTGTCAGTTAGTCAGTTAGTGATGTGCGATACCACTTAATTCCTATACCAATACTTTTTTATATAATACATATTCTTATTTCTAGTTTAATGTGAAAAAGCATGATTATTACCTTCTACCAGCTAAAATACAGCCAGACGAGACTGTTTTTACAGTCAGCCAGAGTCAGTATTCAATCGCGGGAAATGTAAAGGGCTGCAGCGGCTCACTTCAAAGAAGCTCCGTCACAGAGCCGTAGCGCAAGCATGACTTTGACAGGCGGACGGAGAAGTAGTTCCTATCAACAGAGTATAGTTGGAGCATTCTGGTGACAGTAAGATAATTATGATAAAACACACACTCACTCCAAATTATTGAGTTTAGATATCGATCCTTTTATATGAGTATCGATCCTAGAGCAGGAAACATTGGCATCAGAAATGTCGTTGCTTTAGTATCGATCCGCACATCACTAGTGTCAGTACAAAGATAGCTACTTGATTTGGTTGACTCTGTAAAGGTATTGCTTCATGGCCAGTCTGGAGAGGAGGAACATTTCCAGTAAACAAACTTACATAAAGCATTTGAGTAGGACTCACTTTAAAAAAATCTGAACTTGTCCTGTAAGTCGTGTTAGCTGGATGGCCAGTGCTGGTCCAGTCCAAGGCTACATACAAATTATAGCTGGTGTTTGTCCAAATGTTCAACGCAACTTTGTGTTTTCTCTAATTATTTGCCTCAATAAACATACTCTTCGTGTATACATAAAATGCCCTGACATAACATCTGTTATGATTTGGCTCTACACAAATAAAAATTGAATTGAATATTTCAAGCAAAAACACTCACCAAGTGTTAATACCATTGTAGGGATTGTAACCTGTTCAGTATCAGCAGCTGTACCTATGTTGTGATTCAAGCAGCCTGTAGCATGTGTCTTTAGGCATTATGACTGTAAACATGGAGGTTTACACATGGCTGAATAGAGCTCTGCGTGAAGCTGATTGTCCTCACTGTGCTGCATCACTCCAGGTTCACCAGGAATCTGGAAACTGTCAGCGAACAACACAGCTCACACAGATCAGAAAGAAGGTGCATCCATCTTGCTTTTTCCACCCTCTTCTGTTGCCTTTTTATGCTGCCACAGCGCAGCGACTTTCTCTCTCCCCCTCTTCTCCTCCCTCTTTCTCCAGGAGCTGCGGTTGAAGAGTCTCTCAGCCATGTCTCTCCGGCAGAACTGAATGCCTCATTACCTGGATTGTGTGGCCTAACATTGGCATTCCCCTCACTCGTACTCCCTCTCTCTTTCTCTGCTTTCTCTAAGTCTCTCTCCCCTTCTCACTCAGTTCAGCAGCTGTAACTTGTCAGCCACGGCCATCACATTTCAGCGTCCCTCCTTCTGTCCTCACTCATCCTCGCAGCTTCATTTCACACACACACACTCCTCTCTCACACTGCCTCCACTCGTTTCTCCCTCCTTTCTTTCTTCAATTGTTTCATCCCCTCTTTCCTAAACCACCACTCACACTTTTCTTCTTCCTCCTCTTTCCATCCCTCCCTTCATCCTCTCCTTCTGTCTTACCTTGGCAGCATTCAGCACTGTCTCTGCCCACAGAGACTGGTCTACTGAGGGAGGGGTTCTGTGTGTGTGTGCGCGCGTGTGTGTGTGTGTGGGGGGGGATTCTTCCTGTTGGCTTGATTTCAGCCCAGCTAATTGGTTTATACCGCAGCCTTCCCAGCACTGCCTGGTTCACTCTCCGTTCATCTGTGTGTGTGTGTGTGTGTGTGTGTGTGTGTGTGTGCGCGCAGTCAACCATGAGTGTGAGAAGTGTGCATTTGGTTGGTGGGACTGCCGAAAGTGGGTGCATGTGTGCGCCTGTCATGTGTTTGAGGTCCTTTAGTTGGTTTTAAATCCCCTCAGTCGCCATTGTTTAAGAGCCAGGCTACTCTTGTATGCAGGCCCGGTCTGACCATCGGAAGAACTGGTAGAAGTCCCGGTGCCCTGGCCAGCTGATTGGCCTGCAGTGTCAGAAATGCAAAATGTAAATATGTGAAAACAAAATCAAATGGCGGTTAACATTACTGAGAACATGGTCATGACCCCATCATAACCATGACTTGACACCTGTCGTGAACATGAAGAGTCAATTGTCATAATTGACTGAATGACGTTTTTGAGATTTCTTTGTCATGACAACTTGACATTAACAAGGACAACATAACTTGTCAAAGTCTTTATTATGACAACCTGACATTCAAGTCGAAATAGAGGAAGCGGTAGAGGAAGAAGAAGAGATAGAAGTGAGAGAGAAAGCCTTGCTCTGGGGGACTCAGACAGAGTGAGGCAAGTCTTGGCTAAAGTGACAGGGTCTGAAATTAGCTTTTTTCACTGCCACTGTGGCAGGCATGTATCGGACACTTTTTAAATGTACGTGAAGGAATAACATTCATCTCCGTTTAGGCATCATTAAATGTAAATAATGTTGTCATTCAGTGTTCAAAATATTTACACAAACCCATTACGTGAATGTTTGCAAGCACAAAGGACTCATGTCTTTCAGTCCATGACTCCACCAGTCAGGTATTTCAATTGAAGAGGTAAAATGGGTTGCTGGATGTGTACTGGAAGAGAAGAGGTATCAAATTATAATAATTACACAGAAAGACCGGTTGAGGGTTAAGTCATGGCATGAAATAATATAATTTAATATCATCAAGTACTGACAGACAACAAGAAACACAAAGTTCATACAGTCAAGTGCTCAAAACAAAATCCACAGTTCAACCACCAATGAATGAGTCCTTATCTTAGTTCAAATCTACACGAGAGCCTATATCTCAACAAAAACGTCCTCTTCTGGATCACAGCAAACAAACAAACAAAAAACTCAGTTTGAGGTTTAATACAAAAGTCGGTCAACAAAAAATAAAACCAAGTGACTCATCTACTAGACAAGCTTTTGTGATTCTCCGACAACACAAGAGTTTCCTCCCATAATCCCGTTGGTAATTCGGCCGGTGCTGCTGACAAGCAAAATGGTTGTCACTCAGGACAGACTGGGCCTATTCCACTGGTGAGTTTGGTTTGAAACACCACCATAGATATTCCCTGAGCTGACTGCTGAGTGTATGTGTTGTGTGCGACGCAGATCGCCACAATACTCTAACCTTACTACATGTGTCTTTCTGTTGTGCGTTTTTCCTGACATCCCTACAATTTCATCCCGCCCCTGCCAACAATTTACCCACATTTGGCGAGTGGTGGGTGCTAATTTCACACCTTGGTAAGAGATATTGACTTGTTCTCCGCACTAGCATGTATGTTGGCTACTAGCTGTCTGTCTGAACTGGATCTTTTAACGGCAAAGGTGGTAAGTAATTAACACCAGCCTTGAGTCCATTGCAGTACATTTTGGCTGCGACTGTCTGGTTAGTTATTGTATTATATGTAATTACTAATTTGGGAGAAATCTATTTAGCCATCATTCATTCATATAGCCTATTTGTTTTTAAAAACAAAGAACATTTGTCTTGGATTTGTTTTTACATCAAACATCAGCTTCCTCCCCTGCCAAACACTCTTAATATTTCTTGTTCTTGTGTATGCACAGACTGCAAAAGAAGCTTTGATGACCGAGGAGAAGGACGGTCCTTGCTCGTCTCCCTGGGTGATCTCTGACGTGTGGACGCTAAGAGAGGCAACACCAGATGCTCCAGGTTCCGCAGATAATGGACAGCTGTGGAGGTGTACCTGCCTGAACTGCCGGTGCCTGCCAACAGACCTGGAGCGGAAATGTTGTGGCCAAGCACCAGGACAGTGCCAGAGGCCAGAGGGCTCACATGAAGCTGTTCATACATACAGTCTGTGTTGCGGCAGCACGGCCACGTGGGAGCAGCAGATTGGGTGGCTGCTGCTGCTGTGTGGGGTATCCCTGTAAAATTTCCAGACCCACACAACAACTACACAGGTTTCATCCTAAACAGGCTATAAACGCTGCACTCTGCACTTTCATTATTTAGTTTTATTTACTCAATAGAAGTTCACTTAGTGTGAGATGTGTACAAATGTTTACAGGACTTTTTTTAGCAGTCAGTTACGTCAGTTTGTAAGTAGTTCTGCACTGGTGCATTGATGATACTGTTTTTCATATGTTACTCTATACATTTTCCGACAGACTGAGTTTGTATACAAGTTGTGTGTACCGTAAAACTTCAGTTAATAGCAGAGTCCCAAATAGCTGCCTACCCCGTTTACTGGCCTGGTGTGGGAACCCTTAATAAATACTAGAAAATAATAGCACTCAAATTTGTCATAAGATGGAAAAATAAATGTTAATTTTCAAAGAATGTTCGGTAGAAACATACATGGATCAAGGTACAAGGTTTTTTATTTATCATTATATAAATAAGATTGTATAACGAAACAAAATTTGTAGTCCCTTTATGCTATACACACAGAATTTAATATAAAATAAAATAATACAGTTATGTGTACATGTAATGTGCATTCAGTTCCCCATTGTGACCCATCCACCATTGTGTCGCTGAGCAAGAAACTTAACCCCTCGTTGCTCCAGAGGCGTGCGACCTCTGACATGTATATAGCAATTGTAAGTTGCTTTGGATAAAAGTGTCAGCTAAATGAATAAATGTAAATGTACATATATACATACACGTATACACCTAGAACATTCCGCAGTGTACTTTTTGAATTTGTGCCTGAGAGAATGTAAACAGCAGCAACAAGATGATGATTCCTGAACCACTTTTGCTTTGTGGCAGAGCGCATTATCAAAATCCCGTTTGCATGAAACGGTGAACATGGTCTGAAACAATACTTACGTAGGTGATACGTGTCAAAGTAACATCCACATGAATGGAAAGACCCAGGGTTTTCCAGCAGAACATTGCCCAAAATATCACACTGCCTCTGCCGATTTGCCTTCTTCCCTTAGTGCATCCTGGTGTCATGTCTTCCCCACAACGACGCACACAACTCCCGCCATCCATATCATCAGATCCTCCTGATGAAGATCTTTGGGTGATTGAAACAGTGATCTCTCAGAGGGAGCAAGTCTGACAGTGTGTGGACTATTATTTTTGTGAAGTATGTTGGTCTATATAGTTCAGTCCACTTTGAATCTGTGTCTGGACCAGTTCCTCTACTGAAGATAGACCAACAAGTCTAAGCCTCCTTGGATCATCAGGCCTCTTTTTCTTCTCTGTGGTAATCCCTTTGCACTGTAAGCCCGAACAGTACTACTAGCTTATAAAGACTGAGGTCGCTACAGTTAAAATCTCTTGCTGAGTTAATCCACCTTTAAACTATTAATGTCTATAAACAAATATGTATTTTTGTATTTACATGGCTCAGCATTTCTGAGTGAACACCGCTGGTTCACTCAATATTTTTAAGTGTACTGTCGATCACGTGATATGACGTCATGACGTGCCATCCTAACTGACGTTACCTGAAAAATCTATCCAAGATGGCTACCCTCTCGAGCAATGTGGTGTCTATGCGTGGTATCAAGCATTAAACTTTAAGGTAAGCCAAAACACTTCGAAACTACTTTGCTTGTTGTAACATTGGGAATATCATATTTCACGTGATATTTGACTGTTAGACGATGCTATTTTTAATATAGCCTATAAGTTGCTAGCGCGCAGCCTCACGGTTTTTATGCGCCGAAAGCGCCAGCGCCATTACGTTACCGTCAGTCCGCCTGCTAGTGAGTGTTAATATCATGTGTACTGTTAATGTCGCGGCTAGACAATTATGTTAATTTTAGTCAATAACTCTTTTCAGCAAGCGATAGTCCTTCCGTTTTTGAGTGTGTTGCTACTGTTTGTGTTAAGCGCCCTGCTTTGGTAAGTTGAATGTGATGTTATTTCTAGCTAACCTACATGCACCCAAATGAGCTAGTGGCTAAAGTTAGCTGTAACTTTTACTCAACGTTAAGGTTATGGGTTAATAGTTAACGTATCATCTCTGCAAGTTTTCATTAAACCTTTACAAACGTCTTTTCATTATAGGTTGAAGTGGAAGAACTACAGAAAAGTGCATCCTCCAAAATCAAGGTGACTCAAATGTTAATTTAGGATGTAACCTATTTTTCACCATTTATTT
Organism: Micropterus salmoides; assembly: GCF_014851395.1. Classification (NCBI taxonomy): domain Eukaryota; kingdom Metazoa; phylum Chordata; class Actinopteri; order Centrarchiformes; family Centrarchidae; genus Micropterus; species Micropterus salmoides. The sequence continues at coordinate 2,821,963 of NW_024044237.1, forward strand.
TATTTGTGTTCATTTAAAAGTGTAGGAAGAGCGGAAGCTGACATGCTCTGTATGATTTCATAATATCAAAGCATATAGCAAATAAGACCCCATGTATTTTGAAATCTGATAACATTATTTCACTCTTGGTCATAAAGTGCTTCACTGGTTGGGGGGTCATCCCTTGTCTGGATCAGTTATTTTATGCAGTCAGCAGTGAATTCATGGACACTGAAGACTTTGATCGATTTTTTGCAAAGTGAGTTGTAATAGTACATAAAACACACTCTTTGCCCGCTACTATGTAATACCTAATTCCATATTAATAGCCTGTTTTACCTGGGTACACTTACATATTAAATAACAACCTGTATGATATTAAAATGTAAAATACCTGCTGCTACACTTACCACTTTTATGATGGGCTGTAGAATAGACAGTGGGTGAAAATTATGTATTAGGGTGTTATATTATTATGTATATAAGGCATTATATTGAATGGGTTTCCTAATATTTTGTCCACTGCTTTAACATACAAGAAAGGGGCAAAATATTAGGAACACCATTCGATATAATTCACCCCACTATGCCACCACCATGTATTACAACCTCAGTAATAAATATGAAGTAGAATTATCACCTTTCTGACAATGTCAACAAAAACTGAAAATGTATAAAATTCATAAACGTAGAATTTAAAGGAGAGCTGTTGTATTGGACTGCATTGGGTTACACACATGCACCTGATGAAGTGGCCAGTGAGTGTACATGCAGTTGTTGTGTTTCTTCAAGTTAACCTAACAGTTGTATCCTCTGTGTCTTTCAGGTGGAGGAGTCAGATGAGCCATGCATCGACACTCCTGTTGCTCTTGTCACAGTCACAGAGGACACTGCAGATCCAGTTCATTTCAGTCCTGCAAGTATTTCTATTGTTGTGGAAGACGATGTTGTGATGAGTGATATCCCTAACTTGGCTGATGCATTTGCATTGTTGTTTGGGTTAATGTATGCATTGCATTTGAACTATCCCAAGAAACTCATTCACACTTTCACATTCATCCAGAAAATCCTAATGGGTCTTGATGATGGTAAACCACTTAAACCCTGCCTACTGAGTCTCAAAAATGACCTGTTAATGAAAGAGTAGGCTAACTTAAGAGTAGTGTTTACACATGTATTTTCTTGTCTGCATGTTGATGTGTTTTGGGGGTTCCCAGTATGGTAACTTTATAGTACGTTGTTGAACACAATGTTACTCAAAGCATTTGAAACTGTTTACATAT